>NC_069135.1:50832804-51201785 GCF_026914265.1 Mya arenaria
GATTGCTGCGCCATTTATAAAGTATTTATGTATATCAACAAATGTTACTCAATCATATCGAAACTTAAACATACTCAATACAAATCTGCGTTTAAGATGTCAATCAATAAAAACCAGTCACGTGACCTATTACGTAGGCGAGAGATAAGCTGTTTGTTTAACTTCCTGGTTGGTAGTGAAGGCCAGAGAGAGGACATCTATAATAGTTAACCCTATATGTGGCAGGACTATGGCGTCAAAGTTTGAATCCTCCATTCAGAGGGGCTGTGATTTCATCCATGATTTCGCCTGTTCGGCTTGTGAAGAAGATGGACTGAACACGGAAGCTCAACACTTCTGTAATCTGTGTACGAAATATTACTGCGATAATTGTGTTGCAAAACATAATGGCTTATACAAGAGACACACTGTACTCGACCGGAAGGACGTGAAGAAATGGGCAGCAGCACCAGGGATAGTGGACGTCCTTGAGAGATGCGAGAGGCATCCCGGGGAGGCGCTCAAGCTGGTCTGTGGTGACCATGACCAGCTGTGTTGCCATGTGTGCGTTGCCGTGGATCATAGGTATGTTTCAAAGACGGTTTAAGTTAAAATAACACAATCACAGTATTTAAACTGATCGAAATAGTTTAAGCATGCTAAACATTGTCTCCGGTTTATTCAATCACAACAAAATTGTATTTTACATATGTGTATTATTAGATTGTGCTAAATTTTTACCCGTCAACACTCTCAACAAAGCCTTGCTAATGCACCAGTCAATTGTAACCACGACCCCCCCCCCTGCCCCAGGTTCGAGGGTATACCGGGGATAACCGGGGAGGGGGCCGTGTTTTTACTTTCTAGGTGGCCCCGCAGTGCCGGGTGACTGCGGTGGTTTTGTCTTCACGCCAAATTAGCGGGAAAATGGCCTTATCTATGGTCCCTTGGGTGCGGGGGCATTTGGCGGGGGGTTTTACCAGCAGATTGTCCCCGCAGGGCGGAAACTTTGCCCGGGCTTGGCTGGACCGAAAGTCAAAGTCCCCGCTATTCCCCGGGGGGGGGCGTGGTTACAATTGACTGGTGCATAACTATAACATATTTGTTTTTTACTCGTTCATTATATATCACTTGCAGATCGGGGAGGGAGGGTGTCGAACTAACCCCCACTGAAATCCTCCATGTTTACTTTTTAGTAGTAGCGCCCCACCTAACGTCGAATCCTGGATACGCCCCTGTATACATATATAGACTCGTTATTCGTGTCAGATCCTATATTATGAGACCTTTATTCAAATGGAGAAATATTGAGAAACACTTTATTAAAAGTACTCTCTATTAACTCACGATAATTTGGGCAAAATTTCTAGCTGTGCGGTTTGACTAGATGAATATGTCGTGCACGTACATAAAATGACACTGTAAATAACATAATAATGCGTAATAATTAAATTCCAACGCATTCGGAACTCCTCGGCCATTTACCATCAAAAACAATCTCGGATGTATATGGATGATTACAATGACAGAATTCTTCACATTAAAGTAATTTGCAAGTAGATCGCGTAGCATTTTCAATTCAGCAGTTAAACTTAATGACTTTACTGTTGGGAATCTTAAGTGTCTTTACAATAATACGCTACACTGACAATCAATTAAAAAGACTTAATGATTCAAAATACACGCTAAACACAACGATTCATTTTTACTATTATTAATTTTTACGATCTACCTCTACTGATGTACCGACATACATCCGAGGTTGTTTTCGATGGAAAATGGCCGAGGAGTTCCGAATGGTTCTAATGCTCTTCATTATTTCTCAGATAGTCAAGGGACATAACTCGACACATTCTAAGAGTTATGAGCTTTACTACAAATACTGCCACTGTTGTTCGGCGACTAATGGTACAATGAATTTAAACTCTATGCGACTTATGGTATACTGAATTTAAACTCTATGCGACTTATGGTATACAGAATTTGAACTGTATGCGACTTATGGTATACTGAATATAAACTCTCTGCGACTTATTGAATACTGAATACAAACTGTATGTCGTTAAATGAATGAATTCGCATAACATCGTCATAACAAGAAATCTAAGTTATTTTTAAACCAAGCCTTTCTTCTATGAAATGTTATTATAAATACCAAGACTTAGACTATAAAGTAATTTATGTTATTAGCCTCCCAACATTCCTACACATGTACCATTTACCTTTCAATTTAGATATTAATCATCTGGTATTTTTTAAACATATGCTATGCTTTTATTTGTCTTTACTTGTCTTTATTGTTTTTTTTTTTACTTTTAATATGCCATATTTCATTGTGTCTGTCTGTCTGTCTGTATCGCTGTCTGTATGGCATTCTATATGGCTGTCTGTATGGCCGTCTGTCCGTCTGTCTTTCTGTCTGTCTCTTTGCCGGTGTGTTTGTCTGTGTGTTTGTCTGTGTGTCTCTCTGTCTGTGTCTCGGTCTGTCTGTTTGTCTGTCTGTGTATTTGTCTGTGTGTTTGTCTGTGTGTCTCTCGGTCTGTCTTTCTGTCTGTTTGTGTGTCTTTATGAATATATGTCTGTATGTATGTCTGTCTGTCTGTGTGTATGTCTGACTGTGTGTCCTTCTGTCTGTGTGTGTCTGTGTGTGTATTGCACGTGCGTGCGTGCGTGTGTGCGTGCGTGCGTGTGTGTTAGTGTGTGAGTGGGTGCGTGCGTGTCTGGGTGTGTCTGTCTGTGTGTGTTTGACTATGTGTGTGTCTGTTTGTGTGTCTGTCTGTGTGTGTGCGTTTGTGTCTGCGTGCGTGCGTGCGTGCGTGCGTGCGTGCGTGCGTGCGTGTCTGTATGTGTGTCTGTCTGTCAGTTAGCGTGTCTGTCAGTGTGTGTGTCTGTCTGTGTGTATTTGTGTATGTGTGTGTGTGCGTGCGTGCGTGCGTGCGTGCGTGCGTGCGTGTGTTTGTGTCTGTCTGTCTGGGTTTGTCTGTGTGTATACAGAATATTCCAGTCAGTGGTTTTGCGATTCCCCAGTCAAATTTTATTAGTAAATTGCAAACAACAGCTAAATCATTGAAATTTAATGGCCATTATGTCCAGCATTAATTGCATGGGAGTTCTTATTTTGGTCAGTTTTTGGAAAAGTCTATGTTTCTTTGGTTTAACGCTTCATCTCAATTTGTATATTTTGATACTTTTCAAAACTAACAAATAGTTCAACAATAGTTTTTTACTGAATATAGACATGATTTTCTGAACTATAACTAAGCTAAGAATTAAATCTTTGATAGTGTTAATAATCTCCTGGGCAAAAGTATTTAACTCTCTAAACCACACCATTGAGTTATGTTTAAAGATTGAAAACATCAAGTACAAGTGTAACTAATTAATTATTATATTTCTTGAACTCGCAACATCGAAATGTATTAATACTAGTAGCGTCTTTAGCTTTGATTGTGTCGATTAATTTAACAACTTGATTACGGTATTGTTGTTTAAGGGACTATTAGGATTTGGCCTCCGTAAGGATGTATTTTAACCAAAATCACGACCCAGTCATAATTCTTTACGAGCCAAATGCACCAATCAGTTGTAACCACGCGACCCCCCCCCCCCGGTCCGGGCCGGGCCGGGGATAGCCCTTACCTAGAGTCACTGGGGTCGAGGGCATTTGTCGGGGATTTTACCAGCAGTATATCCCCGCAGGGCGGGGATTTTACCCGTAGTTGGCTGGACCGAAAGTCCCCGCTATTCGCCGGACCTTGTGGGGGGGGGGGCGTGGTTACAATTGACTGGTGCAAAACTTTATCGACTACCGGGTTAGTTGCCCGGTTAGCGCAGTGGTTAGCGCACTCGCTTCTCACCTAGGCGACCCGGGCTTGATTCCCGGCTTGGTCGCATGTGAATTTGGTTTGTGGTCACGAAACCGGACATGTGGGTTTTCTCCGGGTTCTCCGGTTCCCACCACAACACAAGACCCCACTCTCGCGTGAAATCGTTGTCAACGAGAGTAAATAATAAAATGTTGAAATAACATTTTTTTTTACACAATCGTTGTATATGAATAAATAATATATATATAAAATAAATATGTTTAAACTTATATTTTGACTCCTGTACACGAAGAAAAATGATTCGGGGGGACGTTTTTCTTTGAATGTAAAAATCTGCGGAAATAATGTTTTTTTTCTTCGAACCTTCATCATTATAAATACATAAATGAAGGGTCTTGCATTGAGACAAAAACGTAGTCCCTTCGTCCACAACTGCATATAGTTAATTATCGCGAGATAAGCATCAGTAGTATTAGGTATTGGATAGTTTGTAGTTGTAGAAGTAGCTGGTGCTGTTGAAGGGGCAACAACAACAACAACAACAGTATCAGCAGCAGCGACAGTTGTTTCAGGGGATGCAACATCACTTTATCGGTGGTGGTACTGGTTGTGGTGGTGGTGGAGGAGGAGGTATTGTGGTGCTGGCGGTGACAGTGGCAGTAGCAGTAGCAGTAGTGGAAGTATTAACAGCAAAAGCCGCAGCATTACCAGCATTATTACTAAGATTTGAGGGCACAGTTTTAAATGACCAAACATGTTCACCTTATATATTTATTTAAACTTCAATAGAACATAGTCGGTTCTGTTCGGGGTTGTATACATTTTTACAGACAAGATCGTGGGGAATCACTTTATTATTTGTTTTGGGGGAGGTGTAGGGGAGGATGGGGGGAGTAAGTTTTTACATTCGTCACGGTATGAAGACAATGCAAGATGCACACAAAACAAAGCAATTTTCTTGATTGAATCATTTGCAAAACAAATCTTTTTTTAAGAAAATGAATTTGCAATGCCCCAGAATGTATTCATGATGATGTAAACATAGTTCAAGTAAATGTTACATTCGGAGGTTCAGTCTCACATATGATGTATTTTCAACAAGTTTCGATTGAATTTTCCATTGTGTTTACGTATACAGTCAAACCCCGTTGACTCGAATTCGTTTGGCTCGAATTCCTCCTTGGCCCGAACTGGATGTTATGGGCTTGTTTCATTATACTGGAGATAAACACTACCGCTTGGTTCGAATTTCCTGAGACTCGAGGTATTTTCGCCGGTCCCTAGGAGTTCGAGCCAACGGGGTTCGACTGAACTGAAAAACAAAGCTTTTAAAATGAATAAATAAAAGAGTATTTGTTTTTTCATAAAATGCGAAATCTGCCATTGTAAAATCAACATCTATACGCTTAGTAAAGCATTCCCCTTAATACAATTCGACCTATGAAACAACAAGATTCATATATAATTAAGAAATATTACACTCCACTGAGGGTCATATGACATTATAAGGACCGGCCAGTCAGCCCCAGAAGGTGTTTATGGACCGAGGCGGTGTGTTTTATTTCTTATATTAAACCGAACACTTTTTTACCACTTAAAATTTTTAAAGTACCTTTTTTGTGTTTTATTGAACAAATCTAATAATGTTTACTTGCGAAAAAATGCCCTTGAGAAAATTACAAGCAGCACTCACCAGTTTTATGACGTCAGCGGTCCATATTGTATGACGTCAGCGGTCCATATTATTTTTTTGGCGAGGTCCGGATCGGCCAAAAACATGATATGGACCGCTGACGTCATAAAAACTTCTTTTTTTATTAAAATACATTGTTATAAGGACCGATCAACTTTATATACACAAAGAAGAGACACATTTATGTAAGGTATAATATTGCAATATAGGTAACATTTACATTCCAAATAAAACGGTTGTTAGCAGTTCATGTTACTCATTATAAAACAACAAATTATATATATATATAAGTTTGTAATAAGTTTAACTTGTCAATAATTATGTAAAACACTGAATACTTCTTCATGTTTTTATTGCCAAATTTAATACATTCTACCAAATCTTGACCCAAACAACAGCAATTCCCAAAACATGATATCATGAGAATTTGACCTAAGATTCTCGGTCAATTAGGGATTAATGTGTAGCTGAAGTTAACTCTTGTTTAGAAATTAAAAGTGGTATTTCTTGGCATGTGTGACTTTCTTTTTGTGTGCTTGTCTGTCTGAAAGTATGTCTGCCTGCCACCCTGCCTGAGTAAATGTTTGTCTGTGTTTCTGTGTGGGTGTGTGTGTGTGTGTGCGTGCGTGCGTGCGTGCGTGCGTGTGTGTGCGTGACTGTCTGCCTGCCTGCATGCCTGTGTGTATGTCTGTCTGTGTGTCCGTCTGTCTGTGTGTCTGTCTGTCTATGTGTCTGTCTGTCTGTGTGTATGACTGTGTTTGTCTGTGTGTCTTTATATATGTGTATCTGTGTGTCTGTCTGCCTGCCTGCCTAACTGTGTGTATGTCTGTCTGTGCGTGAGTGGGTGAGTGTCTGTCTGTGTGTCTTTCTGTATGTGTGTTTGCCTGTTTTGTTTGTCTGTCAGTATGTCTGTCTGTCTGCCTGGCTGCCTGTGTTTATGTCTATCTGTGTGTCCGTCTGTCTTTGTGTCGGTCTGTCTGTGTGTATGTTTGTCTGTGTTTGTGTGTTTGTCTTTCTTTCTGTATATCACGGTGTCTGTTTTTATTTCAATCTCTCTTCCTTCCTGCCTGTCTGCCTGCCTGTGTTTATGTCTATCTGTTTGTACGTTTTACTGTGATTCTGTCTGTCTGTTTCTTTCTATGTGTATGTGAGTATTTGTGTGTGCGTGCGTGCGCGGTGCCTGCCTGCCTGCCTGCTTTACTGCCTGTGGGTATCTCTGTCTGTGCGTCCGTCTGTCTGTGTGTCTGTCTATATATGTGTCGGTCTGTCTGTGTGCCTGTCTGTGTGTATTTCTATATGTGTATCTTATATAATTGTGTCTGCTCTATTACCCGCCTTAATGTGTGTCTCTCTGCCTGTCTGTGTGTATGGCTGTCTGTTAGTGAGTGTCTTTCTGTGTGTCTATCTGTCTGTATGTCTGTCAGTATTTCTGTCTGTCTGCCTGCCTGCCTGTGTTTATGTCTCTCTGTATGCCTGTCTATCTTTGCGTCGGTCTGCCTCTGTGTCTTTCTTTCTGTATTTCAGTGTGTCTGTTTGTATGTCCGTCTGTCTGTTTGCCTGCCTAACTGTGTATATGTCTGTGTGCGTGTCCGTCTGTTTCTGTGTATGTTTCTGTCTGACTATGTGTTTGTGTTTGTCTGAGTTTGTTTCTGTCTGTGTGTCTGTTCGTCTGTCTGCCTGACTGCCTGCCTGTGCGTATGTCTGTATATGTGTCCGTCTGTCTTTTTGTCTGTCTATCTGTCTGTCTGTGTTTGTGTATGTTTTTTTTTTTGTGTGTGTGTGTGTGTGTGTGTGTGTGTGTGTGTGTGTGTGTGTGTGTGTCTCCCTCTGTCTGTCTGCCTGAGTGTGTGTGTGTGTTTGTGTGTGCGTGCACGTTTGCGTGTTAATGCGCGTGCGTGTCTGTGTGTGTGTGTTTGCGTGTGTGTGAGGTTGTGTGTGTGTGAGTGTGTTTGTTTGTGTCTTTGTCTGTCTGTTTGTCTGTATGTGTGTCTGCCTGTCTGTATGTGTTTGTCTGTGTGTATTTCTATATATGTGTATCTTTTATCTTTGTGTCTGCTCGCTTACCTGCCTAACTGTGTGTCTGTCTGCCTGCCTGCCTAACTGTGTGTATGGCTGTGTGTGAGTGAGTGTCCTTCTGTGTTTCTATCTGTCTGTATGTCTGTATGTCTGTTTGTCTGTCAGTATTTCTTACTGTCTACCTGACTGCCTGCCTGTGTTTATGTCTATTTGTGTGTCCACCTGTTTTTGTGTCGGTCTGTCTTTGTGTCGGTCTGTTTGTCTGTGTGTGTCTTTATTTCTGTATATCAGTGTGTCTGTTTGTATGTCTGCCTGTCTGTCTGCCGAACTATGTGGATGTCTGTGTGCGTGTCCGTCTGTTTCTGTGTGTGTATGTTTGTCCGTCTGTCTGTATTTTGTCTGCCCGTGTGTCTGTGTTTGCCTGTGGTTTTTACTGTCTGTGTGTCTGTCCGTCTGCCTGCCTGTGCGTATGTCTGTATATGTGTCCGTTTGTCTGTGTTTCTGTCTGTCTATGTGATTGCGTGTCTGTCTGTATGTCTATTTTTCTGTGTTTATATATGTGTTTATGTAGGTCTGCCTGTTTGTCTGTCTGTGTTTGTGCCTGTCTGTCTGTCTGTCTGTCTGTCTTTCTGTCTGTCTGTTTGCAAGACGACGAAAACGACGACGAAATATAAGTATCTAAATTGAAGTGATTTTAGAAAAATGTTATAAACAAGCGTCTTCATGAAAAACAAGTTTTCCTTCTTTCATTGCAGACTATGTTCATCAATACAGCACATTCCAGACGTTGCAAAGGGCATCCGCAAAGATCCCGAGTTTCGCCAACTACCTCAACAGGTTGCTGTTCTTAGGAAGCAGATAGAAGATATGAAAAACGACAGAAAGAAAAATAGTTCCTCATTGAGGAAGACTCGAACAGCCATTGTTGATGAAATCAAAGCAATTCGTAAATGATCAACGGCATTCTTGACAAGATGGAGAAAACAACCGTTCAAGAATTAGACCGTCTGGTAGCTGATCAGGAAATGTCCATTAAGAAAGATATGGAATCCTGCACACAGATGCACGATGAATTAAAGAACATCATAGATGACATACAAAGCAAAGACTCATCAGGCGAACCACCCCTATATATTGGTTTCAAAAAATGTGAAGAAAAAATCAAACAAGCAAAAGAAATTCTGCAAAACATGTCAAGTGTTGTCAAATACGATTTAACTTTTCGTAAACATAATGGAATAGAAGATAACTTGTCTTCGATGAAGACATTTGGAGAGTTAAATGTATCGAATGTTTTTGGTGCACAACCACGTTCATCGCTATTCCCCCGAGATCATGTATTTGCTACAGAAGGTTACAAGGAGTACAACGTGAAGATGAGTTCAGACAAATGTAATTGTTATATTGTAGGGATATGTGAGCTGCCTGGTGGAGAGATTGTTATTACAGACTTCACCAACAGTAAAGTGAAACTCCTGGACCAGGAGTACAGGGTTGTCGACCACTGTGATGTTCCTAAGTGTCCATTTGACGTGTGCCACATTGGCGGGATTGAGGTTGCGCTTTGTGTTAACAATGGTGATAGACATGAACTTCATTTCATTAACATTACAAAAGGGAAACTTGTGACTACGAGAAAGTTAAGTTTCTCCCATGAATGTTCCGGCGCAGCTCATCACGGGAACAACCTTTACATTTCATCAAAGACCGCGCTGAACGTCTATACGATGACGGGGCAGCAGGGGAAGAAGCTGTACGAGGATAAGACCGGTGGTAGCACGGTGGAGAGAATTGCCATCAGTAACGACGGGAAGACTATCTACATCACAAACTACTCAAACCATCAACTTATCACCCTGGACAACCTCGGCAACAAGCTGGCCACATTCACTGATCCTGACTTGTTGGGACCTAACGGAGTACACGTGACAACTGCTGGGCACGTGTTCGTCTGCTGCTGTTACTCCCACACAGTGCTGCAGGTTGACAAGGACGGGAAGACGAAGTTGGCCACACTGGCAAGGAATCAAGATGGAGTGTACACACCTCAAGCTTTGTTCTTCAGCAGCCGTACTTCCTCTCTGGTTGTCGGCGGAGTGAAAGACACGCTCCTCGTCCTTAATGTTCGATAAATAATAGATCCATTTACAAGTGACAAAAATACAATTATTATAGCTGATTGATTTTTACTTTAACCTTTCTCGTAAATATAAGTACGGATAGAAAATGTACATGTATATAATACAAGAATCATATTTGCTTAAACGTTCATATATCTTTATATTTGACGTATTTTATTTGCTTTTAAGCTACATAGTTATAATGTTTATCTTGCACATGTTATTCAACTAAATGACTGTTTATTGTATAATGTTATTCCCTTATATTCAATATTTTGTTAGTGTGTATGTATACTCGCATATATATATATATATATATAGAGATTTCTTCTTTATTTAATGTTAAAATAAAATATATGATACGTCCCGTTTTGCCATGTGCCTTTAAAAAGCTTCAATACTTTTACTACAACTACAAGAGAGCCAGTTATATGTTAACTATTTTCACTGGACACCTAGATGAACATAGGTGCATTAATTATGCAGAGTTTTTTTAAAGTAAAAACAATAACAACATATACCATGATTATAGTTGGTTTTGTTTTCAATTAAAGGCACACAATAAAGATGGATTCAAAAAACATTTTTTTTATATTGTTTTTATATTAAATGCAGAATAATGTTGAACGCATTAGACAGTATGATAAAAAAAAAATAACAAACATAATGCGATACGTTTTGGGTAAAAAAATAGTATATTTTTAATTAATAGCTACGTGGCCATTAATTATTATCAAATGAATTAAACATAATACTGCATTTATAAAATAATAATATTGCACCAACGTGTTCAGTGTCTGTTAACAATCCGTATATCCTCCCAGTGCACGTGCATGCACGGGGTCCGTGTTTCCATAGCTTACACGTTGCATGCACGTGGTCCGTGTTTCCATATCTTACACGTTGCATGCACGGGGTCCGTCTTCCCATAGCTTACACGTTGCATGCATGGGGTCCGTATTTTCATAGCTTACACGTTGCATGCATGGGGTCCGTATTTCCATAGCTTACACGTTGCATTCATGGGGTCCGTATTTCCATAGCTTACACGTTGCATGCACGGGGTCCGTATTTCCATAGCTTACACGTTGCATGCATGGGGTCCGTATTTCCATAGCTTACACGTTGCATGCACGGGGTCCGTATTTTCATAGCTTACCCGTTGCATACATGGGGTCCGTATTTCCATAGCTTACACGTTGCATGCACGGTGTCCGTATATTCATAGCTTACACGTTGAATACATGGGGTCCGTATTTCCATAGCTTACACGTTGTCTGGACGGGTTACGTTTATCTATCCCGTACACGATGCATGTACGGGTTCCGTATATCAGTCCAATATACGCTACGTGTACGGGTTCTAACTCGGACTGTTTCTGTATATCCAACACGTACGCGTTACGTGAACGGGGTCCGTATTTCCATACCTTACACGTTGCATGTAAGGCGGTCCGTATTTCCATAGCTTACACGTTACGTCCACGGGGTCCGTATTTCCAAAGCTTACACGTTGCTTGCACGGGGTCCGTATTTCCATGGCTTACACGTTGCATGTACGGGGTCCGTATATCCAACACGTACGCGTTACGTGAACGGGGTCCGTTTTTCCATAGCTTACACGTTGCATGCACGGGGTCCGTATTTCCATAGCTTACACGTTGCATGTAAGAGGTCCGTTTTCCCATAGATTACAAGATGCATGTACGGGGTCCGTCTTCCCATAGCTTACACGTTGCATGTACGGGGTCCGTCTTCCCATAGCTTACACGTTGCATGTACGGGGTCCGTTTTCCAATAGCTTACACGTTGCATGTACGGAGTCCGTCTTCCCATAGCTCAAACGTTGCATGCACGGGGTCCGTGTTTTCATATCTTACACCTTGCATGCACGGGGTCCGTATTTCCATAGCTTACACGTTGCATGCACTGGGTCCGTGTTTCAAAAGCTCACACGTTGCATGCACGGGGTATGTCTTTCCATAGCTCACACGTTGCATGCACGGGGTCCGTATTTCCATAGCTCTAACGTTGAATGGACGGGGTCCATATTTCCATAGCTTACACGTTGCATGCACGGGGTCCGTATTTCCATAGCTTACACGTTGCATGCAAGGGGTCGGTATTTCCATAGCTTACACGTTGCATGCACGGGGTCCGTATTTCCATAGCTTACACGTTACGTGCACGGGGTTTGTATTTCCATAGCTTACATGTTGCATGCACGGGGTCCGTATTTCCATAGCTTACACGTTACGTGCACGGGGTATGTATTTCCATAGCTTACATGTTGCATGCACGGGGTCCGTCTGCTCATAGCTTACAAGTTGCATGTACGGGGTCCGTCTTTCCATAGCTCACACGTTGCATGCACGGGATATGTCTTTCCATAGCTCACACGTTGCATGTACGGGGTCCGTCTTCCCATAGCTTACACGTTGCAAGTACGGGGTCCGTTTTCCAATAGCTTACACGCTGCATGTACGGAGTCCATCTTCCCATAGCTCAAACGTTGCATGCACGGGGTCAGTGTTTTCATATCTTACACCTTGCATGCACGGGGTCCGTATTTCCATAGCTTACACGTTGCATGCACTGGGTCCGTATTTCAAAAGCTCACACGTTGCATGTACGGAGTCCGTCTTCCCATAGCTCAAACGTTGCATGCACGGGGTCCGTGTTTTCATATCTTACACCTTGCATGCACGGGGTCCGTATTTCCATAGCTTACACGTTGCATGCACGGGTCCGTCTTTCCGTAGCTAACACGTTGCATACATGGAGTCCGTCTATCCGTAGCTAACAAATAGCATGCACGGGGTTCTTATTTTCATAGCTTACACGTTGCATGCACGAGGTCCGTATTTCAATAGCTTAGGTACACGTTGCATGCACGGGATCCGTATTTCGATAGCTTACACGTTGATGTACGGGGTCCTTCTCCCATAGCTTACACGTTGCATGCATGGGATCCGTATTTCCATAGCTCACACGTTGCATGCACGGGATCCGTATTTCGATAGCTTACACGTTGATGCACGGGGTCCTTCTCCCATAGTTTACATGTTGCATGCATTGGGTCCGTATTTCCATAGCTTAAACGTTACATGCATTGGGTCCGTATTTTCCTAGCTTACACGTTGCATGCATTTGGTCCGTCTTCCCATAGTTTACACGTTGCATGCATTGGGTCCGTATTTCCATAGCTAACACGTTGCATCTACGGGGTCCGTCTTTCCATAGCTTACACGTTGCATGCATTGGGTCCGTATTTCCATAGCTTACACGTTGCATCTACGGGGTCCTTCTCCCATAGCTTACACGTTGCATGCACATGGTCCGTCTTCCCATAGTTTACACTTTGCATGCATTGGGTCCGTATTTCCATAGCTTACACGTTGCATGCATTGGGTCCGTATTTCCATAGCTTACATGTTGCATGCATCGGGTCCGTATTTCCATAGCTTACACGTTGCATGCACGGGGTCCGTCTTTCCATAGCTTACACGTTGCATGCACGGGGTCCGTCTTTCCATAGCTTACACGTTGCATGCACGGGGTCGATCTTCCCATAGCTTACACGTTGCATGCATGGGGTCCGTGTTTCCATAGCTTACACGCTGAATGCACGGGGTCGGTATTTCCATAGCTTACACGTTGCATGCACGGGGTCCGTGTTTCCATAGCTTGCACGTTGCATGCACGGGGTCCGTATTTCCATAGCTCACACGTAGCATGCATGGTGTCCGTATTTCCATAGCTTACACGTTGCATGCACGGGGTCCGTCTGCTCATAGCTTACAAGTTGCATGTACGGGGTCCGTCTTTCCATAGCCCACACGTAGCATGCACGGGGTTTGTATTTCCATAGCCTACACGTTGCATGCACGGGAATCCGTATTTCAATAGCTTAAACGTTGCATGCACGGGGTCCGTATTTCCTTAGCTTACACGTTGCATGCACGGGGTCCGTATTTCCATAGCTTACACGTTGCATGTACGGGGTCCGTCTTTCCATAGCTTACACGTTGCATGCACGGGGTCCGTCTTCCCATAGCTTACACGTTGCATGCATGGGGTCCGTGTTTCCATAGCTTACACGCTGAATGCACGGGGTCGGTATTTCCATAGCTTACACGTTGCATGCACGGGGTCCGTGTTTCCATAGCTTGCACGTTGCATGCACGGGGTCCGTATTTCCATAGCTCACACGTAGCATGCATGGTGTCCGTATTTCCATAGCTTACACGTTGCATGCACGGGGTCCGTCTTTCCGTAGCTTACACGTTGCATACATGGGGTCCGTCTATCCGTAGCTAACAAATAGCATGCACGGGGTTCTTATTTTCATAGCTTACACGTTGCATGCACGAGGTCCGTATTTCAATAGCTTAGGTACACGTTGCATGCACGGGATCCGTATTTCGATTGCTTACACGTTGATGTACGAGGTCCTTCTCCCATAGCTTACACGTTGCATGCATGGGGTCCGTATTTCCATAGCTCACACGTTGCATGCACGGGATCCGTATTTCGATAGCTTACACGTTGATGCACGGGGTCCTTCTCCCATAGTTTACATGTTGCATGCATTGGGTCCGTATTTCCATAGCTTAAACGTTACATGCATTGGGTCCGTATTTTCCTAGCTTACACGTTGCATGCATTTGGTCCGTCTTTCCATAGCTTACACGTTGCATGCATTGGGTCCGTATTTCCATAGCTTACACGTTGCATCTACTGGGTCCTTCTCCCATAGCTTACACGTTGCATGCACATGGTCCGTCTTCCCATAGTTTACACTTTGCATGCATTGGGTCCGTATTTCCATAGCTTACACGTTGCATGCATTGGGTCCGTATTTCCATAGCTTACATGTTGCATGCATCGGGTCCGTATTTCCATAGCTTACACGTTGCATGCACGGGGTCCGTGTTTCCATAGCTTACACGTGCCAGGATACGGCTTCCGTACATCCATATGTATATTTAATTATTTATATATTATTTTTTGGCCAAAATGTTTACGGTTAAAATATATTTTTCTGCATAAGTGTTAAATTATTTAAGAAATTAATAACTCCATATACACATTGTATTTACAAGTTCGGGGTGTGGATGTAAAGTCCGTACACGTGGTGCTCGTGTAAGGGGTATGTACACGTTTAGTGTACGGGTATAGCCACGCCCGTATATTCAAGATGTACGGGACCGTTCATTCCCATTTATTCAACTACTTTCCGCAGTTAAAAACAAACTTTAATTTGAAAATTGAAATTTCAAAAAAAGGTTTAATTTCAAAGTAAACTGACTTAATTTGCGAACATTTAGAGTAAACATTAAATTGTGTATAAACAGTTTCAAGTTGATCATAAATGCATGAGAAAATGGTTGACGGGGTTTCATCAATGAAATAGAGGATAACTGTTTGTTTCAGTGCAAGATCGTAATATATTTCACCGATTGAGCTCAAAAACTATATATTATTCATGCATGACGCAGCCTCGAGTGAAATATTTACTTTTGGTGATCACAGGGTATATTGCTATCTTACTTGAAACAAACAATTTTTATTTTATTAAATGCCTAACAATGGAGTTAGAAGTCATTTAATTACTCTTTTTTAGAAAAAAATGCACCAATGTGTATGCTCACGTAACGCCATTTCGGAAATGGCGTCGTTGCCCTAGCCCTGTGCGCGCTGACGTTCGATTTGGAACTGACAGCGGGCAAAAATTTCAAAACAGTGAAAAATATCCATTTGATATTTCGACTGTTTCAAACAGTGAATTATACATTTTTATTCGACTGATTAATCTCTTAAAACCACCGGAAAGCATATAATAAATACATATACAGTTAGCTTTAGAGTATTATGGATTATGGTCAAACGAAAGTGTAAAGGATAAATAATCATCATTTACAAAAAGTGCACCATGAGCTTTCGGTCTTGTGACGTCACAACATTGACGGTACTTGACTCCATAATCCTATAACTGTCAATTTTCCAGTAATTAATAAAGCATACCAGAACGCCCAGAATGCACCAGATTGCACCATTGTTTTCATTTTTTCCGAGGGGTAGTGCCCCCGGAATCCCATAGCACAATTATAAATACACATAAATAGAGGGCTAGCTACGCCCCTGGAAGCATGTTGAATTGTATGCCCCCATTACTTGAGAGGCTCATTGAAGTGTGAGCATCTTCCATTAGTTCTAAAGAATACAGTAATCAAAAATTCATTTCCAAGCATTCTGATCGCCAACAATCAGCTAAGGCCTAAAATAATTATGTATGTTTCCTGTAACATGCTGAAAAAAGATGGGTCGGAAGGTAGGGATTTTTTTTTAAGTCAGATTATGATCAAATACTCATGTTTATTTCAGGTGAATTATTTTTTTATAAAAGAATTCAGTGTGATATATATAGATTCAAAGTTTCTGCCTTAAATAAGACTGCTAGCTTGACAACCATTGTACATGTATTTCAGTTGTAGAATGCATCCCTTTGAAGGGCAAGACCTGGCTTCGACTCCCAGCAGTGGCAACATTATGTGCATTTTGAGCACTGTCAGTATGTTCACCAGGGAAACAGTTCATCTTTACACTTTGCAAATATAACCCAGTGAAAAAGTGAATCAAATAACATTTAGACAATTTATTTTTGGCAAATGTTTTAAACAAAACTTTCAACATGCATACATTTTGTAGTAATAAAACATGATATTATTACACAAACTATTTTGCAATAGACTGTGTAATAATATCAAGTTGTATTACAACTAAATGTACATGGCAACTATTATAAAATAAACAGTTGGCTAGACATGGTAAGAATCATAACCTAGACTATAAAATCTGACTGGCATCAAACCGCTGTTACAACATGAACGTGGCAAGAATCTCTACAAAACATATATATCAATACTTTGAATGATAAATGACTAGAATCAATGACTTAACCATTTAACTCTTAGAGCGCTGTCAGAATTGTACAGATCTTTGGGACTGCTTGGACAATTAAACCTTACTAACTGACTCGGCAGCGAACAGTGAATACCCTGATTGGTCTACACTGGTCACAAAGGCCTGATATAGTTGTGCTTCACGTAATTTATAATAAAATCAATACTTTATAAAATGATAGATTGGACTGGAATAGTTTTAAATAGACTAGAATCAGTATCAAAAAAGCTTAGACTGACTGATCAAAAATGAATACCATTTTCTTTTTTAAACAGTAAAACAGCAAAACTAGTACACGTAAAGTTTAGTTAATCATGTTCGTTATGTAACCCAATGCATCCTTGTCTAATTCCAATATGCACCAGCGATTGTTTAGGTGCAACGACATCTTTCTTACTTTAACTTTCAGTTTCACTTTCACGTTTATCTTTTTTCCGGAAGTAAGCAAAAACATTCAATGTAACATTATGCTCCTATTGCCAATATTGCAACATTGTATTTTTCATAAATGGCATAACCATAACTGTTATACAATACTGTTTTGTTATAGAACTTAACTGTAACACTGACAACGATCTACGCAGTTCCCCTTTCACTGTCATTAGAATTTACAGGAAGTTAGCGTGCACCTGTTTCCCGCGCTTTTTAGACCATGTGCTACGAAAAATGTTTATTTTTCTGTTAACTCATTAAAAACTTATAAGAATATTTTTTTAATAAACCGGAGATTTAATAAAACAACTTAAAATAAAAGAACAAAAAATATGTTAGCATTGTTGTTTTTCAATACCATCGCACTTAGCGAAAAAGCGGAAGGTATCCGTTAATATTACGTCATTGAGTTTGAGTGCTGCTAATTGACACGGTTACCGATCAGATTCGAGATCGATAATCACTTGTCACTTCGGGTGTTAATTGCTCTTGCGGGTTATTCAAACATTCAGATCATGCATTGAGGCTCCTTTCAGATGATACCGACTCTCACACCGAAATGTCCCGGGTCAAAACTGACTCATACTACAAATGTCAAACCGGAAACGTTTGTAACTATGCGACGAGTTCGGACACGACTAAATTATTTAAATTATCGTTGTCATCACAGGCCAGAGATCGCTAAAATCTGGCATTTTCGAATTTTAGGGCATAAAAAAATTGTGGTCGGCGTTAAAAAAGTAAGGTCGGTCGGGTTACAGGAAACAGACATTATTATTTTAGGCCTAAATTAAAAAAAAACTTTAACCAGTTAAGGTGACTATAAATTAATTGCTAGATATTCATCCCCGCCAACCCTCTCTTTATTTGCCGCCACTTTGATTTTTTTTTTATTTAATAAAAGTGTTGAACTAGGGTCTGTTGTTGCGTATCGATCCGTGCCTTATGCAATAACAAAGAGAATGAACACATACTCAACGGTGAAACACTCATCTACGAAAAACAAAAATAAATAAAACGTAACCCTCCTTCTCCTCCCTCGCCCCCATTAAAAAACATTTGGATGGAAGTCTAACAATTAATTTATATTGGTATAAACGTCGCATGTACAAGTAGAAGAGTAGTTCGTGGAAACTTTTTGAGTTTCAATCAAAATGCCTCCCTACATTGTTCAGATATACACTCCCTTATACAGATCCGTGGTCTAGTGTAACACACTTGACTGTCAATCTAGGGGTCGCAGGTTCGACTCCCCGTTGCACCACTTAAATACGTATCCCGGGAGGGACGTTAAATGAGGTTCCCGTGAGACAGTGCTCATTACTGGTGCACGTTAAAGAACCAGGGTAGCTCTTACCAGGGTTACATTTTTGTATGTGCACTATGCTCCAATCACCTAAAATGACTAACAATCTTGTCGGAGCCCTCTCCGAATGTGTCTTGCGCAAGTACGCGTATAAATAAATCTATATACGAGATATATAAGCGAACAAACACACCAAAAATAGCATCGAGTCAACAAGAAGATAATTATCACCAATGATAATAAAGTGATTAGTTTTTTTCGGCGTTATCATTAAGTCATATGATAAACTGTTTCCGGTTTGTCGTGTATATGATAATTCAACTGGGCAGGTCACATGAAGCATAGTAATAGAAGCAAAAAAACAATAACAATCTTAGTGTTTGGCGCGAATGTCCATACCAGGTAAGTCGTTTACATTTGTATACATGTAATACTTATATAGTTTAGTTCAAATCGACACCAGTGTAAAAGGCATTAAATCACGCTCGACATATGGTTTAAACATATTTCATATTGAAAGAAACATACAAAGTATGCAAAGTCGTATATACAATATCAAAATATAGGATTTTTAAATTGCTCGACATGTTATTTGTAAAATGAAAGTATAAAATATAAAAATTATACAGTTTCAATGCGGTCTCCATTAACCACCTCTGAAATGCAGGTACAAACTTTGTCAAGCATTGTCACAATTTCCATTCTTAGATGTAATAAAACTCATTAGAGTCTGGGATATTTTTGAGTTATTAGAAGCGTCAGACATTTGTTGAAGTAAAATGCAGGGGTGGGGGTGCGTACAAGTGGCGTAACTTAGGGGGCGTAACCATTTGAATTGTGCCCCTCCCTCAGAACCAGAATGAATTTGGTTTAAAGTGCTGAGGGGTGGGGGGGGGGGCGGCAATCCCCCAAGAAATTTTAACAATTTCTAGTCCGAAATGGTGCATTTTGGGCGAACTTCTTAACTATTTTTCTCATATATTTAAATAAAAAGTAAACGTTTGCGATTTAAGGGGGTGAGGGGGTCTGCCGGGGCGCGCCCTTGGATCCACTAGTGAAACGTGTCCTTTAACTACATTATGTTTAAAGGGCCAAACTCGCACTCGCTCTTCTTGGTAAATATGAAAGGTTTATACCATTCGCAGGAAATATTTTATAAATCATCCCGTCGAAATCCGTTGGCTCGATATTGCTTGGCTCGATTTCCTCGTTGGCTGGAATTGAATGTTGAGAACCGATTTTGTTTTACTCTTTGTAAGGATGCGCGCTTGGCTAGATATTTGCGAGGCTCGAAGTATTTTCTCGGTCCCTGGAGTATCGAGCCAATGGGTTTTGACTGTATATTAGTTTTTTTTCTCTTCTATAACCTTAGTAAGGTATCTGACCCAAACAGATGTGACTTACAGTTGCCTGGTGACGTCATATTATATCGATATCAATTGAAAGGGTTTTGTGTTCAAAATTTTTATTTTTATATTTTTATCGAAAATAATTTAAAGATTGCAAAATATCGCGTTAACATCCATTTTCAAGTGAAAATAATGCATATATACATAAAGGATATTTGTTTATTTCAGTGTAAGATCGTATTATATTTCACGAGTGTCACGAAGCCACGAGTGAAAATGTAGTTTTTTTATGATCACGAGTGAAATTAAATACGATCTAACACTGAAATAAACATTTTTTTCTGTTTCTGTTATGCCTATTTTCGGAGTTTATTTGTTTTTTATTTATTTCTGAATTACCCCCCCCCCCTTTTTTTAAAGGGTGGGCTTTACGCCGCTACCCGTGGAGCGCCCCTCATGCATAATTATATAGCTGTCAACTTTTCTACTTTCGGTTTGCTGAGAAATAGTTCTCTGTTATTCATTCTTATAGCTTAATATTCGCTCGTTTTTATTGCAAAGCTTTATGAACAATAAACAATGAAGTATTATTAGTGCACATATTTTCCAAAAAATAATGAAAACACTTTTTATTTTAAGATGGGCATGAATACATAACCAAATTACTACGCCGCTATTTAAAGAATGAAAATTTGGAAGGTCAAATGTGTTCGCAATACAAATGTGGATACTCATTGGATTTTAACCATCCTTCTTAGTTAAAGCCTGCATGTACGCGTTATTTTATAGTAAGTTAATATTCAGTCATCTTAATTACTGTCAAAGACCAGTCTGTTTCGCTTTAAAATGTTTGTTTTCCAGATAAGGAGAAAATGCCACGCTTGTTTATTGACACATTTTGAGTTGTGGGTGGGGTAAAAAATACCGGATCTATCTTTAAATTGTTGTGTGAATTCTCCAGGAAGCTCACTTTACGTACTACAACGGCAAACAGTTCAAAATACATTTGAACGATGATATAAAATTTTATTTATGTTCGAACAGTTGTGTTTGTCTGTAATTTGTTTGGTATGAAAGCAAATGTTCGAACATTGAGCTTCAAAGATCAGTAAAATGTTTGATAAACGGGATAACCGGTAATAAACGGTAAGTTTTTAATTTCCAAATATATATTTATTTAAATTTATAAAACATTTCTTTAATTTTTAAACATTTTTTGACAACATTTACTGGTTCAAGGTCCAGTGTTCTGTTTTGATCAAGGCAAGTAACAACAAAGGAATTTAAAAGTATATATTTATTTAAATTTCTAAAGCATTTCTTTATTTTTGTTTAACATTTTTTGACATAATTTACTGAAGACCAGTGTTCTGTATTGATCAAGGCAAGTACAGGTAACAACAAAGGGATTTAAAAGTAGTTCTGAAAGTTGATATTTTCACTCCTTATTTTGCAATGAAAATATCAAATTGCTATTTTCACTGTTGTTATTTCACTGTTAAAACCCCATATTTCATCGTAAAGCATGAAAGAAAAACTGTATATAACTTTATGTATGATGTGTTGTCGATTGTTTTTTTTTAACGTATTAAAAATCAGCCAGCAAATACTTAAAGTATACCAATTTTGTATGTTGACCGACAGACATCTACATTTAACATTAAGGTCAGACACCAATAAATACATTTCCTATATATGCTATAGTCAATTGATCAATTTGCATGCAAGAATCATTTCAAATGCTTCAAATATACATTTCTGTTAGCTTTATTAACGCTCTGGCAGGTACAATCTTTTCTACTGAGTGCCATTTTAAAGTGACTCGCCCATGTTTTGGGACAAAAAGGATTCCCGGTTATGAATCTGTAAACACTTATTTTATCATTATGTTACTCTATGATATCGAAATTGCAGAAAAAAATACAGTTATAGCGTATTTTGGCTTTAACGAGGTTCGAAAGCAAGAAAAAAGTAAAATACAGCCGTGTTATCCGCACGGCCACCGGGACGTTAACACGTTATGGCGATATGTTAACCTCTTAAGGATACATGATGAAGATGATGATGAAGATGATGATGATGATGATGATGATGATGATGATGATGATGATGATGATGATGATGAGGAGGAGGAGGAGGAAGAGGAGGAGGAGGAGGAGGTTGAGGATGATGATGATGATGGCGAAGCCTCGAGTGATCCCAGGGTATATTGCTATCTTACTGTCAACGATTTTCTAAGTTTTATTAAATGACTAAAAATGGAGATGTCATTTAATTAAAAATTTCTTTTAGAAAAACACGCCAATTTGTATGCACACGTAACGTCATTTCGGAAATGGGGTTGTTGCCCTAGGGGTTTGAAAGTTGAAAGCGGGCTAAAATTTCAATACAGTGAAAAATATACATTTGATATTTCTACTGTTTCAAACTGACAAGTATATATGTACTGCGAAGTCGGAACTGACCGCATGTATGTACTGCCAACACGTAACTGACCGCATACAAGTAATGCCAACACGGAACTGACCGCATGCATATACTGCCAACACGGAACTGACACATGCATCCATTGCCTAGCAAAATGATAAGCTTGCACTCACAATTCCTGCCCTTTTTGCATTTAAGTTAGATGCTTTTGATGTCGGGCTTTTCCATCAATTGTAGAATTCTTTCATTTTAAGAGTTTCACATAACTTAATATAAGTTGATGGTGTTATGTACGTGCTGTACATAATACTATTCATAATAAGTTTAAAATGTCCGTTTTAACAATCTTATCTTCGCACAAAAGCAATGACATGTACAAGCCAAATGAATACAACTCTGATAAGATGTCCACAGCTTATCATTCGGTTATTTGCACATTTAAATGATTTTTGTTTGATATGAATTAACTTATCAATAAACAGGTTGAGTTACCGCTTGTGCAAAGCTGAGATTGAACCAGTTATATACGATTGGCTGTATATTTATATCAAATGTTTTTTTCTCAATATTCATATCATTAACCGTTTAAAGCCTTAGAGCAGTTCAATCAAAGCTTTAAGGTTTCACCGTTTCAAGCATTAAAGTAGTTCATTTAAAGATTTAGGGTTACACCGTCTAATGCCTAAGAGCAGTAAATTGTAAGCTTTAAGGTTACACCGTTTAAAGCCTTAGAGCAGTTCATTTAAAGTTTAAGGTAACACCGCCTAAAGCCTTAGAGCAGTTCATTCACAGCTTTAAGGTTACCCCGTCTAAAGCCTTAGAGCACTCCATTAAAAGTTTTAAGGTAACACCGTTTAAAGCCTTAGAGCAGTTCATTCACAGCTTTAAGGTTACACCGTCTAAAGCTTTAGAGCAGTTCATTTAAAGTTTAAAGTAACACCGTTTAAAGCCTTAGAGAAGTTTATTTAAAGTTCTTAGGTAACACCGTTTAAAGCCTTTAAGTCGTTTTTCATAATGCTTTTAAGTTACACGGTTCAATGCCTTAATGTAATTCACATTAAGCTTAAAAAGCACTGTCTAAAGACTTAGAGCAGTTCATTCAAAGCTTTAAGGTTACAATGTCTAACGCCTAAGAGCAGTAAATTGTAAGCTATAATGTAACATCTTAAAAAGCCGTAGAGCAGTTCATTTAAAGCTTTAAGGTAACACCGCCTTAAGCCTTTTAAGGTTAGAACGTCTAAAGCCTTAGAGCACTCCATTAAAAGCTTTAAGGTAACACCGTTTAAAGACTTAGAGCAGTTCATTCACAGCTTTAAGGTTACACCGTCTAACGCTTTAGAGCAGTTCATTCGAAGTTTAAGGTTACACCGTTTAAAGCCTAAGAACAGTTTATTTAAAGTTCTAAGGTAACACCATTTAAAGCCTTTAAGTCGTTTTTCATAATGCTTTTAAGTTACACCGTTCAATGCCTTATAGTAATTCACATTAAGCTTTGATGAAGCACTGTCTAAAGCCTAAGAACAGTTCATTCAAAGCTTTAAGGTAACACCACCTAAAGCCTTAAAGCAGTTCATTTAAAGCTTTAAATTGTTAGCTTTAATGTAACACCGTCAATATCCTTAAACCAGTTCATTCAAAGCTTTAAGGTTACAAAATTTAAAGCCTTAGTGCAGTTCATTTAAAGCTTTATGGTTACACCGTCTAAAGCCTTAGAGCAGTTCATTTACAGTTTTAAGGTAATACCGTTTAAAGCCTTTAAGTTGTTTGCATAATGCTTTTAAGTAACACCGTTCAATGCCTTACAGTGGTTCACATTAAGCTTTAATGAAGCACTGTCTAAAGCCCCTCGGTAGTTCACGAACAGCTTTAATACAGCACGTTTTACAGTATCGAGCCCGAATAATTATGTCTGCACATTTTTCCATCCTGTCACATTAGGCACCAAACGTGGAAACTTGGCTGTTCGTGTACTTAATAGGGCGCCCAACGGGGGACCATGGCTGGACGTGTACTAAATGGGGCACCCAACGGAGGACCATGGCTGCGAAGATGGACCATTGCTGAAAGTGTACTTAATGGGCGCCCAACGGGGGACCATGGCTGGACATGTACTTAATAGAGCGCCAAACGGACCACCATGGCTGAACGTGTACTTAATTTGGCGCCCAACGGGGGACAATGGCTGGACGTGTACTTAATGGGGCACCAAACGGAGGACCATGGTTGCGAAGATGGACCATGGCTGAACGTGTACTTAATTGGGCGCCCAACGGGGGACCATGGCTGGACGTGTACTTAATAGAGCGCCAAACGGATCACCATGGCTGAACGTGTACTTTATTGGGCGCCCAACGGGGGACCATGGTTGGACGTGTACTTAATTGGGTGTCCAATGGGGGACAATGGCTGGACGTGTACTTAATTGGGCGCCCAACGGGGGACCATTGTTGGACGTGTCCTTAATTGGGCGCCCAACTGGGGACCATGGTTGGACGTGTACTCAATTTGGCGCCCAACGGGGGACCATGGCTGAACGTGTACTTAATGGGGCACCCAACGGGGGACCATGGCTGAACGTGTACTTAATGGGGCGTCCGGAAATAAATCATGGCTGAACGTGTACTGAATTTGGCACCAATCGGGGAACCATGGCTAAACAAATTCTTAACTGGGCGCCCAACGAGGACCCATGGATTGACGTGTACTTAATTGGATGCCCAACGGGGAACCGTGCCTAAACGTGTTCTTAATGGGGCGCCCAACGGGGGACAGTGGTTGAACGTGTTCTTAATGGGGCTATCTTATCAACGCAAGTATCGTACAATTGATTTTCCAATCGATAGTTATGCTATCTATTTCAAAACTATAACATCTTTATTGGATAGTTTCCATAATTTGTTCGATTATGTGTGTTAAAGCTGCACCCTCACAGATCAACCGTTTTGCAACTTTTCTTTTTGTCTTGGAACGATCCAATTTTTGAGTATTTTTTTTCAAACCAGTGACACAAGAGTGCTGGCAAAGATCAAACCGCAGTTTTTCATATCTTCATTTGAAGATTGATGTTTATTGGCTAAAATGAAAGTTTCGGCAGTTTTCCATACAATTGAGAGCTGCTATATTAACAGATATCTTATAGGATTGAATTAAAGACATTGATACCAAAATCGGCTGATTCTGAGACATAAACTGAAAGTGCGTCTTCATTTTCAATCTGTGATATTGCAGCTTTGAACATTTAATTCAATTGGAACTTTTGATCATACGATATATTATCGTACCCTCGTTGATGAGATGACCGCCAACCCTATTCCATCGAAACGATCTTTACCTGGTTTTCTATCCTGGCTTGGCAGGGGAGTATGTCATGGTACCTTTACCTATACACGTATTGGGGTTTATGAGCAGACTGGCGAAAATGGCTTTGTATTACCCAGTTATAAGTGCACTCGCCCTGTAAGCCGGAGGTGCCGGGCTCGAGTCCTGGTTTTGCCGCACATTTTTTTCTTAACCCGTTACAGAAGGATTACTCAAGAACACGGGCGTATCATTTAAATTGCTTCGGGTACGACACTGACAAGGCGTACAGGGCAGTTGCAAGCAATATAAATAGAACATAAGCATTTTCAAATACGTTGTAGTGAAAAAATCAATACATAAGGCCAAGGAAAAAAACCTGTAACTCGACAGCTCATCCTATCTTTTAGTAAAAGAAAAAAATGTAAATATGTATGTGCTGAATGTTTTTTTTTCTTCAATTTTAGTATATAGCTCTAAATAAACACGGGTCAAGAACAATTAACACCCAACGTAACAACTAAATATCATTTTGGATCTGACCGATACAGTTTCACCATTTAAAATAACGGATAAATTTAAAAGTTTACGCTAACAACGATGTCCTTGAAAAACAATTCTAAAATGTTTCAAAACACTTCGCCCACTTTTCATCGAAAACAACCTCGGATATATATGAACTGTTTACAATTTCAGAATCTTCACATTTTACTACAGGTGAATCGCGTACTTATTTCAAATTAACACGAATAACTGCTACTAATGAACCCGAACACTTCCCAGGCCATCTGCTACGCAATAATAGCCCCAGACAAGCGGTATAGATCTCTGCCAACTTGAGCGAGTAAAGCTGGCTTTTGGTTATGTGTTCTACTTAAATGTATTTTATTCTCTCCTCAATGTATATTTTAATATCATTTCAATTATTCAAGTTGAATGACAGTTCAAAATACGAAGAAAACCTTCAAAATGAAAGATAATTATCATCTTTAACAGAACTCGTATTTAACGAGCGGTGGTTAGCGCACGGGCTGTCACATGAACCCTCAGGTTCGACACAGGACAAAAGCAGGGAGGTTGGGCGTAAAAATGATTGACATGTGTTCATTTTCATACATTCCATTCACAATTTAAGTCATGTATTTATTTAATTGTTAATAATAAAGTATCAAATGTTTACCCTATAAATATGAAACTACATGTTAATGTGTCTCTATCACACCTAGATAAAGTGTAATCTTCAGACTGTCAGTTTGAATTAATCTAGCTGAGTGTCGAAAACTGATAACCAACAATACAGTGTCTTAAAATAAAGCAAAACTCTTAAGTAAAATGACATCTAACTCTTTCAAATTATCAAAAAAGTAAATTGAGTTATCAGAAACAATAACAAATTTTAAATTTGAAAACCTATCGTAAAACAATATGGATGGTCCAGAGGGACTTACTCCGTGTGTGTATACCATTTGATTAATTGTGTCATAAATGCTACGGAAGGCAATATTTTGATTTGAAAAAAGACTTTAAACAAAGTTAACTTTACTATTTCTTTACCATTTAAAATGAAATATAGCGCAGTCTACGCCGCTTAAGGAGCCTTGCCTTTGTTCGGTCTTTTACAAGAGTTTGATTGAGAGTTTAGTTTCTTAAAAACCTTTCCATAATACGGCCGTCTGACGGAGCACTGTCAAAACATTATTTTGGAAACAGGTTTGTCGAAGTGTTTGATGAACCTAATGACCTTATCAAATTTCGGTAATAAAACAAATGCGGGGTTCTTTAAGCGGCATAGACTGCCTTTTATTTTATTATAAATTGTGTTGTTAAAGAAAACTTATCTTTAAGTCTTCATTTTAAGCAAGATGTTGACGTCCGACGTCGCATTTATTACGTAATTTATTACTTGGTATACACACACTGTAATTAACAAAACATATGAATATTAAAATGGTGAAGATATCGTCAATTGACAGATACCTTGCATAAATTGATCCAGTCTTTTATTTAATAAACGGTAAAACCCGCACAAATCTGGTTTGTTAAATATATAAGTTAATATGTCGTTACTTCATTTAAGGAATGAATTGCGGGGTTGATGACAATATCGGGGATATGAACGCAATTAGGCTGGTCAAAGTACGCGTGGAGTTCATTTTAATGCTCCTGATCATAGTATCAATGATTTTTCTTTTATGCCAATTGATAAAATTGAGAACAATTGGAAACGATTATTAAAGGAGAGTAAATGGATGCACATTCTTGGCACAGTCATTCCTAATGGTATGAATTCAAAAATATTATTTTAATTCTTCCTAATGGTATAAATTCAAAAATATTATTTTAATTCTTCTAGCAGAATTTTAAAAAAAATCACAAAATTAATCTGGTTTATAACTGTTTTTAACCTATTTAATGTTGCATAGTTTATACTGGTTTATTGATGTTTGTTTATGCATATATATTGCATTTTACCAGTATAATTGTATCTCTATAGATCCTATAAGACATTATTTTGCGCAAAAATGTATGCTATATTTTGACGTTATAAAAGTTGACGTCATTTGATGTTGATGTCATTTCCTGTTCATTATATACATACAACCTGATGAAGGCCGAATGGCCGAAATGTTGTTTCATAAATAAATAATTTGTGTTGAAGTTGGACTTCTTTAATTATCACCGTAATTAGAACGACCCGACTGTAACCGGAAACATTTTTTTTTACAAATGACGTCACAATAAAGCGGGTAAAGATCAGCCACTTGAAATCACTTTTAAACGTAAAATTGAAACACTTATGGCAACAATACATTTAAAATATAATGAATTAACACTTTCTTAAATGTTGATTTATATTTTACGGGACCTGCTGACACAATACAAACAATATCAAGATTAATAGTTTTCATGTATATTGTTATGCGATGAATTGCGATCCGAACATATCCGAATATGTTGCGTTCATCGATTGATAAACGCAATTGCCAAAAGGCAGTTCATTCAAGGAAAGGAAGTTGAGGTGTAAATATTTGGTTATTAAATCAGTTAAAGTACAGAGCTAGACCATTTTAATGAACCAATAGGTTGATAATTATGTAACATTCAAATGACACAATGTTTTTCAAAACAAGCCAACTATTATAAATTTTGCCAAATTTTATTTCGAAAATAGGCGCATATCCCAATAAAATCTCAATGATGAATTAAATGATGAAGTTATACTTAAACTTTATATGAAATAAAACGAAGTATCAATGTTAAGCATAATTATTATAAGTAAAATTGGGACAAAAACTAATCAACTTATAGCAGTAGATGAACGGAAAATATCGTAACATGTACGCAACAACCGGCATGATTTCCGTTATGGTGTTTTGGTAGAACCCGTTACGTATGTATCACGTTATATATTCATGGTCATGTGATTTGAATGGTGGCAGTGATTAATGTACTGCAGGGGAAGTAACAATTTGGTTTGTTTTGTCCAAGGTTTTTTTTTTTCTATGGAAAATGACCGAAGTGTTCCGAATGTGTTAAAATATAAAAACAAAAATTTATGTAATTTTATTTTGATTTAAATTGTATATTATTTCGCGCTAAAAAATGAAAAATAAATAGAAGATAAACTGACGTATTTTTGGGCAGTTTACAGTTAAGTTATATTATATAACAGTTAGATTGCAACGCCATTTATTATTAAAGAACAATGTTTGAATATTGGCGATCGGTACGGTGAAAGTTTTTGTTACTTCTGAAAAAAATATAACAAGAAAGTGCAACAGAAAGTTAAAGCAAGCAAAAATGTCCGTGCACAATTACCGGTGTAAATTGGATTTGGACAATAATGCATTGGGTTACAGAATAATCAGTATGTGCAAGAATAGTATTGTTTAACTCAACATTCATTCAATGATTATTATGATAAAACATTGCTAGCGGTAATGTTTTCTATGACAAGGTTAAAAATATACGAACTACCGATCCCATTTGTTACTGCAGGTAATAGGAAACACAGGTGTTATTTTTGTTGGCCTTAGTGACGGTTTAATTGCTTTAATCAGAAAAATACACGTGTATTATAGTTGTAGAATATTTATGTACAGTCGAACTTCGTTATGTCGACTTTTTCGGGACCTAGTGGAAAAAGTTGAGATAACGAAAAGTCGACTCATCCGAATTACAAAAAATATATCCAATCCCAACACGTTTCAGTTGGATTGTACGATGTTTACATCCATAATTGAACGGTCTTGTTAAATATTTTCGTCGTGAAAACAGCAAACTTATTATTGAAAAATAAAGTGAAACAAAAGAAGAATTATTTGTGTCAATTTTATTTCTTTTACGTTGATATGGATCACATAAAACACATATAAATCAACAATTGCAAACATTTGTATATTGTAAGATTTTATACCGGGTCCTTCTCTGAATTGGTCGACCAGAGCAGTGGAACTAACATTTGATATTTTGAAGTTATTCTTTCTGTTCCCATTAGGGATTGATATCTAATCAATAAAATGTTCATGTTTTATACAATACCAAAGAGCTTGAGCAATAAATGTCTCTTTAATTAAATACATAAAGAAACAACTTTAATTATTCGCACTTACCAATTACATTTTTGTATCCCCCAATTATGACAGTTTGTTATATTGACACGCATGGTATTTTGCGACATGCCGCAAACCGTCATAAATATTTTCACACCTACGTCTCGATCTACAGTTCGACATAAAGAACATAGGGAATGTGTGAAATACGAACACTGGGACTGAAAAACGAGGTCGACATAGCGAAAAAGTCGAGATAAAAAAATCGACATAAACAGATTTATTTTATATAGAATAAGAAGGAATAAATTCGGGACCGGAAAAAAAGTCGACATAATCGGAAAGTCGACTTATCCGACGTCAACATAGTGAGGTTCGACTGTATTTTAACAAATGTATTTCAATTATTATTATTCAAACTTTTTACATATTAAATATCAGTCGAGCTTTTAAATGCTTATCAATATAATCCAGTCACCTGACCTACAATGTATTACGTAGGCGGGAGATAAGTTGTTTATCTAACTTCCTTGTTGGAAGTGAAGGGCAGGGAGAGGACGTTTATAAGTTGTAACCCTATATGTTACAGGACTATGGCATCGAAGTTTGAATCCTCCATTCAGAGGGGCTGTGATTTCATCCATGATTTCGCCTGTTCCGCTTGCGAAGAAGATGGACTGAACACGGAAGCTCAACATTTCTGTAATCAGTGCACGAAATATTACTGCGACATTTGTGTTACAAAACATTATGGCTTATACAAGAGACACACGGTACTCGACCGGAAGGACGTGAAGAAATGGGCAGCAGCACCTGGGATGGTGGACATCCTTGAGAGATGCGGGAGGCACCCCGGGGAGGCGCTCAAGATGGTATGTGGTGACCATGACCAGCTGTGTTGCCATGTGTGCGTTTCAATTGATCATAGGTATGTTTCAAAGACGGTTTAAGTTAAAATAACACAATCACAGTATTTAAACTGATCAAAAAATAGTTGAATAAATAAATATATAGAATAGCATGCTTAACATTGTCTCGGTTTATACAATCACAACTAAATTGTATTTTACGTATCTGTATTATTAGACTGTGCTATATTCTTATCCGTCAACACTGAGTGTCAACAAAGCCTTGCTAATGCACCAGTCAATTGTAACCCCTATGTCCGGGGGTATACCGGGGATAGCCGGGGAAATGGGCCGTGTTTTTACTTTCCAGGTGGCCCCGCAGTGCCGGGTGACTGTGGTGGTTTTGTCATCACGCCAAATATAGCGGGAAATTGGCCTTATATATGGTCGCTTGGGTGCGGGGGCATTTATCGGGGGGGTTACCAGCAGATTGTCCCCGCTGGGCGGAGACTTTGCCCGGGCTTGGCTGGACCGAAAGTCAAAGTCCCCGCTATTCCCCGGACCTGGGGGGTGGGGCGTGGTTACAAATGACTGGTGCATAACTATAACACATTTGTTTACTCGTTCATTATATATCACTTGCAGATCGGGGAGGGAGGGTGTCGAACCCACCCCCTTTGAAATCCTCCATGTTTACTTTTTATTTCATTATCATAGTTGTACTACTAAAATACCACCAAAGTGCACCATTTGAACTAAAACTGTCATTTCTTTTATTCATTTATTTCTCGTATTTTCTTTTGTGGGGATCATTTGACCCCCAACTCCCTGCCCCCCTTCCTAGCACTTCCAACCAAATAGATTTCGCTTTTGAGGGAGATGGGAAAGTAAAAAGGTTACGCCCCTAAGTAGCGCCCCATCTAACGTCGAATCCTGGATCCGCCCCTGTATACATATATAGACTCGTTATTGGTGTCAGATCTTATATTATGAGACCTTTATTCAAATGGAGAAATATTGAGAAACACTTCAGTACTCCCTTTTAACAAACGATGATTTGGGCAAAATTTCTAGCTGTGCGGTTTGAATAGATGAATATGTCGTGCACGTACATAAAATGACAATGTAAATAACATAATAATGCGTAATAATTATGTCCCAACGCATTCGGAACTCCTCGGCCATTTTCCATAAAAAAACAACCACGGGAAGTATATTGATGGTTTACAATGACTGAAATCTTAACATTAGAACGCGTAGTATTTAAATTCAGAAGTTACACTTAATGACTTTACTGTTGGAAACCTTAATTGTCTTTGCAATAATACGCTTCACTGACAATCAATAAAAAAAAAACTGTGATTCAAAATACACGCTAAACACAACGATTCATTTTTACTATTATTTATTTTTACGATCTACTTCTACTGATGTACCGACATACATCCGAGGTTGTTTTCGACGGAAAATGGCCGAGGAGTTCCGAATGGTTCTAATGCTCTTCATTATTTCTCAGATAGTCAAGAGACATAACTCGACACATTCTAAGAGTAATGAGCCTTACTACATATACTGCCACTGTTGTTTAGCGATTATGGTACTGAAAATAAACTCTATGCGACTTAAGGTATACTGAATTTAAACTCTATGCGACTTATGGTATACTTTATATAAACTTAAAGCGACTTATGGTATACTGAATTTAAACTCTATGCGACTTAAGGTATACTGAATTTAAACTCTATGCGACTTATGGTATACTTAATATAAACTTAATGCGACTTATGGTATACTGAATTTAAACTCTATGCGACTTATGGTATACTTAATATAAATTCAATGCGACTTATGGTATACTTAATATAAACTTAATGCGACTTATGGTATACTGAATTTAAACTCTATGCGACTTAAGGTATACTGAATTTAAACTCTATGCGACTTATGGTATACTTAATAAAAACTCAATGCGATTTATGGTATACTGAATATAAACTCTATGCGACTTATGGTATACTGAATATAAACTCTATGCGACTTATGGTATACTGAATATAAACTCTATGCGACATATGGTATACTGAATATAAACTCTATGCGACTTATGGTATACTGAATATAAACTCTATGCGACTTATGGTATACTGAATATAAACTCTATGCGACTTATGGTATACTGAATATAAACTCTATGCGACTTATGGTATACTTAATATATAAACTTAATGCGACTTATGGTATACTGAATTTAAACTCTATGCGACTTAAGGTATACTGAATTTAAACTCTATGCGACTTATGGTATACTTAATAAAAACTCAATGCGACTTATGGTATACTGAATATAAACTCTGTACGACTTAAGGTATACTGAATTTAAACTCTATGCGACTGATGGTATAATTTATATAAATTCAATGCGACTTATGGTATACTGAATTTAAATTCTATGCGACTTAAGGTATACTGAATTAAAACTCAATGCGACTTATGGTATACTGAATATAAACTAAATGACGTTAAATGAATGAATTCGCAAAACATTGTCATAGCAAGAAATCTAAGTTATTTTTTTTAACCAAGCCTTTCTTCTAAGAAATTTTATTATAAATACTAAGATTAGACTATACAGTAATTTATGCTATTAGCCTCCCAAAATTCCTATACGTGTACCATTTACCTTTTAATTTAGATATTAATCATTTGGTGTTTTTTAAACATCTGTTATGCTTTTATTTGTCTTGATTTGTCTGTATTTTTTCCTTGTAATATGCCTTATTTCATTGTGACCATATTAATCATTTTCTGATGCATATCAAGATATATCAAGAATCTGTTATTAATATGTTAACGACAATTAATAATTATGTTTGTCTAGCCAGTCTGTCTGTCTGTCTGTCTGTCTGTCTGTCTGCCTGCCTGTCTGCCTGCCTAACTGTCTGTATGGCTTTCGGTGAGAGTGTCTTTCTGTGTGTCTATCTGTCTGTATGTCTGTTTGTCTGTCAGTATTTCTGTATGTCTGTCTGCCTGCCTGTGTTTATGTCTATCTGTGTGTCCGTCTGTCTTTGTGTCTGTCTGACTGTGTGTCTGTTTGTCTGTGTGTGTCTGAGTGTCTTTCTTTCTGTATAGCAGTGTGTCTGTTTGTATGTCTGTCTGTCTGCCTGCCTAACTGTGTGTATATCTGTGTGCGTGTTCGTCTGTTTCTGTGTGTGTATGTTTGTCCGTCTGTCTGTATTTTTGTCTGCCTGTGTGTCTGTCTGAGTTTGTGTTTCTCTGTCTGTCTGCTTGAATGTGTATGTGTATGCGTGTGCGTGTGTGTCTGTGTATGTGTCTGTCTGTGTGTCTGTGATTTTAGAAGAATGTTATTACCAAGTGTCTTCATAAAAAACTCATAATTTTCCACTTTTTATTGCAGACAATGTTCATCAATACAGCACATTCCAGACGTTGCAAAGGGCATCCGCAAAGATCCCGAGTTTCGTCAACTACCTCAAAGGGTAGCTGAACTTAGGAAGCAGATAGAAAATATAAAAAACGACAGAAAGAAAAATAGTTCCTCACTGAGGAAGACTCGAACAGCCATTGTTGATGAAATCAAAGCAATCCGTAAAAAGATCAACGACATTCTTGACAAGATGGAGAAAACAACCGTTCAAGAATTAGACCGTCTGGTTGCTGATCAGGAACTGTCCATTAAGAAAGATACGGAATCATGGACACAAATGCACGATGAATTAAAGAACATCATAGATGACATACAAAGCAAAGACTCATCAGGCGAACCACCCCTATATATTGGGTTCAGAAAATGTGAAGAAAAAATCAAACAAGCCAACGAAATACTGCAAAACATGTCAAATGTTGTCAAATACGATATAACTTTTCGTAAACATAATGGAATAGAAGATAATTTGTCTTTGATGAAGACATTTGGAGAGTTAAATGAATCGAATGTTTTTGGTGCACAACCACGTTCATCGCTATTCCACCGAGATCATGTATTCGGTACCAAAGGTCACAAGGAGTACAACGTGAAGATGAGTTCAGACAAAGATAAATGTCGTATTGAAGGGATATGTGGACTGCCTGGCGGAGAGGTTGTTATTACAGACAGCAACAGCAATAAAGTGAAACTCCTGGACCAGGAGTACAGGGTTGTCGACCACTGTGATGTTCCCGAGTATCCATTTGACGTGTGCCACATTGGCGGAAATGAGGTTGCCGTTTGTGTTAGCAACAACAAATACGATAGACATGAACTCCATTTCATTAACATTACAAAAGGAAAACTTGTGACTACGAGAAAATTAAGTTTCACCCATAGATGTAACAGCGCATCTCATCTCGGGAACAACCTTTACATTTCATCACGCACCGCGCTTTACGTCTATACGATGACGGGACAACTTGTAAAGAAGCTGTACGAGGACAAGTCCGGTGATGACACGGTGTCGAAAATTGCCATCAGTAACGACGGGAAGACTATCTACATCACAAACTGCTCAAACAGTCAACTTATCACCCTGGACAACCTCGGCAACAAGCTGGCCACATACACTGACTTGTTGGGATCTCACGGGGTACACGTGACAACTGCTGGGCACGTGTTCGTCTGCTGCATTTACTCCTGCACAGTGCTGCAGGTTGACAAGGACGGGAAGACGACGTTGGCCACACTGGCAAGGAAACAAGACGGAGTGTACGGACCTAAAGCTTTGTTCTTCAGCAGCCGTACTTCCTCTCTGGTTGTCGGCGGACTGAAAGACACGCTCCTCGTTCTTAATGTACGATAAATAATAGATCTAGTTACAAGTGGCAAAATACAATTATAATAACTGATTGATTTTTACTTTAACCTTTCTCGCTAATATAAGTACGGATGGAAAATGTACATTTATATAACTCAAGACTCATATTTGCTTAAACGTACATATACCTTTATATTTGACGTATTTTATTTGCTTTTAGCTACATAGTTATAATGTTTATCGTGCACATGTTATTCAACTTAATGACTGTTTATTGTATAATGTTATTCCCGTATATTCAATATGTTGTTAGTGTGTATGTATACTCGTATATATATATATATATTTAGATTTATTCTTTATTTAATGATAAAATAAAATATATAATACGGCCCGTTTTGCCATGTGCCTTTAAAAAGCTTCAATACTTTTACTACAACTACAAGAGAGCCAGTTATATGTTAACTATTTTCACTGGACACACAGATGAACCTAGGTGCAACAATTATGCAGAGTTTCTTTAAAGTAAAAACAATAACAACATATACCATGATTATAGTTGGTTTTGTTTTCAATTAAAGGCACACAATAAAGATGGATTCAAAAAAACATTTTGTTTTTATATTAAATGCAGAATTATGTTGAACTCATTAGACAGTATGATCAAAACATTAACAAACATAATGCGATACGTTTTTAGTAAAAAAATACCTTTAATAAAATATTTTTAATTAATAACTACGTGGCCATTAAAACGCGCAAAAACGTCTTTACACAAATTATGTTTATTGTTTGTTTTGGTAATTATTATCAAATGAATTAAACATAATACTGCATTTATAAAATAATAATATTGCACCAACGTGATCGGAGTCTGTTTTCAATCCGTATATCCTCCCCGTACAGGTTACAGGGTCCGTATTTTCATATCTTACACGTTGCATGCATAGGGTCCGTATTTCCATTGCTTACATGTTGCATGCATGGGGTCCGTATTTCCATAGCTTACACGTTGCATGCATAGGGTCCGTATTTCCATTGCTTACACGTAGCATGCACGGGGTCCGTATTTCCATATCTTACACGTTGCATGCATAGGGTCCGTATTTCCATTGCTTACACGTAGCATGCATGGGTTCCGTATTTCCATAGCTTACACGTTGCATGCATAGGGTCCGTATTTCCATATCTTACACGTTGCATGCATAGGGTCCGTATTTCCATTGCTTACACGTAGCATGCATGGGTTCCGTATTTCCATAGCTTACACGTTGCATGCACGGGGTCCGTATTTCCATTGCTTACACGTTGCATGCACGGGGTCCGTATTTCCATAGCTTACACGTTGCATGCACGGGGTCCGTATTTCCATAGCTTACACGTTGCATGCACGGGGTCCGTATTTCCATAGCTTACACGTTGCATGCACGGGGTCCGTATTTCCATAGCTTACACGTAGCATGCACGGGGTCCGTATTTCAATAGCTTACACGTTGCATGCATAGGGTCCGTATTTCCATTGCTTACATGTTGCATGCACGGGGTCCGTATTTCCATAGCTTACACGTTGCATGCATGGGTTCCGTATTTCCATAGCTTACACGTTGCATGCATGTGGTCCGTATTTCGATAGCTCACACGTAGCATGCATGGTGTATCAGTCCCGTTCACGTTACGTGTACGGGTTCTAACGTGGACAGGTTCTGTATATCCGCCACGTACGCGTTACGTGAACGGTGTCCGTATTTCAATAGCTTACCGTAGCATGCACGGGGTCCGTATTTCCATAGCTTACACGTTGCATGCACGGGGTCCGTCTTTCCATAGCTTACCCGTAGCATGCACGGGGTCCGTCTTTCCAGAGCTTACACGTTGCATGCTCGGGGTCCGTCTTTCAATAGCTTACACGTTGCATGCACGGGGTACGTCTTTCCATAGCTTACACGTTGTATGCACGGGGTCCGACTTTCCATAGCTTACACGTTGCATGCATGGGGTCCGACTTTCCATAGATTACACGTTGCATGCATGGTGTCCTTCTTTCCATAGCGTACACGTTGCATGCATGGGGTCCGTCTTTCCTTATCTTACACGTTGCATGCACGGGGTCCGTATTTCCATTGCTTACACGTTGCATGCAATGGGTCCGAATTTCCATAGCTTACCCGTATCATGCACGGGGTTCGTCTTTCCATAGCTTACACGTTGCATGCACGGGATCCGTCTTTCCATAGCTTACCCGTAGCATGCACGGGGTCCGTCTTTCCATAGCTTACCGTAGCATGCACGGGGTCCGTCTTTCCATAGCTTACATGTTGCACCTACGGGGTCCGTATTTCCATAGCGTACACGTAGCATGCACGGGGTATGTCTTTCCATAGCTTACCCGTAGCATGCATGGGGTCCGTCTTTCCATAGCTTGCCCGTAGCATGCACGGGGTACGTCTTTCCATAGCTTACATGTTGCATCTACGGGGTCCGTATTTCCATAGCGTACACGTAGCATGCACGGGGTCCGTATTTCAATAGCTTACACGTTGCTTGCACGGGGTCCGTATTTCCATAGCTTACACGTAGCATGCACGGGGTCCGTAATTCCATAGCTTACACGTTGCATGCACGGGGTCCGTTTTTCACTAGCTTACAAGTTGCATGCATGGGTTGCGTCTTTCCATAGCTTACACGTTGCATGCACAGAATCCGTCTTTCCATAACTTACACGTTGCATGCACGGGGTCCGTCTTTCCATAGCTTACACGTTGCATGCACGGGGTCCGTCTTTCCATAGCTTACACGTTGCATGCACGGTGTCCGTCTTTCCATAGCTTACACGTTGCATGCACGGGGTCCGTCTTTCCATAGCTTACACGTTGCATGCACGGGGTCCGTATTTCCATAGCTTACACGTTGCATGCACGGGGTCCGTCTTTCCATAGCTCACACGTTGCATGCATGGGGTCCGTCTTTCCATAGCTTACACGTTGCATGCACAGGGTCCGTCTTTCCATAGCTTACACGCTGCATGCATGTGGTCCGTCTTCCAATAGCTTACACGTTGCATGCACGGGGTCCATATTTCCATAGCTTACACGTTGCATGCATGGGGTCCGTCTTCCAATAGCTTACACGTTGCATGCACGGGGTCCGTATTTCCATAGCTTACACGTTGCATGCATGTGGTCCGTCTTCCCATAGCTTACACGTTCATGCACGGGGTCCGTCTTCCCATAGCTTACACGTTTCATGCACGGGGTTCCTTTATCCATCCCGTACATGCTACGTGTACGGGGTCCGTATATCCATCGTGTGCACGTTGTATGTACGGAGTCCGTTCTTCTATCCCGAGCATGCCAGGATACGGGTTCCGTACATCCATATGTATATTTATATATTATTGTTTGGCCAAAATAAGTTACTGTTAAAATATGTTTTTCTGTATAATTGTTGAATTATTTAAGGTAATAATAACTCCATATATTTACAAGTACGGGTGTGGATATACAGAAATCCGTACACGTGGTGTTCCGTATAACGTATTCATGTACGTTTAGTGTACGGGTCCACCCACGCCCGTATATTCAAGATGTACGGGACCGTTCATTCCAATTTATTCAACTACTTTCTGCAGTTAAAAACAAACTGTAATTTGGAAATTGAAAAGTTTAATTTTAAAAATTCACTTAGTTTGCGGACATATAGAGTAAACATTAAACTGTGTATACACAGTTTTGAGATTATCACACACGCATGAGGCAAATGGTAAAGGGGGCTTCATCAATGAAATAGAGGATAACTGTTTGTTTCAGTGTAAGATCGTAATATATTTCACCGATTGAGCTCAAAAACTATATATTATTCACGCATGACGAAGCCTCGAGTGAAATATTTACTTTTGGTGATCACAGGGTATATTGCTATATTACTTGAAACAAACAACTTTCATGTTATTAAATGCCTAACAATGGAGTAAGAAGTCATTTAATTACTCTTTTTTTAGAAAAAAAACACACCAATTTGTGATCGCACGTAACGTCATTTTGGAAATGGCGTCGTTGCCCTAGCTCGGTGCGCGCTGACGTTTGATTTGGAACTGACAGCGGGCTAAAATTTCAAAACAGTGAAAAAATATCCATTTGATATTTCGACTGTTTCAAACTGTGAATTATACATTTTTATTTCACTGATTAATCTCTTAAAACCACCGGAAAGCATATAATAAATACATATACCGTTAGCATTAGGATATTGACGTCACACGAAAGGTAGTGTTGATCAGGCTCATCTGGTAGGAACCGGTTTGTGAGTTCACGTGCACGGGTTGTCTGCTGAAGTAAAAAATGCGTCATGTATCCGTTCTTTGGCTCCGCTCATGCGCAGTCTGAAAAAAATAGAGAAAAAAAAATATAATAAAAAAGCAATGATGGAATGAAACACTCGTTCACTTATCATAGGCGTACCTGAAGCCAGGCGCGTAGCTGCCTATATGCGAGTACGTGGCTGAATCCAAAATATTAGGAAAAAATCAGCCAATGTTGCAGTTTGCGTACTTGACTCCATAATCCTATAACTGTCAATTGTCCAGTACTAAATAAAGCACATCAGAACGCCCAGAATGCATCAGATTGCACCATTGTTTTCATTTTTTCCGAGGGTTAATGCCCCCGGAATCCCATAGCACAATTATAAATCCACATAAATAGAGGGCTAGCTACGCTCCTGGAAGCATGTTGAATTGTATGCCCCCATTACCTGAGAGGCTCATTGAAGTGAGCATTTTTCATAAGTTAAAAAGAATACAGTTATCAGAAAAACATGTTCAAGCATTCTGATCGCCAACAATAAGTTAAATCAAAATAAACTTTAACCAGTTAAGGCAACTTTTAACTAATTGCTAGGTATTTATCTCCGCCAGCCCCCTCTTTTTTCCGCCGAACCTTACTTTTATTGATTCAAGTAAAATATTGAACAAGGGTCTGTATTTGCGTATCGATCCGTCCCTTATGCAATAAGAAATAGCATGAACACATACTCGACGGTGAAACAGTCATCTAAGAATAACAATAACATAAAATGTACCCCCCCCCCCCCTCGCTCCCATTTAGAAAATGGATGGAAATCTAGCAATTAATTTATAGTGGATTTCACGAACACTTTTTCAGTTTCATTCAAAATGCCTTCCTAAATTGTTCAGATATAATCTCAATCAGGTTTTCGATATTTGTTTTTTTATGTCGGGATTTCAGCACTTGCCATGGGGTTATCTAGATTCTATTGTACGTTCAGGGGGTACTGGGGTGTGCCTAGATACGCCCCTGCCTATAAGTATCCATTAACCATTCAAATGACTAATAAAATGATACATCGCCAATAAAACACTCTTGACGGTCAATCTAGGGGTCGCAGGTTCGATTCCCCGCCGAACCACTAAAATACAAATCGTCTCCTGGGAGGGACATTAAATGTGGCTCCCGTGTGACAGTGCTATTAACTGGTGCACGTTAAAGAACCAGGGCAACTCTTACCAGGGTAACATTCTGTCTGTGCACTATGCTCCAATCACCTAAAATGACTAAGAATCTTATCGGAGCACTCGCCGAATGTGTCTTATATATATAAGCTTACAAACACACCGAATAATAGCACATGGTTGTATAATAAAAAGGGTTACTTAGATCACCTCTTACAAACAAACCTCGACAAATGGCCAATCGGAACAAAGCTGCCTTTCGCGTCATGTTAATTACTAAAGATCTATATATTTCCCATGGAAGCGGACACCATTAGATTATATTCTATCTCTTGTAAAATACCACATTCCTGACCGATTTTGCCACCTATGCCCTGGATGGTGTATTTCTTTGCAAATAATTTATTTTTCAAGCTAAAGAATGTTTAGTCATAATAACCATAATGTGGATCATAAATAGAGATTCATTTCGTTTTTAAAGTAATACTGAAGTAGGTTAAAAGAAATACTGGTACACACAGTCTGTATATAAAAGATAACCCCGTTTTATACTATACCATAGTGTTTACGCGCATGTGTCGGCTAACAGGATCGCCGTAAGATACCGATTCAATTACTTAGAAAGCCTCTGATTAAAAAACAACGGCGAATTTATGTCCAATAAGTCATTAATTGTTTTTATTTAGTGAGTTATTCTGTGTTCCTCACATAAGTTCTGGTTAATATCGAGGCATTCACAACAACACTAAGGAATGTTTTATTTAATGAGTTATTCTGTGTTCCGCACATGCGTGCTGGTTAATATAGAGACATTCACTACAACACTAAGGAATGTATTATTTAGTGAGTTATTCAGCGTTCCGCACATGCATCCTGGTTAATATAGAGACATTCAAAACAACACTAAGGAATGTATTATTTATTAAGTTATTCAGCGTTCCGCACATGCGTGCTGGTTAATATAGAGACATTCAAAACAACACTAAGGAATGTATTATTTATTAAGTTATTCAGCGTTCCTCACATGCGTGCTGGTTAATATAGAGACATTCAAAACAACACTAAGGAATGTATTATTTAGTGAGTTATTCAGCGTTCCTCACATGCGTGCTGGTTAATATCGAGACATTCACAACAACACTTAGGAATGTATTATTTAGTGAGTTATTCTGCGTTCCGCACATGCGTGCTGGTTAATATCGAGACATTCACAACAACACTTAGGAATGTACTATTTAGTGAGTTATTCAGCGTTCCCCACATACGTGCTGGTTAATATAGAGACATTCAAAACAACACTAAGGAATGTATTATTTAGTGAGTTATTCAGCGTTCCGCACATGCGTGCTGGTTAATATAGAGACATTCACAACAACACTTAGGAATGTATTATTTAGTGAGTTATTCAGCGTTCCGCACATGCGTGCTGGTTAATATGGAGACATTCACAACAACACTAAGGAATGTTTATTAAATTTTGCATTACTAAAACAATGCATGGCTTAGTTAAGCAAAAATTAACAATAATAATCTTAGTGTTTGGCGCGAATGTACATACCAGGTTAGTACTTTTACATTTGTATGTAATACTAATATAGTTTAGTTAAAGTCGACACCAGTGTAAAAGGCATTAAATCACGCTCGACATATGGTTTAAACATATTTCATTATTGAAATAAACGTACAAAGTATGCAAGGTCGTTTATACAATATCAAAATATAGGATAACTATATTGCTCGACATATTTTAAAAATATGTCGAGCAATATAGTTATCCTATATTTTGATATTTTTTAAAATGAAATTATAACATATAACAATTATACAGTTTCAATGCGGTCTCCATTAACCTCTGAAACGCAGGTGCAAAATTGTCAGGCATTGTCACATTTTCCATTTTTGGATACTGATATTACAGTATCTGTATGATAAAACTCAACAGTCACGGTCTGCGAATATTTTGAGTTATGAGAAGCGTCAGACATTTGTTAAAGTGAAACGCAGGGAGGATCCAGGAGGTGATGTTGGAGGTGGCGTAACTAAGGGGGCGTAACCAATAGGGTTGAAGGGGGGGGGGAGAATCCCTCAAGACAATTTTAACAATTTCAATTCCGAAATGGTGCATTTTTGGCGTGTTTCTTTACTCTTGTTCCCATATATTTAAATAAAAAGTAAATTTTGGAGATTTAAGGGGAGTGGGCGCCGGGGGCGACGCCCTTGGATCCGCTAGTGAAACGTGTCCTTTAATCTACTTGGTCTATATGAAAGGTTTATACCATTCGCAGGAAATTTTTAATAAATCATCAAGTCAAAACCCGTTGGCTCGATATCGCTTGGCTCGATTTTCTCGTTGGCTGGAATTGAACGTTGAAAACCTATTTTGTTTCACTCTTTGTAAGGATTCGCGCTTGGCTCAATATTTGCGAGACTCGAAGTATTTCGTCCGGTCGCTGGGATATCGAGCCAACGGTTTTCGATTGTTCATTTTTTCCCTTCTGGTTTATAAGACAACCTTAATGAGATATTCGACCCAAACAGATGTGAATTACCGTTGTCTGGTGACTACATATTATATTGATATCACTTGCAAGGATTTTGTGTCCAGAATTATTTTCATTTTTTTTTTTTTTACCGGAAATAATTTAAAATGTTTTTATTAGGCCCCTTAAAGATCGCAAAATATGGCGTTATCATCCATTTTAATTGAAAAAAATAGCAAATGTACAAACTGTACGTAACTTATGTATGATGTGTTGTCGGTTGGTAATTTTTTGAACGTATTAGAAATCAGCCAGCAAATACTTAAAGTACACCAATTTTGTATGGTGGACAACAGACATCAAATAAACATAAACGTCGGACACCAATAAATGCATTTCCTATATATTCTATAGCCAATTGAGCAACTTGCATGCAAGATAAGACTAGTTTCAAGTAGTTCAGGTATATTTCTGTTAGCTTTATTAACGCTCTGGCTAGGACATTCTGTTTTACTGAGTGCCACTTTAAAGTGACTCGCTCATGTCTTTTTACCAAAAATTACTTTTATTGTTAATGCATCAGGAAACACTTGTTTTATCATTATTTGACTCTATGATATCGAAATTGCAGAAAAAAAATACAATTATAGCATTAAAAAGTATTTTGGCTTTAGTAGGGTTCGACCCACGCCGGTAAAGTCAAGAAAAAGGTAGAGTACATCCGTTTAGTCCTAACGGCCACCGGGACGTTAAAAAGTAATGAGGATATGCTAACATCTTACGGATACATTGATGACATCACGTGTTAATGTCAATCAACCAACACCACAGCCGTAATTAATTTTCAATCGCGTTACTAACACAATTGAAAATTGAGGTCTTCAAAGACGATATTTGAGCAAATATAAACATTTGCAGTAGAGTTCCAGCTTTTAGTTTGTTTTTTGTTTAAACACTCATTATGATTTGCCACACTTTATTTCGTAATTAAAAAAGTGCATTTTACAGTCCATGAGTGAGTCCCTTTAAAACAAGGGTTGGGCCTTTAAGTCTTATTATATTATATTCATACTGAATTGCGATCTGTCTGTATGACAGGTATTGAAAAACATCTTTGCTTTGAACGATTTCAATTTAATGACTTTCAGACATATCGATTCTAACAAGCCTGTCATCTTCAAAGACGTGAGTCAAACACTAATATGTTTTTCTTTCAAACAATGTGTTAAAAGTCATGGGAAATTTAGCATCAAATTCTATACAGGGCTGTCGATGCATTTAGTTTTGAGAAAAGATGTATAGATATGTTTTGAATATATTATGACATTGAAAGAATATCGGAAAGACGTGGCTTGTTGATTTGAGTTACGTATATTGATTTGTTTCATGATGATGATGATGATGATGATGATGATGATGATGATGATGACGACGACGACGATGATGATGTTGATGATGTACTGCCAACACAAAACGGACCACATACAAGTACTGCCAACTCAAAACTGTCTATCATATACGTACTGTAAACACAAAACTGACCGCATACATTTAAAGCCAACTCAAAACTGACTGCATACCCGTGCCGCCAGCTCAAAACTGACAGCATATATGCACTGCAAACTCGGAACTGACCGCATGCAAGTACTGCCAGCTCGGAACTGACAGCATACATGTACTGCCATCTCAAAACTGAATCCATAACTGTACCGAAAACTCGGAACGAAAAGCATACATGCACTGCCATCTCACAACTGACTGCATACAAGTAATGCTGACTCGAATCGAACCGCATGCATGTGCTGCCAACTCGGAACAGAAAACATGCGTATACGTCCAACTTTACACTGACCGCATACGTGTACTGCCAACTTGGAACTGAAAGCATGCATTTACTGCCAACGTTAAACTGACCACATACGTGTACTGCCAACTCGTAACAGAAAACATGCATGTACTGCCAACGTTAAACTGACCGCATACGTGTACTGCCAATTCGCAACGGGAAGTGTGCATATACTGCCAACATTAAACTGACCGCATACGTGTACTGCCAACTTGGAACAGAAAGCATGCATATACTGCTAGCGTAAAACTGATCGCATACGTGTACTGCTAACTTGGAACAGAAAACATGCATGTACTGCCAACGTTAAACTGACCACATACGTGTACTGCCAACTTGGAACAGAAAGCATGCACATACTGCCAACGTTAAACTGTCCGCATACGTGTACTGCCAACCCGCAACTGGAAGCATACATATACTGCCAACTTTAAACTGTACGAATACGTGTTCTGCCAACTCGCAACTGGTAACATGCATATACTGCCAACTTTAAACTGACCGCATATGTGTACTGCCAACTCGCAATTGAAAGCATGCTTATACTGCGAACTTGAAACTGGCCGGATACTTGTACAGCCAACTCAGAAATGACATCATGCATGTACTGTCAACTTGGAACTGAAACTATGCATATACTGCGAACTTTAAACTGAAAACATACATATACTGCCAACTTGAAACTGACCGCATACGTTTACAGCCAAATTTAAACTGACATCATGCATGCACTGCCAACTTGGGACTGAGAGCATGTATATACTACCAACTTTAAACTGACAGATTGAATATACTGCCAACTTTAAACTAGCTGCATACATGTACATAACCATAATACTATTCATAATAAGTTTAAAACGTAAGTTTTAACTCTCTTATCTTCGCACGAAAGCAATTACATGTACCAGCCAAATGCGTAAAACTCTGATAAGATGTCCACAAGTTATCATTCGGTTGTTCACATCTGAATGATTTGGTTTGATATGAATTAACTTATCAATACACATGTTGGGTTACCGTTTGTCCAAACAATAGATTTGACAAGCTAAACACAATTGGCTGCATATTTCTATCACATGTGTTTTCTCAATATACATATCATTTACCTTCTAAAGCCGTAGCAGTTCATTTAAAGCTTTGAGGTAATACCTTTTAAAGCCTTAGAGCAGTTCATTCAAACTTTTAAACTAACACTGTAAAAGCCTTAGAGCAGTTCATTCAAAGCTTTAAGTCAACACCATCTAAAGCCTTAGAGCAGTAAATTGTAAGCTTTAAGGTACCACCATCTAAAGCCTTAGAGCAGTAAATTGTAAGCTTTAAGGTACCACCATCTAAAGCCTTAGAGCAGTAAATTGTAAGCTTTAAGGTACCACCATCTAAAGCCTTAGAGCAGTAAATTGTAAGCTTTAAGGTAACACCGTCTAAAGCCTTAGAGCAGTAAATTGTAAGCTTTAAGGTCACACCATCTAAAGCCTTAGAGCAGTAAATTGTAAGCTTTAAGGTACCACCATCTAAAGCCTTAGAGCAGTAAATTGTAAGCTTTAAGGTACCACCATCTAAAGCCTTAGAGCAGTAAATTGTAAGCTTTAAGGTACCACCATCTAAAGCCTTAGAGCAGTAAATTGTAAGCTTTAAGGTAACACCATCTAAAGCCTTAGAGCAGTAAACTGTAAGCTTAAGGTAACACCGCCTAAAGCCTTAGAGCAGTAAATTGTAAGCTTTAAGGTACCACCATCTAAAGCCTTAGAGCAGTAAATTGTAAGCTTTAAGGTACCACCATCTAAAGCCTTAGAGCAGTAAATTGTAAGCTTAAGGTAACACCGTCTAAAGCCTTAGAGCAGTAAATTGTAAGCTTTAAGGTACCACCATCTAAAGCCTTAGAGCAGTAAATTGTAAGCTTTAAGGTACCACCATCTAAAGCCTTAGAGCAGTAAATTGTAAGCTTAAAGGTTACACAGTCTAAAGCCTTAGAGCAGTAAATTGTAAGCTTAAAGGTTACACAGTCTAAAGCCTTAGAGCAGTAAATTGTAAGCTTTAAGGTTACACAGTCTAAAGCCTTAGAGCAGTTCATTCAAAGCTTTAAGGTTACACCTTCTAAAGCCCTAGAGCAGTTTATTGTAAACACTAAGGTAACACCGTCTAGAGCATTAAAGCATTAAATTGTTAGCTTAAAGATTACACCGTTTAAAGCGTAAGAGCAGTTCATTTAAAGATGTAAGGTCACACCGTCTAAAACCTTAGAGCAATTCATTTAAAGCTTTAAAGTAACACTGTCTAAAGCTTTAGAGCAGTTCTTTCAAAGCTTAAGGGTTACACCGTCTTAAGCTTTAGATCATTTCATTTAAAGCTATAAGGTTACACAGTGCACGAACAGCTTTAATACAGCAGATTTCACAGTAGCGAACCCAAGGATGTCTGAACATTTTTCCATCGTGCAAATTTGGCGCCAAACGGGGGACCATGGCTGAACATGTACTTAGTGCGGCGCCCAACGGGGTTATTAACCGGTTCTTAATGGATCGTCAAACGAGGGACCGTGGTTGAACGTGTTCTAAATGGAGCGTCCAACGGGAGACCGTGTCTGAACGTGTTCTTTATGGAACGTCCAACGGGGGACCGTGGCTGAACGTATTCTTAATGGAGCGTCCAACGGGGAACCGTAGCTGGACGTGTTAGTAATGGAGTGTCCAACGGGGGACCGTGGCTGAACGTATTCTTAATGGAGCGTCCAACGGGGACCGTGGCTGAACGTATTCTTAATGGAGCGTCCAACGGGGACCGTTGCTGAACGTGTTCTTAATGGAGCGTCCAACGGGGGACCGTGGCTGAACGTGTTCTTAATGGAGCGTCCAACGGGGGACCGTGGCTGAACGTGATCGCAAAGGAGCGTCAAACGGGGGACCGTGGCTGAACGTATTCTTAATGGAGCGTCCAACGGGGCACCGTAGCTGAACATATTCCTATAATTGAGCTCCCATCGGGGAGTGTTTTAAAAGGAGCGTACTACGGAGGACTGTGGCTGAACGTGTTCTTAATGGAGCGCCCAACGGGGAATTATGGCTGAACGTGTTCTTAATGGAGCGTCCAACGGGGAATTATGGCTGAACGTTTTTTTTAAAGGAGCGTCCTACGGAGGACTATGGCTGAAAGTGTTCTAAATGGGGCGCACAACGGGGGGACGTGGCTGAACGTGTTCTCTGAATGGAGCGCCCAACGGGGGACCGTGGCTGAACGTGTTCTCTTAATGGAGCGCCCAACGGAGGCCCGTGTCTGAACGTGTTCTTAAAGTAGCGTCCAACGGGGCACCGTGGCTGAACGTATTCTTAATGGAGCGCCAAACGTTGGACCGTGACTGAACGTGTTCTAAATGAAGCGTCCAACGGGGGACCGTGGCTGAACGTGTTTGTAATGGAGTGTTCAACGGGGGACCGTGGCTGAACGTGTTCTTAATGGAGCGTTCAACGGGAGACCGTCGCTGAGCGTGTTTTTTATGGAGCGTCCAACGGGAGACCGTGGCTGAACGTATTCTTAATGAAACGTCCAACGGGGCACCGTGGCTGAACGTGGTTGTAATGGAGTGTCCAACGGGGACCGTCGCTGAACGTATTCTTAATGGAGCGTACAACGAATGAACAGTGGCTGAACTTGATCGCAAAGGAGCGTCAAACGGGGGAACGTGGCTGAACGTGTTCTTAATGGAGCGTCCAACTGGGGACCGTGGCTGAATGTGTTCTTAATGGAGCGCCCAACTGGGGACCGTGGCTGAACGTATTCTTAACGGGACGCCGCACGGATGACAGTGGCTAAACTTGTTCTTAATATAGCACCCAACGGGGGACCGTGACTGAACGTGTTCTTAATGGAGCGTCCAACGGAGGACGTGGCTGAACGTGTTCTTAATAAAGCGCCCAACGGGGGACCGTGGTTGAACGTGTTATTAATTGAGGGTCAAACGGGAGACCGTGGCTGAACATATTCTTAATTTATAGCCAAACGGGGGACCGTGGCTGAATGTATTCTTAATTGATAGCCAAACGGGGGACCGTGGCTGAATGTATTCTTAATTGACAGCCAAACGGGGGAACGTGGCTGAACGTATTCTTAATTGATAGCCAAACGGGAGACCGTGGCTGAATGTATTCTTAATTGATGGCCCAACGGGGGACTGTGACTGAACATATTCTTAATTGATAGCCAAACGGGGGACTGTGACTGAACGTATTCTTAATTGATAGCCAAACGGGGGAACGTGGCTGAATGTATTCTTAATTGAGGGTCAAACGGGGGACTGTGGCTGAATGTATTCTTAATTGATAGCCAAACGGGGGACTGTGACTGAACGTATTCTTAATTGATAGCCAAACGGGGGACTGTGACTGAACGTATTCTTAATTGATGGCCAAACGGGGGAACGTGGTTGAATGTATTCTTAATTGATAGCCAAACGGGGGACCGTGGCTGAATGTATTCTTAATTGATGGCCAAACGGGGGAACGTGGCTGGACGTATTCTTAATTGATAGCCAAACGGGGGACTGTGACTGAACGTATTCTTAATTGATGGCCAAACGGGGGAACGTGGCTGAACGTATTCTTAATTGATAGCCAAACGGGGGACCGTGACTGAATGTATTCTTAATTGATAGCCAAACGGGGCACTGTGACTGAACGTATTCTTAATTGATAGCCAAACGGGGGACTGTAACTGAACGTATTCTTAATTGATAGCCAAACGGGGGACCGTGGCTGAACGGGTCCAAACGGGGGCCCGGGACTGAACGTATTCTTAATAAAGCGCCCAACGGGGGACCGTGGTTGAACGTGTACTAAATGGAGCGCCAAACGGGGGACCGTGGCTGAACGTGTTCTTAATAAAGCGCCCAACGGGGGACCGTGGTTGAACGTGTTCTTAATTGAGGGTCAAACGGGGGACCGTGGCTGAACGCATTCTTAATTGATAGCCAAACGGGGGACTGTGACTGAACGTGTTCTTAATTGAGGGTCAAACGGGGGGCCGTGGCTGAACGTATTCTTAATTGATAGCCAAACATTGGACCGTGGCTGAACGTGTTCTTAATAAAGCGCTCAACGGGGGACCGTGGTTGAAAGTGTTCTTAATTGAGGGACAAACGGGGGACCGTGGCTGAACGTATTCTTAATTGATAGCCAAACGGGGGACCGTGGTTGAACGTGTACTTAATGGAGCGCCAAACGGGGGACCGTGGCTGAACGTGTTCTTAATAAAGCGCCCAACGGGGGACCGTGGTTGAACGTGTTCTTTATTGAGGGTCAAACGGGGGACCGTGGCTGAACATATTCTTACTTGATAGCCAAACGGGGGACCGTGGCTGAACATATACTTACTTGATAGCCAAACGGGGGACCGTGGCTGAACATATTGTTAATTGAGGGCCAAACGGGGGCCCGTGACTGAACGTATTCTTAATTGATAGCCAAACTGGGGACTGTGACTGAACGTGTACTAAATGGAGCGCCAAACGGGGGACCGTGGCTGAACATGTTCTTAATGTGGCAATCTTATCAACGCAAACATGATAGAATTGATTATTCAAATCGATGTTTTGAGAAGTTATGCTACCTATTTTGAAACTATAGAATATTTTTGGTCCGTTCCGCATTCGAACATTCTTGTTAAAACTGCTCTCTCACAGGTTAACCGTTTTGCATCTTTTTTGTCTTGGAATGAGCAATATTTCAATTGAATATTTTAAACCAGTGAAACAAGACAGCTGACAAAAGTTTATACCGCACTTTTACATATTTACGTTTGAAAATTGATGTGGGTTTTTTTGGCTAAAAGCGTTACTTACGCTTTAAGAAAGTAAAATTATCGGCATTTGTTCAAGCAATTAAGAGTTTAATATTGTGAGTTATCGTAATAAATATATGACTTAATTGCTTGCATTGATACCAAATCAGCTGATGCTCGGACAAAAAAAAATATATATAAAAATGTCTTAATTGTCAAACTATGAGATTTTAACTTTTCATTTCATTTGCATCACTCACATAATTATTCCATTGTAACTCATACGATATTCTGTCGTTCCTTCGTTGTTAAGCTGATCCCACATCCAAGGTAACCCAGTTGGATGAGCACTTGCCCTGTCAGGAGGCCCAGGGTTCGAGAACTGCTTCCACGCAATGAAAGCCCCAGACAAGCAGTACAGATATCTGCCAACTTGAGCAAGTATAGCTGGATTTCAGCTTTATGTTCTAATAATATATTTTCTTCTCTTTTCTTTGTATACTTTTAATTTTAATTATTGAAGTTGAATGTGGTTCAAAGTACGAAAAAACATTCAAAATGAAAAATAATTTACAATCTTTAACCGAGCTCTTATTTAACGATCGGTGGAATACATGTATGGCGGTATGAAACTACATGTAAATGTGTCTCTATCACACCGAGATAAAGTGTAAACTTCAGACTGTCAGTTTGAATTATTCTCGCTGAGTGTCGAAAACCGATAACCAACGATACAGCATCTCACTATTAAGCAAAACTCTAAAGTGATATCTTACTCTTTCAAATTATCAACGAAGTAAACAACAGGAACAATAAAAACTCTTAAATTTGAAAACCTATCGTAAAACAATATGGATGGTCAAGAGGGAAACCACACACTTACTTAACAAAACATATGAATATAATAACGGTGAAGATATCATCAGAGGTCTTCCGGCATGCAATCTGACTTCCGGTATGGTGTTTTGGTAGAACCCGTTACATATATATTAAGCTATATTTCTATGGTCATGTGATTTGAATGGTGGCAGTGATTACTGTACTTCAAGGGAAGTAGCAATTTGTGAAGTTTGCATCCAAGGTTGTTTTCGATGGAAAATGACCGAAGTTTTCCGAATGTGTTAAACTATAAAATCAATAATTTTACGTAGTTTCATTTTGATTTAAATTTTATATTATTACTCGCTAAAATATAAGAAATACATGGAAGATAAACTGACGTATTTTCGTCATTGTACAGTTAAGTTCTATTATATAACAGTTTGATTGCAACGCCATTTATTATAAAAGAACAATGATTGAATATTGACTATCGGAACGGTGAATGTTTTTGTGTTTATTTAAAAAAAAAAATATCAAAGTGAAACTAAAGTAAGAGCAAACAAAATGTCCGTACACAATTGCCGATGTCAATTGGATTTAGACAAGGATGCATTGGGTTACAGAATAAAAAGTTTGTGCAGGAATAGTATTGTTTAACTCAACATTCATTCAATGATTATATATTATAATGATTAAAAGTCATCTATGTTAAATGTTTCCTATGAAAAGATGAAAAAGTAAATCCGACCTACTGATCCCATTCGTTTTTGCATGTAATAGGAAACACAGGTATTATGTTTTAGGCCTTATTGACAGTTTACATTTTATATCAGATAAAAACCAATCAGGTGTAATATAGTTGTTGTAGAATATTTATGTACTTGAACAAATGTATTTCCATCATTATGAAACCTTAACATATTAAATACAAATCTAACTTTTAAAAGCTAATCAATAGAATTCAGTCACCTGACCTTTTACGTAGGCGATAGATAAGCTGTTTATCTAACTTCCGTGTTTGAAGTAAAGGCCAGGGGGAGGACGTTTATACGTTTTAACCCTATATTTGGCAGGACAATGGCATCGAAGTTTGAATCCTTCATTCAGAGGGGCTGTGATTTCATCCATGATTTCGCCTGTTCGGCTTGTGAAGAAGATGGACTGAACACGGAAGCTCAACATTTCTGTAATCAGTGCACGAAATATTACTGCGACATTTGTGTAACAAAACATAATGGCTTATACAAGAGACACACGGTACTCGACCGGAAGGACGTGAAGAAATGGGCAGCGGCACCAGGGACGGTGGACGTTCTTGAGAGATGCGAGAGGCACACCGGGGAGGCGCTCAAGCTGGTCTGTGGTGACCATGACCAGCTGTGTTGCCATGTGTGCGTTGCCGTGGATCATAGGTATGTTTCAAAGACGGTTTAAGTTAAAATAACCGATCACAGTATTTAAACTGATCGAAAAATAGTTTAAGCATGCTTAACATTGTCTCCGGTTTATACAATCACAACAAAATTGTATTTTACATATGTGTATTATTAGACTGTGCTAAATTTTTATTGGTCAACTCTGTCAACAAAGCCTTGCTAATGCGCCAGTCAATTGTAACTACGCCCCCCCTCCAGGTCCGGGGGTATACCGGGGATAGCCAGGGAAATGGACCGTGTTTTTACTTTTATAGGTGGCCCCGTAGTGCCAGGTGACTGTGGTGGTTTTGTCTTCACGCCAAATATAGCGGGAAATTGGCCCTAGCTACGGTCCCTTGGGTGCGGGGGCATTTGGCGGGGGGTTTACCAGCAGATTGTCCCCGCAGGACGGAGACTTTGCCCGGGCTTGGCTGAACCGAAAGTCAAAGTCCCCGCTATTCCCCGGACCTGGGGGGGGGGCGTGGTTACAAATGACTGGTGCATAACTATAACACATTTGTTTACTCGTTCATTATATATCACTTGCAGATCGGGGAGGGAGGGTGTCGAACTCACCCCCTCTGAAATCCTCCATGTTTTCTTTTATTTCATTATAGTTGAACTACTAAAATACCACCAAAGTGCACCATTTGGACTAAAATTGTCAATTCTTTTATTTATTTTTTTTTTTATTTTCTTTTGTGGGGATCATTTGACCCCCAACTCCATGCCCCCCTTCCTAGCACTTCCAACCAAATAGATTTCGCTTTTGAGGGAGATGGGAAAGTAAAGAGGTTACGCCCCTAAGTAGCGCCCCATCTAACGTCGAATCCTGGAACCGCCCCTGTATAATATATAGACTAGTTATTCGTATCAGATCCTATATTATGATCCCTTTATTCAATTGGAAAAATATTGAGAAACACTTAAGTACTCTCTATTAACTGACGATGATTTGGACAAAATTTCTAGTTGTGCGGTTTGAATAGATGAATATGTCATGCACGTACATAACGTACATAAAATGACACTGTAAATAACATAATAATGCGTAATAATTATGTTCCAACGCATTCGGAACTCCTCGGCCATTTTCCATCAAACACAATCTCGGATGTATATGGATGGTTTACAATGACAGCATTCTTTACATTTAAGTAATTTGCAACTAGATTGTGTAGTATTTTCAATTCAGAAGTTACACTTAATGACTTTACTGTTGGGAATCTTAATTGTCTTTGCAATAATACGCTTCACTGACAATCAATTGAAAAAACTTAGTGATTCAAAATACAAGCTAAACACAACGATTCATTTTTACTATTATTTATTTTTACGATCTACTTCTACTGATGTACCGACATACATCCGAGGTTGTTTTCGATGAAAAATGGCCGAGAAGTTCCGAATGGTTCTAATGCTCTTCATTATTTCTCAGATAGTCAAGGGACATAACTCGACACATTCTAAGAGTTATGAGCTTTACTACAAATACTGCCACTGTTGTTCGGCGACTAATGGTACAATGAATTTAAACTCTATGCGACTTATGGTATACTGAATTTAAACTCTATGCGACTTATGGTATACAGAATTTGAACTGTATGCGACTTATGGTATACTGAATATAAACTCTCTGCGACTTATTGAATACTGAATACAAACTGTATGTCGTTAAATGAATGAATTCGCATAACATCGTCATAACAAGAAATCTAAGTTATTTTTAAACCAAGCCTTTCTTCTATGAAATGTTATTATAAATACCAAGACTTAGACTATAAAGTAATTTATGTTATTAGCCTCCCAACATTCCTACACATGTACCATTTACCTTTCAATTTAGATATTAATCATCTGGTATTTTTTAAACATATGCTATGCTTTTATTTGTCTTTACTTGTCTTTATTGTTTTTTTTTTTACTTTTAATATGCCATATTTCATTGTGTCTGTCTGTCTGTCTGTATCGCTGTCTGTATGGCATTCTATATGGCTGTCTGTATGGCCGTCTGTCCGTCTGTCTTTCTGTCTGTCTCTTTGCCGGTGTGTTTGTGGAAAAAGTTTTTGGAAAAGTCTATGTTTCTTAGGTTTAACGCTTCATCTCAATTTGTATATTTTGATACTTTTCAAAACTAACAAATAGTTCAACAGTAGTTTTTTACTGAATATAGACATGATTTTCTGAACTATAACTAAGCTAAGAATTAAATCTTTGATAGTGTTTATAATCTCCTGGGCAAAAGTATTTAACTCTCTAAACCACACCCTTGAGTTATGTTTAAATATTGAAAACATCAAGTACAAGTGTAACTAATTAATGATTATATTTCTTGAACTCGCAACATCTAAATGTATTAATACTAGTAGCGCCTTTAGCTTTGATTGTGTCGATTAATTTAACAACTTGATTACGGTATTGTTGTTTAAGGGGCTATTAGGATTTGGCCTTCGTAAGGATGTATTTTAACCCAAATCACGACCCAGTCATAATTCTTTACGAGTCAAATGCACCAATCAATTGTAACCACGCGACCCCCCCCCCCCGGTCCAGGCCGGGCCGGGGATCGCCCTTACCTAGAGTCCCTGGGGTCGAGGGCATTTGTCGGGGATTTTACCAGCAGTATATCCCCGCAGGGCGGGGATTTTACCCGTAGTTGGCTGGACCGAAAGTCCCCGCTATTCGCCGGACCTTGGGGGGCGTGGTTACAATTGACTGGTGGAAAAATTTATCGACTAAAGGGTTAGTTGTCCGTTTAGCGCAGTGGTTATCGCACTCGCTTCTCACCTAGGCGACCCGGGCTTGATTCCCGGCTTGGTCGCATGTGAATTTGGTTTGTGGTCACGAAACCGGACATGTGGGTTTCTCCGGGTTCTCCGGTTCCCACCACAACACAAGACCCCACTCTCGAGTGAAATCGTGTCAACGAGAGTAAATAATAAAATGTTGAAATAACATTTTTTTTTACACAATCGTTGTATATGAATAAATGATATATATATAAAATGAATATGTTTAAACTAATAGTTTGACTCCTGTACACGATGAAAAATGATTCGGGGAGACGCTTTTCTTTGGATGTCAAAAATCTGCGTAAATAATGTTGTTTTTTTCTTCATACCTTCATCATTATAAATAAATAAATGAAGGGTATTGCATTGAGACAAAAACGTACACAACTGCATATAGTTAATAATCGCGAGATTAGCATCAGTAGTATTAGTTATTTGATAGTTTGTAGTTGTAGTAGTAGCTGGTGCCGTGGCAACAACAACAACCGTATCTGCAGCAGCGACAGTTGTTTCAGGGGCTGCAACATCATCACATTATCGGTGGAGGTACTGGTGGTGGCTGTGGTGGTGGTGGCTGTGGTGGTGATGGAGGTGACAGTGGCAATAGCAGTAGCAGTAGCATTAGTGGTATTATTAACAGCAAAAGCCACAGCAATACCAGCTGTATTACTAAGTATTGAGAGCACTATATTAAATGATCGAACATTTTGACCTAATATGGTAATATGGTGGTGGTGGTGCGGGTGGTGCTGGTGGTGGCTATGGCGGTGGTGGAGGTGGTGTATTGGCGCTGGCGGTGACAGTGGCAATAGCACTAGCAGTAGTGGTAGTATAAGCATAAAATGCCGCAGCATTACCAGCTGTATTACTAAGACTTGTGAGCGGGATGGGGGTAAACAAATATGTTCTTACATCGGTCACGGTATGAAGGCAATGCAAGATGCACACAAAACAAAGCATTTTTTTTATTGAAACTGCAAAACAAATAAAAAAAATTACGAAAGTGCAATAACAATGCAACATAATGTGTTCACGATGATGTAAACACAATTGAAGTAAATTTAACATTCGTAGGTTCAGTTTCACCAATTTGATGTATTTTCAAGTTTCGATTGTATTATACATATAGTGTAAACGTATACAGTCGAACCCCGTTGGCTCGAACTCGTTTGGCTCGAATTTCTCGTTGGCCCGATCTGGATGGTATGCCGACTCGTTTCATTATACTGAAGGTAAGAACTACCGCTTGATTCGAATTTTCCGAGGCTCGAGGTATTTTCGCCGGTCCCTAGGAGATCGAGGCAACGGGGTTCAACTGAACTTCATAAGCGTTTAAAATGAATAATTAAAAGAGTGATTTTTTTATAAAATGCGAAATCAATAAACTTGCCATTGTAAAATCAATATCTATACGCTTAGTAAAGTATTCCCCTTAATACGTAATACAACTCGACCTATGAAACGACCAGATTTATATATAATGCAATAAAGGTAACATTTGCAATCCAAATAAAAAGGTTGTTAGCATACCATTTTCATCAACAGCTGTCATATGTCTTAAAAAATTTCATGTTACTCATTAAAAAAACATATGCTATATATAAGTTTGTATTAAGTTTAACTTGTCAATAATTATGTATAACACTCGATACCTCTTCATGTTTTTCTTGGCAAATTTTAATACATTCTACCAAATCTTGACCCAAATAACAGCAATTCCCAAAACATGATAACATGAGAATTTGACCTTAGATTTTCGGTCTATTAGGGGTTAATGTGTAGCTGAAGTTGACTCTCGTGTAGGAATGAAAAATGGAAATATTGGCTGGTATTTTTGGCAGGTGTGAATTTCTGTCTGTGTGCCTTTCTGTCTGTCTGTCTGCCCGCCTGCCTGTCTGTGTTTATGTTTGTATGTGTGTTCGTCTGTCTATGTGTGGATCTGTCTGTGTATATGTGTTTGTCAGTGTTCCCTTCTGTCTCAACGGCGTGTCTGTGTGTGTGTGTCTAACTGTCCGTCCGTCTGTTTGAATTGTGCCCCTCCCTCAGAACCAAATGAATTTGGTTTAAAGTGTTGAAAGGGGGGGGGGGCGACAATCCCCCAAGAAACTTTTTACAATTTTTATTTTTTTCATACATTTCAATAAAAAGTAAACTTTTGCGATTTAATTGGGGGGCGGTGGTCTTCCGGGGGCGCCGCCATTGGATTCACCAGTGAAACGTGTCCTGTAATCTACATTATTTTTAAAGGGCCAAACTCGCTCATCTTGGTATATATATTTTATAAATCATCCAGTCGAAACCCATTGGCTCGATATCGCTTGGCTCGATTTCCTCGCTGGCTGGAACTGAACGTTGTGAACCGCTTATCTTTTACTAAAAATATGTAAGGATACACACTTGGCTCGATATTTGCGAGACTCGAATTATTTCGTCCGGTCCCTGGGCTATCGAGCCAACGGGTTTATAAGACAACCTTAATAAGGTATTCGACCCAAGCAGATGTGAACTACAGTTGCCTGGTGACGTCATATTATATTGATATCACTTGAAAGGGTTTTGTGTCCAGAATTATTTTTTACCAAAAATAACTTAAAATGTTTTTTATTAGGCCCTTCAAAGATTGCAAAATATGGCGTTAACATCCATTAAAATTGAAACAAAATAGCAAATATACAAACTGTACATAACTTAATGTATGATATGTTGTTGATTGTTACTTTTTTTAACGAATTAGAAATCAGCCAGCACATACTTAAAGTACACCGTATTGTGTATGGTTACCAACAGACAACTTCAGGTACCAATAAATACTTTTCCTATATATTATACATGTATAGTCAATTGAGCAATTTGCATGTAAGATAAGACTGGTTTCAAGTACTTCAGGTATATTTCTGTTAGCTTTATTAACGGTCTAGCTAGGACATTCTGTTTTACTGAGTGCCACTTTAAAGTGACTCGCTCATGTCTTTTTACCAAAAATTACTTTTATTGTTAATGCATCAGGAAACACTTATTTTATCATTATTTGACTCTATGATATCGAAATTGCAGAAAATATACAATTATAGCATTAAAAAGTATTTTGGCTTTAGTGGGGTTCGAACCCACGCCGGTAAAGTCAAGAAAAAAGTAGAGTACATCCGTTTAGTCCTAACGGCCACCGGGACGTTAAAAAGTGACGAGGATATGTTAACATCTTAAGGATACATTGATGACATCACGAGATAATGTAAATCAACTAACACCACAGCCGTAATTAATTTTCAATCGCCATTTGCTGAAGGGTTCGAGCTTTTGGTATTTTTGTTTTAACACTTCTTACGATTTGCTACATTTTATTTCGTAATTAAAAAAGTGCATTTTACAGTCCATGAGTGAGTCCCTTTAAAACAAGGGTTGGGCCTTTAAGTCTTATTGTCTTATATTCATACTGAATTGCGATCTGTCTGTATGACAGATATTGAAAAACATCTTTGCTTTAAATGATTTCAATTTAATGACTTCTAGACCTATCGATTCTAATAAGCCTGTCATCTTCAAAGACGTGACTCAAACACAAATATGTTGTTTCTTCCAAACAATGTGTTAAAACTAAAAATGCCTTGAGAAATTAAGCGTCAAATTCTATTCAGGGTTGTCAATGCATTTATTTTTGAGAAAAGATGTATAGATATGTTTTGAATATATAATGATATTGAAATGATATCGGAAAGATGTGGCTTGTTGATTTGAGTTACGTGTATTGATTTGTTTCATAAACAACGATTCAATACTTTGTACAAGAGAAATGGTAGAAATAACAAAAAGTAAATGATGATGATGATGATGATGATGATGGTCATGATCATGATGATGATAATCATCACGACGACGACTGACGTTGATGATGGTGACGATATCGATGATGATGCTGCTGCTGCTGCTGCTGCTGATGATAATGATGAGAACTGAGAAGTATTGCATTTTGAAAACTGTTCGGAGATATTGTTTTGACTGGTTTGTTATATTGAACAAAAATTGTTAAAGACAATTCATAATTCAATCTTTATTGTTTAAATCGTTGTTAAATCTTTTAAATAAACAGTATTTCAGATCAATGTCAAATACGTGATAAAATCCACAGTTGAAGACATAATGCAAGGACTCCTGAAACCGACATTTTGTCACATGGAGGGCAAATTATTCTATGCGCATGTGTACCGGAAGGCTATTACGATGATGGATCACAACAAAACGATGATGAAACGCGACGGAACGATGTAGAGAACACGACAGTACGATGATGAAAACACAACATACGATTATGAAAACACGATAGTACGATGATGAAAACGAGACGGTACGATGATGAATGCGCGATAGTACGATGATGAAACCGCGATATCACGATGATGAAAACGCGACAGTTCGATGATGAAAACGCGACAGTACGGCGTTGAAAACGCGACAATACGATACTACGATTATGTAAGCGCTGGTGAAATGCGACAATACGATGGTGAAAAACGATAGTCGCATTATCACCATCGAACTGCCGCTGTCGTACTATCGCGTTTTCATCATTGTATTGTCGCGTTTTCATTATCGTAGTTTCGTGATTTCTCGTTTACATCATCATACTATCAAGTATCGTGTTTCAGATTAACACATTCATAGGCGATGGCCATAACAGCATTCCGTATAATTTTATATTGGTTCCCAGCTGGTAGATTAGTGCAAGGGAAAATCGGAAACCAGGATCTCGCGAGATGCGAGGTGAAACTTCAGGCAAGGCACATACTTGCTTAAGTTTGAAGGTGTAAGGCTATTCCACTAGACTTCTCTTATTTTAGAGGAACTATTTGACGTCACTAGTCATTTAAAATTACTGCGTTTTACAACGTCAGTAAACAACGTCGCACGCCCTTTTTGGTGAACTGTACAAAAGTGCGTTTTCTACGTCAACTTTTCCACAAGCTTATCATTTTAGATATGCAAGAAAAAAATATCAACCATGTTTTTCAGGTCCGGGTCGAAAAATCCGACCCTCGGGCAAGTGTGTGTACCGGAAACACATGATAGATACTTAAAATATCATTTTGATTAGGACCTGTTTCTCCTTAATTATTCATTCGAAATGGTCTTGAAATACTGAGGTACATGTAAAATAGTTTGTTCATACACATCATAAACACCATACTTAAAAGTATACATATGTACCAACTGATAAATTCAACTTTTTTTCTCCAAGTTGTATTCAATAGTTTATTAACTAAATTGTTCAACTATGAATACACGCATTTTAAAATTGAGAAATTGCAAGGCAATATGTTTTGTATGGAACAATGCATTCATGACCTGCGCAAACTGTTTAAAATATGAACAAATAAAATATTTCAAACATGTTATTTATGTATATTTTGTTTGATTTATAGTAAAAATAAACACATACAATTAGTCACACACATTATTGCAAGAACATCTTATAAAATGTTAGAGTAGTTAAAGGCTTGTTCACGTTTTAAGGCTTAAACATCACAGAAAAAACATCCATTTATTTTTATATGTCCACAAAATGATGATAATATTCATGTTGAAGCTGTTTTGTTCATATTTTTTTTTAAATATGACAGAAAATACCCCCTGTGCCGACAAGCATTAAACATGGAATGACCTCAGGCTTGGATTTACAAAATTCTGCCAATAGCTGCTTGGTGTATGTTCTTTCAAGACAAGATAGTTAATTCAATTTAATTTAGACTAAGTTTTTAAAATTGTTTTGCACACGTGAAACAGTTTAAGATATGATGTCATGTTGAAATTGTACATTTTTATGAATGTATAGGCTTAAACCTATCAAGAGCAGATTCTTATTGAAAATTTGAGTGAAGTCAAGTTCAGAAAGCAGCTTAACACATGCATGTACTGTCAATCGCAGCTAAAAACATTAAAATACTGCCAATCACAGCCTATCACAATATGTTACTAATAAAACCATCTTGTTATCATCACCATATTAAGTAATCTCTGATTTGCTGAAGTCAAAACAAGTAAAAACAAATAAAAATCACATTATACGCGGCATTTGGCTTAGTCTCGATGATTTTCAAAATGTTAAATAATGAACTACAAGAATCAAAGATCATACGAATGGAATTAAGTACATGTATATGGTAAAATGAGTTGAGAATGAGTTTGAGATTTGACTTCAGTATTTTCGTGATATTGGGGCCTGGTATCGTTGAAATACAAAAAAGCGAATTTCCTTTGCGAATCAAGCCGATTTTTTTACTTTCAGCGAAAGACAAATATAACGTCATGACAACGCTGAACTATCATTAACATAATTAAGTAAAATATTCTACAACAGTATATAGTCGAAACCTGTTGGCTCGATATCGTTTGGCTCGATTTTCTCGTTGGCACGAACTGGATGTTAAGAACCGCTTTTGTTTTACACTTTGCAAGCATTCCCGCTTGGCTCGATATTCGCGAGGCTCGAAGTATTTTGGCCGGTCACTGGGATATCGAGCCAACGGGTTTCTACTGTAGTAAGAAACTGTTTTAACGTGGAATTGTAACTGCAAGTATGTTAATAAGTAAATTGAAATAAAACAACGAGGATCATTACCGTAAAGTTTTCACAAAACTGATGAAGAAGTTAAGGAGAAGATGTTTCTTTGAATTGTGAAGTTAGAGTCAATTTCATTAGAATGGCGTAAGTAAACAGTAGTGATAATCCCAGATCGTTTTGGAAAGTTTTAAAGAAAGTGGTCAAGTGTTTTAGTGGTATACATGTCCGCCTCCCCCTAAGCGATTGTTGGTTCGATCCCCACCAGGGTGAGAGTGGTCTAATGTTTTAGTGGTATACATGTCCGCCTCCCCCTAAGCGATTGTTGGTTCGATCCCCACCAGGCTGAGAGTGGTCTAATGTTTTAGTGGTATACATGTCCGCCTCCCCTAAGCGATTGTTGGTTCGATCCCCACCAGGGTGAGAGTGGTCTAGTGTTTTAGTGGTATACTTGTCCACCTCCCCCCTAAGAGGTTGTTGGTTCGATCCCCACCAGGGTGAGAGTGGTCTAGTCTTTCAGAGTTATACATCTCCGCCCCCTAAGAGATTGTTGGTTTGATCCCCACCAGGGTGAGAGTGGTCTAGTCTTTTAGAGGTATACATGTCCATCTCCCCCCTAAGAGATTGTTGGTTCGATCCCCACCAGGGTGGGAGTGGTCCAGTGTTTTAGTGGTATACATGTCCGCCGCCCCTAAGATATTGTTGGTTCGATCCCCACCAGGGTGGGAGTGGTCTAGTGTTTTAGTGGTATACATGTCCACCTCCCCCCTAAGCGATTGTTGGTTCGATCCCCACCAGGGTGAGAGTGGTCTAGTGTTTTAGTGGTATACATGTCCACCTCCCCCCTAAGAGATTGTTGGTTCAATCCCCACCAGGGTGGGAGTGGTCTAGTGTTTTAGTGGTATACATGTCCGCCTCCCTCTAAGCGATTGTTGGTTCGATCCCCACCAGGGTGAGAGTGGTCTAGTGTTTTAGTGGTATACATGTCCACCTCCCCCCTAAGCGATTGTTGGTTCAATCCCCACCAGGGTGGAAGTGGTCTAGTGTTTTAGTGGTATACATGTCCGCCTCCCCCTAATCGATTGTTGGTTCGATCCCCACCAGGGTGAGAGTGGTCTAGTGTTTTAGTGGTAAACATGTCCACCTCCCCCCTAAGCGATTGTTGGTTCGATCCCCACCAGGGTGAGAGCGGTCTAGTGTTTTAGTGGTATACATGTCCACCTCCCCCCTAAGCGATTGTTGGTTCAAACTCCACCAGGGTGAGAGTGGTCTAGTGTTTAAGTGGTATATATGTCCGCCTCCCCCTAAGCGATTGTTGGTTCAATCCCCACCAGGGTGAGAGTGGTCTAGTGTTTTAGTGGTATACATGTCCACCTCCCCCCTAAGCGATTGTTGGTTCAATCCCCACCAGGGTGAGAGTGGTCTAGTGTTTTAGACTTTTAGTGGTATACATATCCGCCTCCCCCAAAGCGATTGTTGGTTCGATCCCCACCAGGGTGAGAGTGGTCTAGTGTTTTAGTGGTATATATGTCCGCCTCCCCTTAAGCGATTGTTGGTTCAATCCCCACCAGGGTGATATAGGTCTAGTCTTTTCGAGGTATACATGTCCGCCTCCCCCTAAAAGATTGTTGGTTCGATCCCCACCAGGGTGAGTGTGGTCTAGTGTTTAGTGGTAAACATGTCCGCCGCCCCTAAGAGATTGTTGGTTCGATCCCCACCAGGGTGAGAGTGGTCGAGTGTTTTAGTGGTATACATGTCCGCCTCCCCCTAAGAGATTGAAAATTTTAAACCCGTCCTCAGCGATCTTCGTCTTTCCCTGGTAGTCGAGCTTCAGTCTGTTTCCGGTGGACCTGTAGTCGCGGACGCCGCCTGCGAGTCCCTGGAAGTAGATGTCGTAAAGGCCGTACAAACCCTGGGCCGGTGAAAGGCGGACTGGTCGGCTATCAGGGTAGTCGTAGATATGGAGTCTGTGAAGAGGTTGATTAACCAGTCGACTAACATTTTGCTTGCCTTTAAACACAATGCCCCGTTCTTGTTGGATCTGAATTCTTCCAAACAGTGAAAATTACATTTGCCTTTTTTATACAGCCCTTGTCACCATTGTCGGGTTATTGTCAATAAAATTGCTATATAGATATTTGGTGTCGTTGCTGCTGTTGCTGCTGTTGTTGTTACTATGATTTAATATTTTATTCGCCTTCGAAGACCAAAGTCAGGGAATACGTTAGCATAATATTAATAATGGGTCTGCACTTTTAGGGCAAAATCCGTTTCGTAATATATAAATTAATAATATTTAAAGTTCAAGTTTAATTTAACAATGGTTGCAACGCACCCTAATTAGCCAAAATAAAGCGCTACCTTGGTTCTGAATATATTTGCATTTGTTTTTTTTTTGCCTTTTGATGAGAAATTATAAAATAGATATATTGAAAATGATTCTATTTTTTTATATTCGAACCATATGCTAACATATTAATGATTGTTTATTTTTTATGATTATATATTCATCTATGAATTCCACCGAAGACAGGAAATATAAGCACTACTAAAAACGAAGAAAAAACGTTTTGCAGTTTTACCCAATTTGACACCAGATCAAAGCGCTCCGAACAAAGTATATGTGTCCTTTATATTTCAAAATTAAGTCATTTATCAATGATCCCACTATTTTCATTAAACATTAGACATATAAATTATTGCAATAATTAATATTAAACATTGAGCACGCAAAATTCAAAATGGCCATAGTTAAGAAGATTATGATCTTTGTACATGAGTATTCCAAACTACCCATTCAATATATATATACAATTATAATTGCAATTTGCCGACAATGCATTGGTACTGAAAGGAGGGGATTCGGAGAGTAGGGGAGAGGAGAGGAGAGGAGGGGAGAGGAGATGAGTGTAGAGGTGGGGAGAGGAGAGGAGATGTTAGGAGGGGAGGCGAGGAGACGTGAGGCGAGGGGAGGCGTGGAGACTGGAGGCGAGGAGAGTAGAGGAGAGGTGGGCAGAGGTGGGGAGATGTTAGGAGAGGTGGGCAAAGGTGGGACGAGGAGAGGAGGGGAGAGCAGGAGAGGAGATATAGGAGAGGAGAGGTGGGGAGAGGAAGGGAAGAGAGAAGGGGAGAGGTGGGGAGAGGAGGGGAGAGGTAGGGAGAGGAGATGAGAGGTGGAGAAAGGTGGGGAGAGGAGAGGAGTGGGAGAGAGGAGGGAAGAGGTGGGGAGGGATAGGGAGAGGTGGTAAGAGGGGAAGAGAGCAGAGGAGGGGAGAGCAGAGGAGGGGAGAGGATGGGAGGTGATGGGAGGAGAAAAAATGAGGGGAGGGGAGGATAGGAGGGTAGAAGAGCGAGAGGAGAGGAGGAGAGGGTAAGGGAGCGGAGAAGAGGAAGGGAGGGGAGGGAAGGAGAGGAAGGGAGATGAGAGGAGGGAGATGAGGAGAGGAGGGGACTGGAGGGGACAGGAGGGGACCGGGGAGGAGGAAAGGGGAGGGAGGGGAGAGGAGGAAAGAGGGGAGGAGGGGAGGGGAGGAGAGGGGAGGAGGGGAAGGGAGGGGAGGGGAGGGGAGGGGAGAGGAGATGAGAGGAGAGGAGAGGAGAGGAGAGGAGAGGAGAGGAGAGGAGAGGGGGGGAGCTTATACTTAATTCTATGTGAGTAGGATATACCTCGAATGGAGGTATCCCATAAATGCAACAGCTTATTACCAAAAATACTACTTTACTTAAATTGCATATTAATTCTAGCTAAAAAATAGAAATAAACTAGAGGTTAAACTGTCGTACATCGTTGATGCTGTTCAGTGAAGTTCTATTGTGTTACAGTTTGATTGATTGCTACGCCATTTATAAAGTATTTATGTATTTCAACAAATGTAATTCCATCATAACGAAACTTTAACATACTCAATACAAATCTGCGTTTAAGAAGTCAATCAATAAAAACCAGTCACGTGACATATTACGTAGGAGGGATACAAGCTGTTTATTTAACTTCCTTGTTGGTAGTGAAGGCCAGTGATTGGACATTAATACGTTTTAACCCTATATGTGGCAGAACTATGGCATCAAAGTTTGAATCCTCCATTCAGAGGGGCTGTGATTTCATCCATGATTTCGCCTGTTCGGCTTGCGAAGAAGATGGACTGAACACGGAAGCTCAACATTTTTGTAATCAGTGCACGAAATATTACTGCGATAACTGTGTCCTAGTTCACAACAAGCTATACAAGAGACACACGGTACTCGACCGGAAGGACGTGAAGAAATGGGCAGCATCACCAGGGACGGTGGACGTTCTTGAGAGATGCGAGAGGCACCCCGGGGAGGCGCTCAAGCTGATCTGTTGTGACCATGACCAGCTGTGTTGTCATGTGTGCGTTGCCGTGGATCATAGGTATGTTTCAAAGAACGTTTAAGTTAAAATAACACAATTACACTATTTAAACTGATCAAAAAATAGTTAAAAACATGCTTCACATTGTCTCCGGTTTATACAATCACAACAAAAAATTTATTTTACATATGTGTATTATTAGACTATGCTAAATTTGTATCCGTCAACACTGTCAACAAAGCCTTGCTAATGCACCAGTCAATTGTAACCACGCCCCCCCCCCCCCTCCAGGTCCGGGGGTATACCAGGGATAGCCGAGGAAATGGGCCGTGTTTTTACTTCCCAGGTGGCCCCGCAGTGCCGGGTGACTGTGGTGGTTTTGTCTTCACGCCAAATATAACGGGAAATTGGCCCTAGCTATGGTCCCTTGGGTGGGGGGGGGGGGCATTTGGCGGGGGGTTTACCAGCAGATTGTCCCCGCAGGACGGAGACTTTGCCCTGGCTTGGCTGAACCGAAAGTCAAAGTCCCCGCTATTCCCCGGACCTGGGAGGGGGGGCGTGGTTACAAATGACTGGTGCGTAACTATAACGCATTTGTTTACTCGTTCATTATATATCACTTGCAGATCGGGGAGGGAGGGTGTCGAACTCACCCCCTCTAAAATCCTCCATGTTTTCTTTTTATTTCATTATAGTTGAACTACTAAAATACCACCAAAGTGCACCATTTGGACTAAAATTGTCAATTCTTTTATTTTTTTTATTTTTTTTATTTTCTTTTGTGGGGATCATTTGACCCCCAACTCCCGGCCCCCCTTCCCAGCACTTCCAACCAAATAGATTTCGCTTTTGAGGGAGATGGGAAAGTAAAGAGATTACGCCCCTAAGTAGCGCCCCATCTAACGAAGAATCCTTGGACCGCCCCTGTATACATATAAAGACTCGTTATTCGTGTCAGATCCTATATTATGAGACCTTTATTCAAATGGCGAAATATTGAGAAACACTTAAGTACTCTCTATTAATATTAACTGACGATGATTTGGGCAAAATTTCTAGCTGTTCGGTTTGACTAGATGAATATGTCGTGCACGTACATAAAATGACGCTGTAAATAACATAATAATGCGTAATAATTATGTTCCAATGCATTCGGAACTTCTCAGCCATTTTCCAACAAACACAATCTCGATTGTATATGGATGGTTTACAATGACAGAATTCTTAACATTAAAGTAATTTGCAAATAGATCGCGTAGCATTTTCAATTCAGCAGTTAAACCTAATGACTTGACTGTTGGAAATCTTAATTGTCTTTGCAATAATACGCTTCACTGACAATCAATTAAAAAAGCTTAGTGATTCAAAATAAACGCTAAACACAACGATTCCGTTTTACTATTATTTATTTATTTTTTACGATCTACCTCTACTGCTGTACCGACATACATCCGAGGTTGTTTTCGATGGAAAATGGCCGAGGAGTTCCGAATGGTTCTAATGCTCTTCATTATTTCTCAGATAGTCAAGGGACATAACTCGACACATTCTAAGGGTTATGAGCCTAACTCACATACTGCCACTGTTGTTTGGCGATTATGGTATACTGAATTTAAACTCTATGCGACTTAAGGTATACTTAATATAGACTCTATGCGACTTACGGTATACTGAATTAAAACTCAATGCGACTTATGGTATACTGATTATAAACTATATGACGTTAAATGAGTTAATTCGGAAAACATCGTCATAACAAGAAATCTAAGTTATTTTTTAACCAAGAAATTGTATTATAAATACTAAGATTTAGACTATAAAGTAATTTATGCTATTAGCCTCCCAAAATTAATATACATGTACCATTTACGTTTCAATTTAGATATTAATCATTAGGTGCTTTTATTTGTCTTGATTTGTTTTTTATTTTTTCCTTGCAATATGCCATATTTCATTGTGACCATATTAATCATTTTCTGATGCATATCAAAATTTATCAAGAATATATATATACAAGAAAGTATTTGTGTCTGTGTGTCTGTCTGTCAGTGTATGTATCTGTATGTGCGTGTGTCTGTGTGTGACTGTGTGTATGTGTCTGTAAGTCGGTGTTGATGTCTGTCTATGCATTTGTGTCAGTGTGTGTGTCTGTCAGTGTCTGTCTGTGTGTATGTGTCTGTCTGTGTGTCTGTCTGTCAGTGTATGTGTCTGTCTGTGTGTCAGTCTGTCTGATTATTATAGAAAGTAATGCATTAAGATTGTTAGACTCTAATGGACATCATTTCAATCTATGATCAGCTTGATATTATCTAGATGTTTTATTTATGCTAAAAAATGGAACATCGATGTTTTAAAGCAAAAATCAACAGGTTCTGGAAGACGACGACGACGACGAAACATAAGTATTTAAATTTATGTGATTTTAGAAGAATGTTAAAAAGAATCATCTTCATAAAACAAACATGTGTTTCCTTCTTTCATTGCAGACAATGTTCATCAATACAGCACATTCCAGACGTTGCAAAGGGCATCCGCAAAGATCCCGAGTTTCGTCAACTACCTCAACGGGTAGCTGTTCTTAGGAAGCAGATAGAAGATATGAAAAACGACAGAAAGAAAAATAGTGCCTCACTGAGAAAGACTCGAACAGCCATTGTTGATGAAATCCAAGCAATCCGTAAAAAGATCAACGACATTCTTGACAAGATGGAGAAAACAACCGTTCAAGAATTAGACCGTCTGGTTGCTGATCAGGAGCTGTCCATTAAGAAAGATTTGGAATCCTGCACACAGATGCACGACGAATTAAAGAATATAATGGATGACATACAAAGCAAAGACTCATCAGGCGAACCACCCCTATATATTGGGTTCAGAAAATGTGAAGAAAAATTCAAACAAGCAAACGAAATACTGCAAAACGTGTCAAATGTTGTAAAATACAATATAACTTTTCGTAAACATAATGGAATAGAAGATAACTTGTCCTCGATGAAAACGTTTGGAGAGTTAAATGAATCGAATGATTTTGGTACACAACCACGGACATCACTGTTCCCCCGAGATCATCTATTCGCTACCGAAGGTTACAAGGAGTACAACGTGAAGATTATCTCAGACAAAGATTCAAGTATAATTCAAGGGATATGTGAGCTGCCAGGTGGTGAGGTTGTTATTACAGACTTTAACAACAGTAAAGTGAAACTCCTGGACCAGGAGTACAGGGTAATCCACCACTATGATGTCCCCGAGTATCCATGGGGCGTGTGTCACATTGGCGGGGATGACGTTGCCGTTTGTGTTGACAACTATGATAAAAGACATGAACTTCATTTCATTAACATTACAAAAGGGAAACTTGTGACTACGAGAAAGTTAAGCTTGTCCCATGAATGTTACGGCGCAGCTCATCACGGGCACAACTTATACATTTCCTCATACACCGCGCTGTACGTCCATACGATGACGGGGGAGCTGGAAAAGAAGCTGTACGAGGACAAGTCCGGTTATGGCACGGTTGGGGGAACTGCCATCAGTAACGAAGGGAAGACTATCTACGTCACAAACCTCTCAACCAATGAACTTATCACCCTGGACAACATCGGCAACAAGCTGGCCACATTCACTGATCCTGACTTGAGGGAACCTACCGGAGTACACGTGACAACTGCTGGACACGTGTTCGTCTGCTGTAATTACTCCCACACAGTGCTGCAGGTTGACCAGGACGGGAAGACGAAGTTAGTCAGACTGGCAAGGGAACAAGACGGATTGTACGAACCTAAAGTTTTGTTCTTCAGCAGCCGTACTTCCTCTCTTGTTGTCGGCGGTTTAAAAGACACGCTCCTCGTCATCAAAGTACGATAAAAAATAACAATAGATCCACTCACAACTGACAAAAAAGACAAATAATAATTGAATATATTTGTTTTTGTTTTTTTTCGGGTTTTTTCTTTAACCTTTTCAGTGTAAGTAATTTCAAGATTGTTTACTATTAAACACGATTCATATTTGCTTAAACATACATATACAATTATATGTTAAGTTTTTTTTTGCTTTTTGCTACATAGTAATAATGTTTATCGTACGTATGTTATTCAACTAAAGAACTGTTTATTTTATAATGTTTATCACATATATTCTATATGATGTGTGTATGTATATATAACATATATATATATATTGTACAGTCTGTTTTGTCCATGTGCCTTTAACAAGCTTTAGTACTTTTACTACAACTACAAGAGAGTCAGTTATTTGTTAACTATATTTACTGGACACCAAGATAAATCTAGATCGAACAATTATAAAGCTATAAAGTTTAAACAACAACAACACATACCTTGATTATAGTTGGGCTTGTTCAATTAAAGATCGATTCAAAAACGATTTTGTCTTTATATCAAATGCAGAAATATGTTGAACTCATAAGACATCATGATCAAAAAATGAAAAAAACAGCATGTAATACGTGTTTAATTAAAACAAATTACCTTTTTTTAATTAATAGAAACGTGGCCACTAAAAAGCGCAAGAACGTCGCTAATAATATGTACACAAATCATGTTTTTTGTTGGTTTTAATAATTAATATAGAACGATTCAACATAATACTGCAATAATAAATATAACATTGCACCAACATGTACGGAGTATGCATTCAATCCCGTACATGTTGCCTGTACGAGTTCCGTATATCTATCCAATAAACATGTACGGGACCCGTTTTCAAATCCCGTATACGGTGTGTGTACGGAGCCCGTCTCCCACCCCGTATACGTTGCGTGTACGGTGTCCGTATATCCATGACGTAAACGTTTCCTTTACGGGTTCGTTTTTCCATAGCTTACACGTTGATGCACGGGGTCCGTCTTTTCAAAGCCTACACGTTGATGCACGGGTCCGTCTTCTCATAGCTTATACGTTGATTCACGGGGTCCGTCTTTCCATAGCTTACATGTTGATGCACGGGGTCCGTCTTTTCATAGCTTACACGTAGCATGTACGGAGTCCATTTATCCATCCCGTATATGCTACGTGTATTGAGTCCGTATATCCATCGTGTACACGTTGTATATACGGGGTCCGTTCGTTCTCGAACATGCCAGGATTTGGGTTCCCTACATCCATGCGTATATATGTATATGTATGTATAGGGCTAAAATGTATTTTTCTGCAGAAGTATGTTTACTTATTATATATATTAACGGGTACGGATGGTGGATGTTCAGAAGTCTGTACACGTGGTGTTCCGTATACGTATTCGTGTACGGGGTCCGTACACGTTTAGTGTACGGGTCCAACCATGCCCGTATATTCAAGATGTACGGGACCATTCATTCCCATTTATAAAACTACTTTCCGCAGTTAATAAACTGTATTTTGGAAATTAAAAATTTAATTTCAAAGTAAACTCACTTAGTTTGGGGACATTTAGAGTAAACATTAAATTGTGGTTAAGAGGCTTTCATCAATGGAATAGAGGATAACTGTTTATTTCAGTGTAAGATCGTAATATATTTCACCGAGGGAGCACCATAGAATAGATTTCACGAGTGGCGAAGCCTCGAGTGATATATTCACCGTTACTGTTCACAAGGTATATTGCTAAAATACATTGAAACAAGCACATTTTTATTTTATAACCTGTCTAAGCATTGAATAAGACGCCATTTAATTAGGATAAAATACATTTTTAGGAGAAAAAAACGCGCAAATTTGTATGCGCACGAAACGTCATTTCGGAAATGGCGTCGTTGAAACTGTGTCCTAGCACTTTGCTCGCTGACGTTTGATTTGGAACTGACAGCGGGCTAAAATTTCAAATCAGTGAAAAATATAAATTTGATATTTCGACTGTTCAAAACAGTGAAATATATGAAAATAAATTCCCTGATTAATCTCTAAAAACCTGAGGCAAACATATATAAATTATAATAATTGTAATAAATGCATACACATGCAGCATAAGGATATTATTGCCTATGGTCAAACAAAAGTGTAATGGATAAATAATCATCATTTCTTTATTTCAGCTCATTATTTACATGCATGTATTTATCGTGTGATGGTAAATAAGCTATTTGTTTTAAAAAAGGGCACACGCAAGATTTATTGAACCGTATCACAACTCACAACTGACAGCATACATGTACTGCCAACTCACAACTGACCGCATACATGTACTGCCAACTCACAACTGACGGCATACATGTACTGCCAACACGGAACTAACCGCATACATTTACTGCACGCATGTACTGCCTACTCACAACTGACCTCATACAATTACTGCCACCTAACAACTGAACGCATACAAGTACTACCAACTCACAACTGACAGCACACAATTACTGCCGACTCACAACTGACCGCCTACAAGTACAGCCAACTCACAACAGACAAGTATCAAAGTACATTTATGTATTGTCAACACGAAATTCCGCATACATGTACTGCCAACTCAAAACTGGCAAGCGTACATGTACCACCAACCCAGAACTGATAAGCATACATGTACTGCCAGCACACAACTGACCGCATATATGTACTGTCAACACGAAACTGAAAAGCATGCATGTACTGCCAACTCGAAACTGACAAGCATACATGTACTGCCATCACGGAACTGACAATAATGCAGTACTGCCAAGTCGGAACTGACTAGCATACGCGTATTGCCTGTGCACAACTGACCGCATACAAGTACTGCCAAGTCGGAACTGACTAGCATACATATACTGTCAAATCTAAACTGACCACATACATCTACTGCCATTACGAAACTGACCGCATACATGTACTGTAAAACAAAACTGACACGCATTTACGTACTGCCAAATCACAACTGACCGCATACAAGTACTATAAATCCACAACTGAAAAAGCATACATGTACTGTCAACTCACAACTGACCACATACATGTACTGCCATTTCACTACTGACAATAATTTATGTAGTGCCAACCCAAAACCAACCGCATACATGCACTGCCAACCTTTGGCTGACAAGCTTACATGTACTGCAAACACACAACTGGCAAGCATACATGTACTGCAAACTCACAACTGACCGCACACTTTTACTGCCAATTTGAAACTGACCGCGTACTAGTAAAGCCTACTCGAAACTGACAGCATGCATATACTGCCAGCTTGAAACTGACCGCGTACTAGTTAAGCCTTCTCGAAACGGACAGCATGCATATGCTGCTACCTTGAAACTGAACGGATACGTGTACTGCCAAATTAAAACTGAAAGCATGTATATACTGGCAACTCACACCTGACAGCATGCATATACTGCCAACTTGAAACTGACCGCATACGTGTACTGCCGACTTGGAACTGAAAGCATGTATATACTACCAACTTACACCTGACAGCATGATTAAACTGCCAACTTGAAACTGACCGCATACGTGTATTGCCAAATTTAAACTGAAAGCATGTTTATACTGGCAACTCACACCTCACAGCATGAACATACTGCCAACTTGAAACTGACCGCATACGTGTACTGCCAAATAAAAACTGAAAGCATGTATATACTGGCAACTCACACCTGACAGCACGCATATACTGCCAACTTGAAACTGACCGCATACGTGTACTGCCAAATCAATATTGAAAGCATGTATATACTGCCAACTCACACCTGACAGCATCCATATACTGCCAAATTGAAACCGACCGCATATATGTACTGCCCACTCGGAACAGAAAGCATTCATGTACTGCCAATTCGGAACAGAACAACCATCTCTAAACCGACAGCATGCATATACTGCCAACTCGGAATTGACAACATACAGCCATCATGGAACTGACCACATGCATGTACAACCAACTCGGAACTGAAGGCATACATATACATGTTCTGCCAACTCGAAACTGACCGAATACATCGGAACTGACGGCATTTTTATGTATTCACATTAAATTCGTTTGATGGCCGGCTTTTTTATCAATTATTATTTGTTTGTTTTTTCACATTAACAAATATAATTTAATGGTCTAATGTACGTGCTGTCCATAATACTATTCATAATAAGTTTAAAATGTAATGTTTTAACCCTTTAATATTCGCATGAAAGAAATAACATGTACCGGCCAAATGCATACAAGTCTGATAAGATGTCCACAGGTTATCATTCGGCTGTTCGCACATTTAAATGATTTGGTTTGATATGAATAAACTTATCAATAAACATGTTGAGTTACCTATTGTCCAAAGCCGAGATTGAACCAGTTACCCAGCAAACATTTTATATCGGCCCGATGTCGGGCCGATATGGAACACTTCATCGGCCCGACATCGGCATTTACATCGGGCCGATGTCGGATGTGCAACACGGCTCGACATCGGGCCGATGTCGGCATATTGTAAATAGCCGACATTTTGCCGGCATGATGCCGAGATCCTATTTTGTCCCTATTCTCATACAGCTGGATTGTCAACCTCAATGAAAACAGAACATGCTAGTTAAACACAAGATTTTGTCTTGGTTTGTCTTCAGAGAGAAACATATTAATGCGATGAAAACCAACCATAAACCTACAGGCATATTATATACTCACAAATTCCTACATGAGAAAATAAACTATTTGATCTTACAACTTTTTATTATCATTGCTTTAAATATTCAAGCAACAGGGCTACTAGTATCACAGAATGTGAATAAAACCCCTGAACAGTTTTATCAAAATGTACAAGATATGATGCACATACATGCCATAATACACATAGACTGTCACTGTATAAATAAACAAACAAAATAAGACTTGAAATAAGAGTTATTTCATTGAACAATACTTAAGGTAAAGCTCCTGCATTAAACATTATGGGTTTTTAACATAAGATTGTTCTTTTCATCCTGGTGTTCCAAGGATGCACTCAGACATCTGCGCCTGCCTCATTTCCCTCTTTATTTCCCTTCCACCATCTCTGTCCGATGCTGTCCTCATTCAGGCGGCATATGTCTCTCGTACCTCTCCCGTGAGAAACGAAGGAATTTTACGACAGCCTCTGGAATAAGTGTTGTACTATTAATACAGAGGTAGGTTGATAAGTTTTTCAGGATATGGGTATTTACAAAATGCATTTACAAAGAATTGGGAATTCTTTATTTTTAATTGGGTTTTTGTTAAATGTGAATTATTTTGTTCTGTTGTTTCTATAAAATTTGCCTTCATCCCTTCGTATATTTCTGGGCGATCATATACTTGAACTATGCTTGAACACAGGTTAAGAACGTTATATACCTGTAGATATGGTGCAACTGTTGGGGGATCTTGTAGTTACTGTTGTGGTGCTTGCAGAACAGTCCTGCCATTGTCACTGTCACATTTAAAGGCCTTGGTCGTGTTGTCACTGACATTTATTCATCCTCATCTGATTAAAACACTCTTTCTCTGAAAATGCATCACATTTTGTAACAGTAACAAATGCATTAATCGGTTATCCTGATCATTTCTCCCCTTTAGGTAAATTTTAAGGTTGGCATAATCAACTTGCTTTTTCTTAAGTGTTAAATAGCATAAATCACCTACTTTTTATCAATACCTTCCATCTTAATTCATGAACAGAATGATGTATCATGAATTAATGTGCTTCACAAAAATACCTAAATGACAGACTGAAGGTTAATAACATAGTATGAACAAGTTCAATGTAAATGGTTACATAGCGACGTAAAGACAGACCTCCCCTATGATTGCCTTTATTCCTCAACCCAATCATCAATGTAATACTTTGACTTTGTGTGCACATGATTTTGCATGCTACCTTAATGTTGATTTAAATTAAACTGATAAAACACCAAAGAGAACTAGTCACGAAAATATATTACATTAATTTCTTTTGAACATATTTACTTGAAATAAAAGTATTTATAACTTTCGAGAATAAAACTAAATATAAAAAGATTAGTATTATGATAATGCCTTATATTCACTCGCTCAACAACGATTCAAACAGTACTTACCATTGATAAAAACCAAAAATATGATTTGACTTTCAACTTCTCTTTGAAATGACACAAATACCGCAGTGAATATTAAACTAAATAATGTCGTAGATAATAATGAAATAAACATGAACTGAATCTTTTAATTACAGAATTAATTATAAATAACCATATAAACATAAATTGGTTTTATTATTTAATGATAATGAATTTAAATATTTATTAATCGCAAGGGGAATGAACTGCTAGTGAAAGTTGCAACAAATGTATTGCTCTCCAAGGAAGCAATACTACGTATACATCGGGCCAATATCGGCCCGATATTGGCATATTTATAAAACGTTGTTTTGTCCATAATAGATAAAAACTATTGTTTATGTTATTATTTTTAAACATTCAAATCTAAACCGTATAGTATTATTACGCATACAACGTTCCAGTCAGTATGCCCATATCGGCCCGATGTCGGGCCACATCGGGCCGATATCGGCAACCACTGGCCGATATGCCGATATTCAGCCGACATCGACCCGATTTGGTCATGTTTGCTGGGTAAATACAATTGGCTGCATATTTCTATCACATGTTTTTCTCAAGATTCATATCATTTACCGTCTAAAGCCGTAGAGCCGTTCATTCAAAGCTTTAAGGTTACACCGTTTAAAGCATCAGAGCGGTGCATTCAAAGATTTAAGGTTACACCGTTTAAAGCCTTAGAACCGTTAATTCAATGCTTTAAGGTAACACTGTTTAAAGCGTTAGAGCAGTTCATTCAAAGCTTTAAGGTAACACTGTTTAAAGCATTAGAGCAGTTCATTCAAAGCTTTAAGGTAACACTGTTTAAAGCCTTAGAACCGTTCATTCAAAGCTTTAAGGTAACACTGTTTAAAGCCTTAGAGCAGTTCATTCAAAGATTTAAGGTAACACTGTTTAAAGCCTTAGAGCCGTTCATTCAAAGCTTTCAGGTAACACTGTTTAAAGCCTTAGAGCCGTTCATTCAAAGCTTTAAGGTAACACTGTTTAAAGCCTTAGAGCAGTTCATTCAAAGCTTTAATGTTACATCGTCTAAATCCTTAAAGGAGTTCATTTAAAGTTTAAAGTAACACCGTTTAAAGTATTTAAGCAATTTACATAATGCTTTTAAGTAAGACCGTTCAATGCCTAGGTAGGTAGGTTTATTTGTCAAGCTTTATCTTATGGACATGACAAAGCATAATTTGCTCTACCCTTTTTGACACGGGTAGCCAACCTAAACTTAGAAATTGCTCTTGACCAACATGAAACATGTTATCCATCTTTAAAACAAACCTGATCATCTTATTTTGGGTAGTCTGGAGTTTATTTTTAAGTGACTGGGTAAGACCTGGATACCAAAAGGAACAAGCATAGTCGTAGTGGCACTGTATAAGGGACATAACCAAGAGTTTTCTAGTGTGCATATTTAAGAATTTACTTTTTCTGTATAAGAACTTCAACCTGGAGTTTGCCTTACTAATAACTGACTTGGCTATGGACTCACCAGCCAGACTCTGATCTATTTTAGCACCAAGGTACTTGACAAAACTTGATGGAGTAATTGGCACCCCATTACAAGACACATTAAGCTGGGGATTAGACTTAAGTTTGGGCTTTGAACCAAACAATACTGATTCCGTCTTGCCAAGGTGTAAGGACAGTTTGTTGTCCACTAGCCACTCACTAATGAGTTCCAGGTCACTTGAAAGAATGGATTGAATTTCTGATATGCTTTTACCAGCTACTAAGATGCCCGTATCATCAGCATAGAGTAATATTTTATTGTTAACCACAGCGGCCATATCATTAACATAAATTAGAAATAGAAGAGGGCCAAGGATGGAACCCTGAGGGACACCACATGTGACAGTGGCCTCGGAGGACAATGTGCCAGATACGTCGACAATCTGATGGCGATCTTATAATAGTTCACATTAAATTTAAATGTAGCACCGTCTAAAGCACCACGGTAGTCCACGAACAGTTTTAATACAGCACGTTTCAAAGTATCGAGCCCCGGCATGTCTGCACATGGTTTCCATCCTTTCACATTTGGCGCCAAACGGGGGACCGTGGCTGAATGTGAACTAAATGGGGCGCCCAACGATGGACCATGATTGATGTGTACTTGATGGGGCGCCCCAAAATGGAAAATGGCTGAATGTGTACTTAATTGAGCTTCAAACGGATGACAGTGGCTGAATGTGTACTTAAGTGAGCGCCTAACGGGAGACCGTGGCTAAATGTGTTCTTTATGGAGCGTCCAACGGGGGACAGTGGCTGAACGTATTCTTAATGGAGCGCCAAACGGGGAACCGTGGCTAAACGTGTTCTTAATGATGAGCCCAACGGGAGACCGTGGCTGAACGTATTCTTAATGAAGCGCCCGACGGGGGACCGTGGCTGAACGTATTCTTAATGGAGCGCCCGACGGGGGACCGTGGCTGAACGTATTCTTAATGGAGCGCCAAACGGGGAACCGTGGCTAAACGTGTTCTTAATGAAGCTCCCAACTGGCGACCGTGGCTGAACGTGTTCTTAATGAAGCGCCCTACGGGGGACCGTGGCTAAACGTGTTCTTAATCTTATCAACGCAAGTATGGTACAATTGATTTTTCCAATCGATATTTTTGAGTAGTTATGCTATCTTTTTCGAAACTATAAGATCTTTTTTGGTCCGTTGGTCTGTTTCACTATGATTGTTCGAATGTGCGTGTTAAAGCTGAACTCTCACAGGTTAACCGTTTTATTTTTTTTTGTCTTGGAATGGACCAATTGTTGATTAAATGTTTAAACGAGTGAAGCAAGACTGCTGACAAAAGGTCATATCGTAGATTTACAAATTAACGTTTGAAAATTGATGTGTTTTGGCTCAAAGACTTATTTACGCTTTAAGAAAAAGAAATTTATTGGCATTTGTTCAAACAACCAAGGATTTTATATTGTGAGTTATCTAATATGACTTAATTTAAGACATTGATACCAAATCAGCTGATTCTGGGACAAAACAAAAATAAATTAAAACAATGTCTCAGTTCTCAAACTGTGCGATTGCAGCTTTAAACTTTTATTTTGATTTGTATCACTCACATAACTATTCCATTAGAATTCTTGATCATACGATATACTGTCGTACCTGATAAGCTGACCCCACCTCCAACCCGTGATTTTGTCGAACTCATCTCTATCTTGTTTTCCATCCGTTTACTTGGCAGGGAAGTATGTCATGGTAACTTTACCTATACGCGTATTGGGTGTGTAAGCAAAGGAGGGCAAACGTCTTGGTTACCCAGTTGGATGAGCACTTGCCCTGTCAGGAGGTCATGGGTTCGAGACCCGGTTTGTCGCAATATTTTCTTAACACGTTACAGACGTTTTGCTTAAGAAGACGGGCGTATAACTTAAAATGCTTCGGATATTACACTGACAATGTGTACAGGGCAGTTTTAGCAATATATATATAGAACATAAGCATTTCCAAATATATTTTGTGAAAAAACAACAACATTAGGCCAAAGAAAGAAAACGTGTTTCCCGTAACTCGAATCTGATCTTATGTTTTAAACACAGGAAATCATTGTTTTCATAAATTTTAATTTATAGAACCCTATAACACATGCCGAAAACAATTAACACCCATAACTACGAGTCAATTTAATTCTTGATCTGACCGATACCGTTTGACCATTTAAATTAACGGATACCTTCGACATTTTTTGCTAACAAAGATGTCAAAGAAAAACAACAATGCTGAAAAAATTCGGAACACCTCGGCCACTTTCCATCGCAAAACAACCTCGGATGTACATGAACGGTTAACAAATTCTCAGAATATTTACATTTAACTGCAGGTGAATTACGTACTTATTATAAATTAACAAGTTAAACTATTAATGACTTTATTCTTCAAAGTTTTAATAACCCAATATTACACATTCCTGGCAATCAGTTGTCTCAGCCATACAAAACACTACAAACAATTTATACAAGTATATCAAATTTTACTGCTATTAATGTACCCGCACTCTTCCGAGGCAATCTCCTACCCTAAGATAGCCCCTGACAATTGGTATAGATATCTGCCTACTTGAGCGAGTAAAGCTGGATTTCAGCTATATGTACTTCTTACTTAAATGTATTTCCTTCTCTCTTCTTCGTATTTTTTATATCATTTCAATTATTCAAGTTGAATGGTAGTTTAAAATACGAAGGAAACCTTCAAAATAAAATATATTTACCATTTTTTAACCGAACTCGTATTTAACGAGCGGTGATAGGCGCACGGGCGGTCACATGAAACCTCAGGTTCGACAAAGAGCAAAGGCAGGGAGGATGGGCGTGAAAACGAATGAGATAAGTTCATTTTCAAACATTCCGTTCACAATTAAAGTCATGTATCTATTCATTTAGCAATTATAATGAAACAAATGTTTACTATATTTATATGAAACTACATGTAAATGTGTCTCTTTCACACCTAGATAAAGTGTTAACTTCAGACTGTCAGTTTGAATTATTCTCGCTGAGTGTCGAAAACAGATAACCAACGATACAGTAACTCACTATTAAGCAAAACTCTGAAGTAAAATTATATCTTACTCTTTCAAATTATCAACGAAGTAAATTGACATCTCAGGAACAATAAAAACTCTTAAATTTGAAAACCTATCGTAAAACAATATGGATGGTCCAGAGGCAAACCACACACTTACTTAACAAAACATATGAATATAAAAACGGTGCAGTTATCGTCAGAGGACTTCCGGCATGCAATCTGACTTCCGGTATGGTGTTTTGGTAGAACCCGTTAGTTCAAACTTTATTTAATTTTACAACGATTGTGAAACAAGCTATTACAACTTATATTAATCACTCTCGTTGGCACGATGTTGCGCGAGAGTGTGGTCTTGTGTTGGGGGGGAAACCGGAGTACCCGGAGAAAACCCACTTGTCCGGCTTGGTGACCATTAACCAAATCCACATGCGCCCAGGCCGGGAATCGAACCCGGGTCGCCTTGGTGAGAACCGTTACATATGTATTAAGCTATATATCTATTGTCATGTGATTTGAATGGTGGTAGTAATTACTCTACTGCAAGTGAAGGAACAATTTGTGAAGTTTGCATCCAAGGTTGTTTTCGATGGAAAATGACAGAAGTGTTCCGAATGTGTTAAACTATAAAAACAATAATTTTACGTAGTTTCATTTTGATTTAAATTTTATATTATTACTCGCTTAAAAAAAGAAATAAATGGAAGATAAACTGACGTATTTTCGTCATTGTACAGTTAAGTTCTATTATATAACCGTTTAATTGCAACGCCATTTATTATAAAAGAACAATGATTGAATATTGGCTATCGGAACGGTGAATGTTTTTTTTTTAAATACAATAATAATATGAAAGTGAAACTAAAGTAAAAACAAGCAAAATGTCCGTACACATTTGCCGATGTAAATCGGATTTTGACAAAGATATTTTACAGAATAATAAGTATGTGCAGGAATAGTATAGTTAAAAGCTGCACTCTCTCAGATTGAACTTTTTGACACCTTTTTTATTTTTTGTCTTAGAATGAGCCATTTTTTTGCGAAAATCAATGGAAACAAATTATATAAGACTGCTGCCAAAAAAATCGGATCGCAGATTTTTATATTTAAGTTCAAATATTGATGTTTTATGCATTTTTCTTAAACCGTAAATAACGGTTTTAGCCGTAAAACATTAATTTTCGAACGGATATATGAAAATCTGCGATCTGTCTTTTGTCAGCAATCTTTTATCATTGGTTGGCAGATATTTACGCAAAAATTGCTCTTTCCAAGACAAGAAATAAAAAAAGTTGTAAAAACGGTATATCTGTGAGAGTGCATCTTTAACTCAACATTCATTCAATGATTGTATATTATAATGATTAAAAGTCTGCTATGGTAAATGTTTCCTATGAAAAGGTGAAAAAGTAAACCCGACCTACCTATCTCATTTGTTTTTGCATGCAATAGGAAACACAGGTATTTTTTTTTTTGGCCTTATTGACAGAAAAAAACAACAATCAGGTGTAATAACGTTGTAGAATATTTATGTACTTGAACAAATGTATTTCAATCATTATGAAACCTTAACATATTAAATACAAATCTAACTTTTAAAAGCTAATCAATATCATTCAGTCACCTGACCTTTTACGTAGGCTAGAGATACGCTGTTTATCTAACTACTGTGTTGAAAGTAAAGGCCAGGGGGAGGACTTTTACGCGTTTTAACCCTATATGTTACAGGACTATGGCATCAAATTTTGAATCCTCCATTCAGAGTGGGGGCTGTGATTTCATCCATGATTTCGCCTGTTCCGCGTGCGAAAAAGATGGACTGAACAGGGAAGCTCAACATTTGTGTAATCATTGCACGAAATATTACGGCGATAGCTGTGTCCCAGTTCATAACAAGCTATACAAGAGGCACACAGTGCTCGACCGGAAGGACGTGAAGAAATGGGCAGCAGCACCGGGGATGTTGGACGTCCTTGAGAGATGCGAGAGGCACCCCGGGGAGGCGCCCAAGCTGGTCTGTGGTGACCATGGCCAGCTGTGTTGCCATGTGTGCGTTGCCGTGGTTCATAGGTATGTTTCAAAGACGATTTAAGTTAAAATAACAAAATCACAGTTTTTAAACTGATCAAAAAATAGTTTAAGCATGTTTAATTAACATTGTCTCCGGTTTATACAATCACAACAAAATTGTATTTTACATTATGTGTATTATTAGACTTTGCTAAATTTTTATCCGTCAACACTGTCAACAAAGCCTTGCTAACGCACCAGTCAATTGTAACCACGCCCCCCCAAGGTCCGGGGGTATACCGGGGATAGCCGGGGAAATTGGCCGTGTTTTTACTTTCCAGGTGGCCCCGCAGTGCCGGGTGACGGCGGTGGTTTTGTCTTCACGCCAAATTTAGCGGGAAATTGGCCTTATCTATGGTCCCTTGGGTGCGGGGGCATTTGGCGGGAGTTTTACCAGCAGATTGTCCCCGGAGGGCGGAGACTTTTACCGGGCTTGGCTGGACCGATAGTCAAAGTCACCGCTATTCCCCGGACCTCAGGGGGGGGGGGGGTACAAATGACTGGTGCATAACTATAACACATTTGTTTTTACTCGTTCATTATATATCACTTGCATATCGGGGAGGGAGGGTGTCGAACTCACCCCCTCTGAAATCCTCCATGTTTACTTTTTATTTCATTATAGTTGAACTACTAAAATACCACCAAAATGAACCATTTCCCCTAAGTAGCGCCCCATCTAACGTCGAATCCTGGAACCGCCCCTGTATACTTATATGATAGACTCGTTATTCGTGTCAGATCCTATATTATAAGACATTTATTCAAATGGAGAAATATTGAGAAACACTTAAGTACCCCTCTATTAACTCATGATGATTTGGGCAAAATTTCTAGCTGTGCGGTTTGATTAGAGGAATATGTCGTGCACGTACATAAAATGACGCTGTAAATAACATAATAATGCGTAATAATTATGTTCCAACACATTTGGAACTCCTCGGCCATTTTCCATCAAAAACAATCTCGGATGTATATGGATGGTTTACAATGACAGAATTCTAAGAGTTATGAGCCTTACTACACATACTGCCACTGTTGTATGGCGATTATGGTACTGAATATAAACTCTATGCGACTTATGGTATACTGAATTTAAACTCTATGCGACTTATGGTATACTTAATATAAACACAATACGACTTATGGTATACTGAATATAAGCTAAGTATATGACTTTAAATGAATGAATTCGCAAAACATCGTCATAACAAGAAATCTAAGTTATTTTTAACCAAGCCTTTCTTCTAAGAAGTTTTATTATAATTACTAAGATTTTAACTATAAAGTAATTTATGCTATTAGCCTCCCGAAATTCCTATACATGTACCATTTACGTTTCAATTTAGATATTAATCATTTGGTATTTTTTAAACATCTGTTATGCTTTTATTTGTCTTGATTTGTCTGTATTTTTTCCTTGTAATATGCCATATTTCATTGTGACCATATTAATCATTTTCTGATGCATATCAAGATTTATCAAGAATATGTTATTAATATGTTAACGACAATAAATAATTATGTTTGTCTAGACAATCTGTCTGTCTGTGTCTGTCTGTCTGACTGTCCGTCCGTCTGTCGTCCGTCCGTCCGTCCATCTGTCTGTCTGTCTTTCTGTCTGTCTGTTTGCCTGTGTGTTTGTGTGTCTGTCTCTCTGTCTGTCTGTCTGTCTGACTGTCCGTCCGTCTGTCGTCCGTCCGTCCATCTGTCTGTCTGTCTTTCTGTCTGTCTGTTTGCCTGTGTGTTTGTCTGTCTGTCTCTCTGTCTGTCTGTCTGACTGTCCGTCCGTCTGTCGTCCGTCCGTCCGTCCATCTGTCTGTCTGTCTCTCGGTCTGTCTGTTTGTCTGTCTGTCTGTATGTATGTCTGTGTGTATGTCTGTCTGCCTATCTTTCTGTTTGCCTGTGTGTCTGTATGTGTGTCTCTGTGTTTGTCTCTCGGTCTGTCTTTCTGTCTGTTTCTGTGTCTTTATGTATGTCTGTCTGTATGTATGTCTGTGTGTGTGTGCGTGCGTGCGTGCGTGCGTGCGTGCGTGCGTGAGTGCGTGCGTCCGTGTCCGTGTGTGTGTGTGTGTGTGCGTGCGTGCGTGTGTGTGTGCGTGCGTGCGTGCGTGTGTGTCTATGTGTATGTGTCTGTGTGTGTGTGTGTCTGTGTGTGTCTGTCTGTGTGGGTGTGTCTGTCTGTGTGTAAGTGTATGTGTGTGTGTGTATGTCTGTGTGTGTAAGTGCGTGTGTGTATGTCTCTGTGTGTGTCTGTGTGTATGTGTCTGTCTGTGTGTGTGTGTCTGTCTGTGTGTCTGTCTGTCGGTGTTGATATATGTCTATGTATTTGTGTCTGTGTGTCTGTCTGTCAGAATGTGTGACTGTCTGTGTCTGTGTGTCTGTCTGTGTGTCTGTCTGTCTGATTATTACAGAAAGTAATGCATTAAGATTGTTAGACTCTATGATCAGCTTGATATTAACTAAATGTGTTATTTATGTTAAAAAATAGAACATCGATGTTTTAAAGCAGACATCAACAGGTTCTGGAAGACGACGACGACGACGAAGACAACAACGAAATATAAGTATTTAAATTTATGTGATTTTAGAAGAATGTTATAAACAAGCGTCTTCATAAAACAAACATAAATTATGTGTTTCCTTCCTTCATTGCAGACAATGTTCATCAATACAGCACATTCCAGACGTTGCAAAGGGCATCGGCAAAGATCCCGAGTTTCGTCAACTACCTCAACGTGTAGCTGTTCTTAGGAAGCAGATAGAAGATATGAAAAACGACAGAAAGAAAAATAGTGCCTCACTGAGGAAGACTCGAACAGCCATTGTTGATGAAATCAAAGCAATCCGTAAAAAGATCAACGACATTCTTGACAAGATGGAGAAAACAACCGTTCAAGATTTAGACCGTCTGGTTGCTGATCAGGAACTGTCCATTAAGAAAGGTATTGAGTCATGCACACAGATGGACGACGAATTAAAGAACATCACAGATGACATACAAAGCAAAGACTCATCAGGCGAACCACCCCTATACATTGGGTTCAGAAAATGTAAAGAAATAATCAAACAAGCAAACGAAATACTGCAAAACATGCCTAGTGTTGTCAAATACGAAATAACCTTTCGTAAACATAATGAAATAGAAGATAACTTGTGCTCGGTGACGACCTTTGGAGAGTTAAATGATTCGAATGTTTTTTGTAAACAACCACGTACATCGCTTTTTCCCCGAGATCATGTATTTGCTACCAATGGTTACAAGCAGTACAACGTAAAGATTAGTTCAGACAAAGATGAATGTGATATTGAAGGGATATGTGAGCTGCCTGGTGGAGAGGTTGTTATTACAGACTACAACAACATGACAGTGAAACTCCTGGACCAGAAGTACAGGGTTGTCGATCACTGTGATGTCCCCGAGAATCCATATGACGTGTGCCACATTGGCGGAAATGAGGTTGCCGTTTGTGTTAACAAAAACAAGAAAAATAGACATGAATTTCATTTCATTAACATTACAAAAGGGAAACTTGTGACTACGAGAAAGTTAAGTTTCACTCATGAATGTTTCAGCGCAGCTCATCACAGGAACAACCTTTACATTTCATCAAACAACGCGCTGTACGTCTATCCGATGACGGGGGAGCTGGTAGAGAAGCTTTACGAGGACAAGTCCGGTGGTGACACGGTGATGGGATTTGCCATCAGTAACGACGGGAAGACTATCTACATCACAAACTACTCAAACAATCAACTTATCACCCTGAACAACCTCGGCAACAAGCTGGTCACATTCACTGATCCTGACTTGAGGGGACCTACCGGAGTACACGTGACAACTGCTGGAAACGTGTTCGTCTGCTGCTGGACTTCCAACACAGTGCTGCAGGTTGACAATGACGCGAAGACGAAGTTGGCCACACTGGCAAGGAAACAAGACGGAGTGTACGGACCTAAAGCTTTGTACTTCAGCAGCCGTTCTTCCTCGCTGGTTGTCGGCGGAAAGAAAGACACGCTCCTCGTCCTTAATGTACGATAAATAATAGGTCCAATTACAAGTGGCAAAAATACAATAATTATAACTGATTGATTTTAACTTTAACCTTTCTCGTAAATATAAGTACGGAGGGAAAATGTACATGTATTTAATACAAGAATCATATTTGCTTAAGCGTACATATAACTTTTATATTTGACGTATTTTATTTGCTTTTAGCTACATAGTTATAATTTTTATCGAGCACATGATATTCAACTAAATGACTGTTTATTGTATAATGTTATTCCCGTATATTCAATATGTTGTTAGTGTGCATGTATACTCGTATATATATATATATATATATATATATATATATATATATATATATATATATAAATATATATATATATATATATATATATATATATATATATATATTCTTTATTTAATGTTAAAATAAAATACATAATACGGCCCGTTTTGACTATTTTCACTGGACACCTAGATGAACATAGGTGTAACAAGTATGCAGAGTTTCTTTCAGTAAAAACAACAACAACATATACCATGATTATAGTTGGTTTTGTTTTCAATTAAAGGCACACAATAAAGATGGATTCAAAAAACATTTTGTTTTTATATTAAATGCAGAATTATGTTGAACTCATTAGACAGTATGATCGAAACATTAACAAACATAATGCGATACGTTTTTAGTAAAAAAGTTAGCATATTTTTAATTAATAGCTACGTGGCCATTAAAACGCGCAAAAACGTCTTTACACAAATTATGTTTATTGTTTGTTTTAGTAATTATTATCGAATGAATTAAACATAATACTGCATTTATAAAATAATAATATTGCACCAACGTGTTCGGAGTCTGTTTTCAATCCGTATATCCTCCCCGTACACGTTACAGGGTCCATATTTCCATAGCTTACACGTTGCATGCACAGGGTCCGTCTTTCCATAGCTTACACGTTGCATGCACGGGGTCCGTATTTCCATAGCTTACACGTTGCATGCACGGGGTCCGTATTTCTATAGATTACACGTTGCATGCACGGGGTCCGTATTTCTATAGATTACACGTTGCATGCACGGGGTCCGTATTTCCATAGCTTACACGTTGCATGCACGGGTTCCGTATTTCCATAGCTTACACGTTGCATGCACGGGGTCCGTATTTCCATAGCTTACACGTTGCATGCACGGGGTCCGTATTTCCATAGCTTACACGTCGCATGCACGGGGTCCGTATTTCCATAGCTTACACGTTGCATGCACGGGGTCCGTATTTCCATAGCTTACACGTTGCATGCACGGGGTCCGTATTTCCATAGCTTACACGTTGCATGCACGGGGTCCGTATTTCCATAGCTTACACGTTGCATGCACGGGGTCCGTATTTCCATAGCGTACACGTCGCATGCACGGGGTCCGTATTTCCATAGCTTACACGTTGCATGCACGGGGTCCGTATTTCTATAGCTTACACGTTTCATGCAAGGGGTCCGCATTTCCATAGCGTACACATTGCATGCACGGGGTCCGTATTTCCATAGCCTAAAGGTTGCATGCACGGGGTCCGTATTTCCATAGCGTACACGTTGCATGCACGGGGTCCGTATTTCCATAGCGTACACGTCGCATGCACGGGGTCCGTATTTCCATAGCTTACACGTTGCATGCACGGGGTCCGTATTTCCATAGCCTAAAGGTTGCATGCACGGGGTCCGTATTTCCATAGCGTACACGTTGCATGCACGGGATCTGTATTTCCATAGCCTAAAGGTTGCATGCACGGGGTCCGTATTTCCATAGCCTAAAGGTTGCATGCACGGGGTCCGTATTTCCATAGCTTACACGTTGCATGCACGGGGTCCGTATTTCCATAGCCTACACGTTGCATGCACGGGGTCCGTATTTCCATAGCGTACACGTTGCATGCACGGGGTCCGTATTTCCATAGCGTACACGTTGCATGCATGGGGTCCGTATTTCCATAGCTTACACGTTGCATGCACGGGGTCCGTATTTCCATAGCTTACACGTTGCATTCATGGGGTCCGTATTTCCATAGCGTACACGTTGCATGCACGGGGTCCGTATTTCTATAGCTTACACGTTTCATGCAAGGGGTCCGTATTTCCATAGCTTACACGTTGCATGCACGGGGTCCGTATTTCCATAGCGTACACGTTGCATGCACGGGGTCCTTATATCCATAGCGTACACATTGCATGCACGGGGTCCGTATTTCCATAGCTTACACGTTGCATGCACGGGGTCCGTATTTCCATAGCTTACACGTTGCATGCACGGGGTGTGTCTCCCCATAGCTTACACGTTGCATGCACGGGGTCCGTCTTCCCATAGCTTACACGTTGCATGCACGGGATCCCCAGAAGTCCGTACACGTGGTGCTCCGTATACGTATTCCTGTACGGGGTCCGTACACGTTTAGATCCAGCCACGCCCGTATATTCAAGATGTACGGAACCGTATTTCCAGAGCTCAAAAACTATATATTATTCACGCATGACGAAGCCTCGAGTGAAATATTTACTTTTGGTGATCACAGGGTATATTGCTATCTTATTTGAAACAAACAACTTTTAATTTATTAAATGCCTAACAATGGAGTTAGAAGTAGGTTAATTACTCTTTTTTAGAAAAAAAATACGTCAATGTGTATGCTCACGTAACGTCATTTCGAAAATGGCGTCGATGCCCTAGCCCTGTGCGCGCTGACGTTTGATTTGGAACTGAAAACGGGCAAAAATTTCAAAACAGTGAAAAATATCCATTTGATATTTTGACTGTTTCAAACAGTGAATTATACATTTTTATTTCACTGATTAATCTCTTAAAACCACCGGAAAGCATAAAATAAATGCATATACAGTTAGCATTAGGATAGTCAAACAAAAGTGTAAAGGATAAATAATCATCATTTTCTGAAAGTGCACCATGAGCTTTCGGTCTTGGGACATCACAACATTGACGTCACACGCAAGGTAGTGTTGATCAGGCTCATCCATACCGGAACCGGTTTGTGAGTTCAAGAACGAGCGAATCGTTCACGTGCACGGGTTGTCTGCTGAAGTAAAAATGCATCATGTATCCGTGGTTCTGCTCCGCGCATGCGCTGTCTGAAAAAAAAGAAAAAATACATATTCTAAATAAGCAAAGATGGAATGAAGCACTCGTTCACTTATCATGGGCGTACCCGAAGCCAGGCGCGTAGCTGCCTATACGCGTGTACGCGGCTGAATCAACACGATTATGACAAAAATATTAAGAAATAAATTAGCCAAAGTTTCGGTATAATTACTTGACTCAGTAATCCTATAACTGCCCAGTTTCCAGTACTAAATAAAGCACCTCAGAACTCCCATAATGCACCAGATTGCACCATAGTTTTCAAAAATTTCCGAGGGGTCATGCCCCCATAGCACAATTATGAATTCACACGAAAAGAGGGCTAGCTACACCCCAGGAAGTATGTTGATTTGTATGCCCTCATTACTTGCGAGACTCATTGAAGTGTGAACATCTTTCATTAGGACTTAAGAATACAGTTATCAAAGAACTATTTTCAAGCATTCTGGTCGCCATTAATCAGCTAAATTAAAATAAACTTTAACCAGTTAAGGCGACTATAAATTAATTGCTAGACTTTCATCCCCGCCAGTCCCCTCTTTTTTTCGCCTCCCCTTACATTTTATTGACTCAAATAAAAATGTTGAACTAGGGTCTGTTTTTGCGTATCGATCCGACCCTTAAATGCAATAAGAAAGCGAATAAAAATATACTCACCTCGCTCGCCCCTCAGTTAAAAAAATGAATGAAAATCAAGCAATTACTTTATATTGGATTTCACGGAGACTTTTTGAGTTTCATTCAAGATGCCTTTTATTTTTTTATTTTTTTATTTTTTTTTTTATTTTTTTTTTTTGGGGGGGGTACTTAGATTGTGTTGTACGTCCGGGCGTACTGTAGTTTGCCTAGGTACGCCCCTGCCTATATACATTTCCTTAATACGACGCTGATGTCGTTCTACCATTTAAATGAACCATTCGGAACTCCTCGGCCATTTATCTCGAAAAACACCTCCGATGTATACCGGTACATCAGTAGAAGTAGTTCGTGATTTATTTGAATTAGATCATTTATTAAGTGTAGTGTTTTAGCTTGTATTTATTTATCCAAGTTTAAATTGATTGCCAGTGCAGTGTATTCTTACAAACATAACTGCTAAATTAAATTACTACGCGATCTACTTGCAGCGGACCTAAACATGCCGATTTTTGAGTATGTAAACCGTCCATATACATCCGAGGTTGTTTTTTGAGAAAATGGCCGAGGAGCTCCGAATGTCAAATGACCAATGAAAGGATATTTCGTCAATAAAATAGCACATTTGGCAGATCCGTGGTCTAGTGTAACACACTTGACTGTCAATCCAGGGGTCACAGGTTCGATTCCCCGCCGGGCCATTAGAAATACTAATCGTCTCCCAGGAGGGACGTTAAATGAGGGTCCCGTGTGACAGTGCTATACACTAGTAACTTTCAAGAACTAGGGTAGCTCTTACCAGAGTTACATTCAGTCTGTGCACTATATGCTCCAATCACGTAAAATGACTAACAATCTTATCGGAGCACTCACCGAATGTGCCTTGCGCGAGTGCGAGTATAAATAAGCTTACAAACACACCCAAAAAATCACATGGTTGTAAAATCAAATGGATTACTTGGACCAACTCTTACAAACAAAGCCCGACAAATGACTAACCGGAACAAAGTTTTTCTTCACGTCATGTTAATTAATAAAGATTTATCACTTTTTTCATGGAAGTGGACACTATTAGATTATATCACGCATCGAACATAAATGACGCAACGCCATTGGTCCAGGACTGGTCATGCGTTGATACAATATTTTTCCATATTAGGTCACCGAATTTATATAGTTCCAGTCTATTTTCTAATTCATAATAGTAATAGGGGTTAGAAGATGACCCGATATGGGATATATGGGGCAAAGAAAACCATATCGGGAGAAAGCGAAGCGAAGCTCGAACCCGAATATGTTTTCCTGCACCCCATATATCCCATATCGGGTCAACTACTAACCCCGTAACTTATAATATTCTATCTCTTGTGAAATACAACATCCTTGACCGATATTGCCACCTATGCCCTGGATGGTGTATTACTTTGCAAATAAAAGTTTTTTTTCTAGTCGAAGAATGTCGAGCCTCAGTTCCCCATAATCATGTTAAGGGACAAGTTATAGTGATTTATTTCAAATGTAAAGTAATATATTGTGTAAATATGTTAAGTTGAAAGTCATACTAGTATAAGAAGTATGTATATAAAAGATAAACCCGTTGTATACTTTACCCAAGTGTTTACGCTTATGAGTCCGCTAACAGGATCGCCGTACAGTTCCCGATTAAATAACTAAGAAAGCCTCTGAATAAAAAACAACGGCAAATTTATGTTATTTAAGTCATTGATTGTTTTATTCAGTGAGTTATTCAGCGTTCCGCTCATACGTGCTGGTTAATATCGAGACATTCACAACAACACTAAGGAATGTATTATTTAGTGAGTTATTCAGCGTTCCGCACATACGTGCTGGTTAATATAGAGACATACACAACAACACTAAGGAATGTATTATTTAGTGAGTTATTCAGCGTTCCGCACATGCGTGCTGGTTAATATAGAGACATTCACAACAACACTAAGGAATGTATTATTTAGTGAGTTATTCAGCGTTCCGCACATGCGTGCTGGTTAATATCGAGACATTCACAACAACACTAAGGAATGTATTATTTAGTAATTTATTCAGCGTTCCGCACATGCGTGCTGGCTAATATCGAGACATTCACAACAACACTAAGGAATGTATTATTTAGTGAGTTATTCAGCGTTCCGCACATGCGTTCTGGTTAATATAGAGACATTCACATCAACACTAAGGAATGTATTATTTAATAATTTATTCAGCGTTCCGCACATGCGTGCTGGTTAATATCGAGACATTCACAACAACACTAAGGAATGTATTATTTAGTGAGTTATTCAGCGTTCCGTACATGCGGCTGATTAATATCGTGACATTCACAACAACACTAAGGAATGTATTATTTAGTGAATTATTCAGCGCTCCTTACATGCGGGCTGGTTAATATCGAGACATTCACAACAACACTAAGGAATGTATTATTTAGTGAGTTATTCAGCGTTCCGTACATGCGGCTGGTTAATATAGAGACATTCACAACAACACTAAGGAATGTATTATTTAGTGAGTTATTCAGCGCTCCTCACATGCGTGCTGTTTAATATCGAGACATTCACAACAACACTAAGGAATGTATTATTTAGTGAGTTATTCAGCGTTCCCCACATGCGTGCTGTTTAATATCGAGACATTCACAACAACACTAAGGAATGTATTATTTAGTGAGTTATTCAGCGCTCCTCACATGCGTGCTGTTTAATATTGAGACATTCACAACAACACTAAGGAATGTTTTATTTAGTGAGTTATTCAGCGCTCCCCACATACGTGCTGGTTAATATCGAGACATTCACAACAACACTAAGGAATGTTTTATTTAGTGAGTTATTCAGCGCTCCTCACATGCGTGCTGTTTAATATTGAGACATTCACAACAACACTAAGGAATGTTTTATTTAGTGAGTTATTCAGCGTTCCTCACATGCGTGCTGTTTAATATAGTTACATTCACAACAACACTAAGGAATGTTTTATTTAGTGAGTTATTCAGCGCTCCTCACATGCGTGCTGGTTAATATCGAGACATTCACAACAACACTAAGGAATGTTTTATTTAGTGAGTTATTCAGCGTTCCCCACATACGTGCTGGTTAATATCGAGACATTAACAACAACACTAAGGAATGTTTTATTTAGTGAGTTATTCAGCGTTCCTCACATGCGTGCTGGTTAATATCGAGACATTCACAACAACACTAAGGAATGTATTATTTAGTGAGTTATTCAGCGTTCCCCACATACGTGCTGGTTAATATCGAGACATTCGCAACAACACTAAGGAATGTATTATTTAGTGAGTTATTCAGCGTTCCGCACATACGTGCTGGCTAATATTGAGACATTCACAACAACACTAAGGAATGTATTATTTAGTGAGTTATTCAGCGCTGCTAACATGCGTGCTGGTTAATATAGAGACATTCACAACAACACTAAGGAATGTTTTATTTAGTGAGTTATTCAGTATTCCGCACATGCGTCCTGGTTAATGTCGAGACATTCACAACAACACTAAGGAATGTATTATTTAGTTAATTATTCAGCGTTCCCCACATACGTGCTGGTTAATATAGAGACATTCACAACAACACTAAGGAATGTATTATTTAGTGAGTTATTCAGCGTTCCCCACATACGTGCTGGTTAATATCGAGACATTCACAACAACACTAAGGAATGTATTATTTAATGAGTTATTCAGCGTTCCTCACATGCGTGCTGGTTAATATCGAGACATTCACAACAACACTAAGGAATGTATTATTTAATGAGTTATTCAGCGTTCCTCACATGCGTGCTGGTTAATATAGAGACATTCACAACAACACTAAGGAATGTATTATTTAATGAGTTATTCAGCGTTCCCCACATGCGTGCTGGTTAATATAGAGACATTCACAACAACACTAAGGAATGTATTATTTAATGAGTTATTCAGCGTTCCTCACATGCGTGCTGGTTAATATCGAGACATTCACAACAACACTAAGGAATGTATTATTTAATGAGTTATTCAGCGTTCCTCACATACGTGCTGGTTAATATCGAGACATTCACAACAACACTAAGGAATGTATTATTTAATGAGTTATTCAGCGTTCCTCACATGCGTGCTGGTTAATATCGAGACATTAACAACAACACTAAGGAATGTATTATTTAGTGAGTTATTCAGCGCTCCGTACATGCGTGCTGGTTAATATCGAGACATTCACAACAACACTAAGGAATGTATTACTTAGTGAGTTATTCAGCGTTCCTCACATGCGTGCTGGTTAATACAGAGACATTAACAACAACACTAAGGAATGTTTTATTTAGTGAGTTATTCAGCGTTCCTCACATGCGTGCTGGTTAATATCGAGACATTCACAACAACACTAAGGAATGTTTTATTTAGTGAGTTATTCAGCGTTCCTCACATGCGTGCTGGTTAATATCGAGACATTCACAACAACACTAAGGAATGTATTATTTAGTGAGTTATTCAGCGCTCCGCACATGCGTGCTGTTTAATATCGAGACATTCACAACAACACTAAGGAATGTATTACTTAGTGAGTTATTCAGCGTTCCGCACATGCGTGCTGTTTAATATAGAGACATTCACAACAACACTAAGGAATATATTATTTAGTGAGTTATTCAGCGTTCCGCACATACGTGCTGGCTAATATAGAGACATTCACAACAACACTAAGGAATGTATTATTTAGTGAGTTATTCAGCGTTCCCCACATACGTGCTGGTTAATATAGAGACATTCACAACAACACTAAGGAATGTATTATTTAGTGAGTTATTCAGCGTTCCGCACATACGTGCTGGTTAATACAGAGACATTAACAACAACACTAAGGAATGTATTATTTAGTGAGTTATTCAGCGCTCCGTACATGCGTGCTGGTTAATACAGAGACATTAACAACAACACTAAGGAATGTATTATTTAGAGAGTTATTCAGCGCTCCGCACATGCGTGCTGGTTAATATAGAGACATTCACAACAACACTAAGGAATGTTTTATTTAGTGAGTTATTCAGCGTTCCGCACATACGTGCTGGCTAATACAGAGACATTAACAACAACACTAAGGAATGTATTATTTAGTGAGTTATTCAGCGTTCCGCACATGCGTGCTGGTTAATATCGAGACATTCACAACAACACTATGGAATGTATTATTTAGTGAGTTATTCAGCGTTCCCCACATACGTGCTGGTTAATATCGAGACATTAACAACAACACTAAGGAATGTATTATTTAGTGAGTTATTCAGCGTTCCGCACATACGTGCTGGCTAATACAGAGACATTCACAACAACACTAAGGAATGTATTATTTAGTGAGTTATTCAGCGTTCCGCACATGCGTGCTGGTTAATATCGAGACATTCACAACAACACTAAGGAATGTATTATTTAGTGAGTTATTCAGCGTTCCGCACATGCGGGCTGGTTAATACAGAGACATTAACAACAACACTAAGGAATGTATTATTTAGTGAGTTATTCAGCGTTCCGCACATACGTGCTGGCTAATACAGAGACATTAACAACAACACTAAGGAATGTATTATTTAGTGAGTTATTCAGCGTTCCGTACATGCGGCTGGTTAATATCGTGACATTCACAACAACACTAAGGAATGTATTATTTAGTGAGTTATTCAGCGTTCCGTACATGCGGCTGGTTAATATCGTGACATTCACAACAACACTAAGGAATGTATTATTTAGTGAGTTATTCAGCGTTCCGTACATGCGGCTGGTTAATATCGTGACATTCACAACAACACTAAGGAATGTATTATTTAGTGAGTTATTCAGCGTTCCGCACATGCGTGCTGGTTAATACAGAGACATTAACAACATCACTAAGGAATGTATTATTTAGTGAATTATTCAGCGTTCCCCACATACGTGCTGGTTAAAATCGAGACATTCACACCGACACTAAGGAATGTATTATTTAGTGAGTTATTCAGCGTTCCCCACATACGTGCTGGTTAAAATCGAGACATCCATAACAACACTAAGGAATGAATTATTAAATTTTGCATTACTAAACAATTCAAGGCTTTGTAAAGCAAACATTAACAATAACAATCTTAGTGTTTGGCGCGAATGTACATACCAAGTCGTTTACACATGTATGTAATACTAATATAGTTTAATCAAAGCTGCAATCTCACAGATTTACCGTTAGGCAACTGTTTTTATTGTTTGTCTTAGAAACAGTCAATGTTTGCGTTAATGTCCGGAAACCAGTGATATATAACTGCTGCCAAAAGATCAGATCGCGTGTTTTCGTATTTATTGTTTTTAATGCAAAAAAATCATTTTTTTTTAAAGCGTAAGTAACTTTTGTAGCCATTAAACATTATGTTTTGAGTGTAAATATGAAAACTGCGATCTCATCTTTTGTCAACAGTCTCATATCACAGGTGTACAGATAATTATGCAAAAAACTTGCTAATTCCAAGGTAAAACAATAAGCAGTTTTAAAACGGTGTATCTGTGAGAGTGCAGCTTTAAAGTCGACACCAGTGTAAACGGCATTAAATCAGCTCGAGATATGGTTTAAACATATTTTATTTTTAAAAGAAACATTCAAAATATGCATGGTCGTTTATACAATTGCAAAATATAGAATTATTATATTGCTCAACATGTTTTTTTTTTGTAAAATTAATATATAACATGTTACAATTATAGTTTCAATGCGGTCTTCATAAACCTCTGAAACGCAGGTGCAAAAATGTCAAGCATTGCCACATTTTCCATTCTGTGATATTATAAAACTCATTAGAGTCTGCGAACAGTTTGAGTTATGAGAAGCGTCAGACATTTGTTTAAGCGAAACGCAGGGAGGATTCAGGAGTTGATGTTTGAGGTGTTGTAACTTAGGGGGCGTAGACATTCGACTTGCGTTCCTCTCTCAGAACCAAAATTAATTTAGTTTAAAGTGTTTAAGGGAGGCTGGGGGGCAATCCCCCCAAAAATAATATATTTCTAGTACGAAATGGTGCATTTGGGGCGTATATCTTTACTTTTTATCTCCTATATTGAAATAAAAAGTTAACTTCGGCGATTTTAGGACGGGGGGTTGCAGGGTGCGCCCTCCCCTTCGATCCACAAGTGAACTGTATCCTATAATCTACATTATGTTTAAAGGGCCAAACTCGCTCTTCTTGGAATATATGTAACGTTTATATCATTCGTATGAAATATTTTGTAAGGCATACAGTCGAAACCCGTTGGCTCTATATCACTTGGCTCAATTTCCTCGTTGGCTCGAACTGGACGCTGAAGACCGATTTTTTTACGCTTTGTAAGCATTCGCGCTTGTTTCGATATTCGTTAGGCTCAACGTATTTTGGCCGGTCCCTGGGATATCGAGCCAGCGGGTTTCGACTGTATTTTTTCTCTTCTGGGTAATAAGATGACCTTAATAAGGTATTTGATCCAAACAGATGTTAGTTACACTTGCCTGGTGACGTCATATTATAGTTGTATCACTTGAAAGGGTATTGTGTCCTGAAATATAAAAAAAACACTTTTATTTTTTACAGAAAATAATTTAAAATGTTTTTTATTAGGCCCTTTAAAAATGGCAAAATATGGCGTTGACATCCACTTTTTGTTGAAATAATAGCAACTATTCAAACTGAATATAACTTTATGTATGATGTGATTACGGTTGTTTTTTTTGAACGTATAAGAGATCTGCCAGCAAATACTAAAATATACCAATTTTGTATGGTGACCGACAGACATCGACATTTAACGTTAAAGGGGTTGTACTCCGTATGATAAAATAGAGGAAAAAAAAAATTGTCGAAAACTGACATAAACTTGGCATCGCTGTGTACAATGAATTGAAACTTACTAACAAAAATACCACATAGTTTACAATTTATTTAAGTTTAGCAGTTATTTCGTGTTTTTTTCCATTAAAAAAGATTAATGGGTATGCCTACCAGGTAGAATTCATTCCGTATGCGTGATTGGCTAGTAGGTGTTATCACGTGATATTACCGACGTAGGTGTATATTATGTCACCCAATTAGAGTAAGCCCTCGTAGCTCAGTGGCTACGACGCTGGACTGCAATTTTGGCGACACGGGTTCGAACCCGGTCTCCGACACATTTTTTTTTTACAAGTATGATATCAAAGCGTAACATATTCTATTAGATAATTAGAAACTCTTTTTGGTACCAATCTGGTGTACAGTCCCTTTATGGTCAGAAACCAATAATTACATTACCTATATATTCTATAGTCAATTGAGCATGCGAGATAGGACTGATTTCAAAATGAAAAATGAGACTGGTTTCAAGTGATTCAGGTATATATTTCTGTTAGCTTTATTAACGCTAGGACAATCTATTTTACTGAGTGTCACTTTAAAGAGACTCGCTCATGTTTTTGGACCAAAATTAGTTCTCCCGGTTATGCAACTGAAAACACTTATTTTATCATTATTTTACTCTATGATATTAACATTGCGTCAGAAATACAGATATAGCATAAACAAGTAGTTTAACTTTAGTGGGGTTCAAACCCTAGCCGGTAATAGTAAAAAAAGTAGGCCGAGTAGTTCACACTGCCACCGGGACTTAAACAAATGATGAGGATATGTTGACCTGATAAGGATACATTGATAACATCACGTGATAATGACAATCAACAAATCACGCAACACCACAGCCGTAATTAATTTCAAATCGCGTTACGAAATTGTGGTCTTCAAAGACATTTGCTGAAGGGTTCCAGCTTTTTTTTTTTTTTTTTAACACTCCTTATGATTTGCCACACTTTATTTCGTATTTAAAAAGGTGCATTTTACAGACCATGAGTGAATCCCTTTAAAACAGGGGTTGGGCCTTTAAGTCTTATTATATTATATTCATACTGAATTGCGATCTGTCTTTATGACAGGTATTGAAAAACATCTTTGCTCTGAATGATTTCAATTTAATGACTTTTAGAAATATCGATTTCAATAAGCCTTCGTCTTCAAAGACGTGACTCAAACACTAATATGTTTTCTTCCAAACTATGTGTGAAAAGTCATGATACATTAAGCGTCAAATTCTATACAGGGTTGTCAATACATATTTTAAAGGAAAGATGTATAGATATGTTTTGAATATATTATGACATTGAAAGATTATCGGAAAGACGTGGCTTGTTGATTTGAGTTACGTATATCGATTTGTTTTATGATGATGACGATGATGATGATGGTGGTGATGATGATGATGATGATGATGATGATGATGATTATGATGATGATGATGATGATGGTGATGATGATGATGATGATGATGATGATGAAGATGACGGTGAGTTGATGATGATGATGATGATGATGATGATGATGATGATGATGATGATGATGATGATGATGATGATGATGATGGTGGTTATGATGATGATGACGATGATGATGATGGTGGTGGTGGTTGCGGTGGTGGTGGAGGTGATGGTGGTGGTGGTGGTGGTGGTGGTGGTGATGATGATGACGATGATGATGATGATGATGATGATGATGATGATGATGATGATGATGATCGCAATGGTCGGAAGCATACCTGTACTGCCAACTCGGAACTGACAAACATACATGAACTGCCAACTCGGAACTGACAAACATACATGTACTGCCAACTCGGAACTGAGAAGCATACCTGTACTGCCAACTCGGAACTGACAAACATACATGTACTGCCAACTCGTAACTGACAAGCATACCTGTACTGCCAACTCGGACCTGACAAACATACATGAACTGCCAACTCGGAACTGACAAACATACATGTACTGCCAACTCGGAACTGACAAGCATACCTGTACTGCCAACTCGGAACTGACAAACATACATGTACTGCCAACTCGGAACTGACAAACATACATGTACTGCCAACTCGGAACAGACAAGCATACATGTACTGCCAACTCGGAACTGACAAACATACATGTACTGCCAACTCGGAACAGACAAGCATACCTGTACTGCCAACTCGGAACAGACAAGCATACATGTACTGCCAACTCGAAACCGATAAGCAATCATGTACTGCAAACTCACAACTAACAGCATACATGTACTGCCAACATAAAACGGACCGCATACAAGTACTGCCAACTCAAACTGTCAATCATATAGTTACTGTAAACACAAAACTGACCGCATACATTTAAAGCCAACTCAACACTGACTGCATACCTGTGCCGACAACTCAAAACTGACCTCCATACCTGTACAGAAAACTTTAGACTGACATCATACGTGTTCTGCCAACTCGCAACTGGAAGCATACATGTACTGCCAACGTTAAACTGATCGCATACGTGTTCTGCCAACTCGAAACAGAAAACATGCAAATACTGCGAACTTGAAACTGGCCGGATAAGTGTACAGCCAACTCAGAAATTGCATCATCCATGTACTGTCAACTCTTAACTGACAGCATGCATATACTGCGAACTTGAAACTGGTCGGATACGTGTACAGCCAACTCAGAAATGGCATCATGCATGTACCGTCACCTCTAAACTGACAGCATGCATATACTGCGATATTGAAATTGACCGCATACGTGTACAGCCAGCTCTGAAATGCCATCATGCATGTACTGTCAACTCTAAACTGACAGCATGCATATACTGCGAACTTCAAACTGACCGCATACGTGAACAGCCAACTCAGAAATGGCATCATGCATGCACTGCCAACGCGGAACTGAAACTATGCATAAATTGCGAATTTTAACTGAAAATGTATTATTTAGTGAGTTATTCAGCGTTCGTTACATGCGTGCTGGTTAATATCGAGACATTCACATCAACAATAAGATATGTACTTTAAACTGACAGAATGAATATACTGCCAACTTTAAACTAACTGCATTCATGTACATAACCATAATGCTATTCATAATAAGTTTGAAACGTAAGTTTTAACCCTCTAATATTCGTACGAAAGCAATTACATGTACTAGCCAAATGCGTACAACTCAGATAAGATGTCCACATGTTATCATTCGGTTGTTCACATCTGAATGATTTGGTTTAATACGAATTAACTTATCAGTACACATGTTGAGTTACCGTTTGTCCAAACAAGAGATTTAACAAGTTAAACACAATTTGCTGCATATTGCTATCACATGTGTTTTCTCAATATTCATATCATTTACCGTCTAAAGCCGTAGCAGTTCATTTAAAGCTTTAAGGTAACACCGTCTAAAGCCTTAGAGCAGTTAAATCAAAGCTTTAAGGTTACACCGTCTAATGCCTAAGTGCAGTAAATTGTAAGCTTTAAGGTTACACCGTCTAAAGCCTTAGAGCAGTTCATTCACAGCTTTAAGGTTACAACCTCTTAAGCCTTAGAGCTGTCCATTAAAAGCTTTATGGTAACACCGTTTAAAGCCTTAGAGCAGTTTATTTGAAGCTTTAAGGTTACACCGCATAAAGCTTTAGAGCAGTTTATTTAAAGTTTAAGGTTACACCGTTTAAAGCCTTAGAGCAGTTTATTTAAAGTTTTAAGGTTACACCGTTTAAAGCCTTTGAGCAGTTTATTTAAAGTTTTAAGAAAACACCGTTTAATGACTTCAAGTTGTTTACATAATGCTTTTAAGTAACACCGTTCAATGCCTTATAGTAATTCACATTGAGCTTTAATGAAGAACTGTCTAAAGCTTTAAAGCTGTTCATTCAAAGCTTTACGATAACAACGTCTAAAGCCTTAGAGCAGTTCATTCAAAGCTTTAAGGTAACACCTTCTAAAGCCATAGAGCAGTTCATTTAAAGCTTTAAGGTTACACCGTCTAAAGCCTTGGAGCAGTCCATTAAAAGCTTTAAGGTAACACCTTCTAAAGCCATAGAGCAGTTCATTTAAAGCTTTAAGGTTACAACGTCTAAAGCCTTAGAGCAGTTCATTCAAAGCTTTAAGGTAACACCTTCTAAAACCTAGCGCAGTTCATTTAAAGCTTTAAGGTTACACCGTCTAAAGCCTTAGAGCAGTCCATTAAAAGCTTTAAGGTAACACCTTCTAAAGCCATAGAGCAGTTCATTTAAAGCTTTAAGGTTACAACGTCTAAAGCCTTAGAGCAGTTCATTCAAAGCTTTAAGGTAAAACCTTCTAAAGCCATAGAGCAGTTCATTTAAAGCTTTAAGGTATAACCGCCTAAAGCCTTAAAGCAGTAAATTGTAAGCTTTAATTAAACACCGTCTATAGCCTTAGAGCAGTTCATTCACAGCTTTAAGGTAACAACGTCTAAAGCCTTAGAGCAATCCATTAAAAGCTTTAAGGTAACACCGTTTAAAGCCTTAGAGCAGTTTATTTGCAGCTTTAAGGTTACACCGCCTAAAGCTTTAGAGCAGTCCATCAAAAGATTTAAGGTTACACCGTCTAAAGCCTTAGAGCAGTTCAATCAAAGCTTTAATGTAACACCGTCTAAAGTCTTAGAGCATTTCATTTAAAGCTTTAAGGTTACACCGTCTAAAGCCTTAGAGCAGTTCAATCAAACCTTTAAGGTTACACAGTCTAAAGTCTTAGAACAGTTCATTTAAAGCTTTAAGGTTACACCGTCTAAAGCCTTACAGCAGTTCAATCAAAGCTTTAAGGTTACATTGTCTAATGCCTAAGTGCAGTAAATTGTAAGCTTTAAGGTTACACCGTCTAAGCCTTAGAGCAGTTCATTTGAAGCATAAAGGTAACACCGTTTAAAGCCTTAGAGCAGTTCATTCATAGCTTTAAGGTCACATCGTCTTAAGCCTTAGAGCAGTCCATTAAAAGCTTTACGGTAACACCGTTTAAAGCCTTAGAGCAGTTCAATCGCAGCTTTAAGGTTACACCGCCTAAAGCTTTAGAGCAGTTCATTTAAAGTTTAAAGTTACACCGTTTAAAGCCTTAGAGCAGTTCATTTAAAGTTTTCAGGTTACACTGTTTAAAGCCTTAGAGCAGTTTATTTACAGTTTTAAGGTAACACCGTTTAAAGACTTCAAGCTGTTTACATAATGTTTTTAAGTAACACCGTTCAATGCCTTATAGTAATTCACATTAAGCTTTAATGAAGCACTGTCTAAAGCTTTAAAGCTGTTCATTCAAAGCCTTACGATAACAACGTCTAAAACCTTAGAGCAGTTCATTCAAAGCTTTAATGTAACACCTTCTAAAGCCGTAGAGCAGCTCATTTAAAGCTTTAAGGTTACACCGTCTAAAGCCTTAGAGCAGTCCATTAAAAGCTTAAAGGTAACACCGTTTTAAGACTTAGACCAGTTTATTTAAAGTTTTAAGGTAACACCGTTTTAAGCCTTTAAGTTGTTTACATAATGCTTTTAAGTAAGACCGTTCAAGTCCTTATAGTAATTCACATTAAGCTTAAATGAAACACTGTCTAAAGCCTAAGAGTAGTTCATTCAAAGCTTTACGGTTACAAGGTCTAAAGCCTTAGAGCAGTTCATTCTAAGCTTTAAGGTAACACCTTCTAAAGCCGTAACGCAGTTCATTTAAAGCCTTAAGGTAAAACTACCTAAAGCCTTAAAGCAGTAAATTGTAAGCTTTAATGTAACACCGTCTATAGCCAAACAGCAGTTAATTCACAGCTTTAAGGTAACACGATCTAAAGCCTTAGAGCATTTCATTTAAAGCATTAAGGTTACAACGTCTAAAGCTTTAGAGCAGTTCATTTACGGTTTTGAGGTAACACCGTTTAAAGCCTTTAAATTGTTTATATAATGCTTTTAAGTAACACCGTTCATTGCCTTACAGTGGTTCACATTAAGCTTTAATGAAGCACTGTCTAAAGCCCCTCGGTTGTTCACGCACAGATTTAATACAGCTCTTTTCACAGGCGCCCAACGGAGGACCATGTCTGGATGTGCACTTAATGAGGCGCCCAACGGGGACCATGGCTGAACGTGTACTAAATAGAGCGCCCAACGGAGCACCATGGCTGAACGTGTACTTAATGGGGCGCCCAACTGAGCACCATGGCTGAACGTGTACTTAATAGGCGCCCAACGGGTAACCATGGCTGAACGTGTACTTAATAGAGCGCCCAACGGAGCATCATGCCTGAAAGTGTACTTAATTGGGCGCCCAACGGGGGACCATGGTTGGACGTGTACTTCATAGGGCGACCAACTGGGGACAATGGCTGGACGTGTACTTAATGGGGCGCCCAACGGGGGAACATGGCTAAACGTGTACTTAATGGGGCGTCCGGAAATAAACCATGGCTGAACGTGTACTGATTTTGGCACCAAACGGGGAACCATGCTTAAACGAATTCTAATCTGGGCACCCAACGAGGGTCCATGGCTGGACGTGTACTTAATTGGGTGCCCCACGGGGAACCGTGGCCTAACGTGTGTTTAATTGTGCGCAAAACGGGGGACCGTGGCTGAACGTATTCTTAATGGAGCGCCAAACGGGTGACCATGGCTGAACATGTACTTAATGGGGCGGCAAACGGGGAACCGTGGCTGAAAATATTCTTAATGGAGCGCCAAACGGGTGACCATGGCTGAACATGTACTTAATGGGGCGGCAAACGGGGGACCGTGGCTAAACGTGTTTTAATGGAGCGTCCAACTGGGGACCGTGGCTGAACGTGTTCTTAATGAGCGTCCAACGGGGGACTTTGGCTGAACGTGTTCTTAATGGAGCTTCCAACTGGGGACCGTGGCTGAACGTGTTCTTAATGAGCGTCAAACTTGGGACCTTGGCTGAATGTGTTTAAATGGAGCGTCCAACAGGGGACCTTTGCTAAACGTGTTCTTAATGGAGCGCATAACGGGAGACAGTGGCTAAACGTGTTCTTAATGGAGTGTCCAACGGTGGACACAGGCTGAACGTGTTCTTACTGGATGGTCCAACGTGGGAAACACATGCTAAACGTGTTCTTAATGGGGCGTCCAACGGGGGATATTCTCTCAATGTGTTCTTCATGGAGCGTCCAACGGGGGACCTTGGCTGAACGTGTTGTTAATGGAGCTTCCAACGGGGGACCTTGGCTGAATGTGTTGTTAATGGAGCGCCCAACGGAGCGCCATGGCTGAACGTGTACTTTATTGGGCACCCAACGGGGAACCATGGACCATGGACGTGTACTTGATAGGGCGACCAACTTGGGACAATGGCTGGACGTGTACTTAATGGGGCGCCAAACGGGGGACCATGGCTGAACGTGTACTTAATGGGGCACCTATCGGGGGACCATGGCTGGACGTGTACCTAATGAGGCACCCAACGGGGGACCATGGCTTAACGTGTACGTAATGGGGCGCCTAACGGGAGACAATGGCTGGACGTGTACTTAATGGGGCGCCCAACGGGGGAACATGGCTTAACGTGTACTTAATGGGGCGTCCGGAAATAAACCATGGCTGAACGTGTACTGATTTTGGCACCAAACGGGGAACCATGGCTTAACAAATTCTTAACTGGGCGCCCAACGAGGGTCCATCGCTGACCGTGTACTTAGTTGGGTGCCCAACGGGGAACCGTGGCTTAACATGTTCTTAATGGAGCGTCCAACGGCGGACCGTGGCTGAACGTGTTCTTAATGGAGCGTCCAACGGGGGACAGTGACTGAACGTGTTCTTAATGGAGCGTCCAACGGGGGACCGTGGCTGAACATGTTCTTAATTGGGCGTCCAACGGGGTACCTTGGATGAACGTGTCTTAATGGAGCGTCCAACGGGGGACCGTGGCTGAATGTGTTCTTAATGGAGCTTCCACGGGGGACCGTGGCTAAACGTGTTCTTAGTGGAGCAACCAACGAGGGACCTTGGCTGAACGTGTTTGAATGGGGCGTCCTACGGGAAACCGTGGCTAAACGTGTTCTTAATAGGGCGTCCAACGGGGGACAGTGACTGAACGTGTTCTTAATGGGGCGTCCAACAGGGGACAGTGACTGAACGTGTTCGTAATGGAGCGTCCAACGGAGGACAGTAACTGAACGTGTTCTTAATGGAGTGTCCAACGGGGGACAGTGACTGAACGTTTCTTAATGGAGTGTCCAACGGGGGACCGTGGCTAAACGTGTTCTTAATGGCGCGTCCAACGGGGGACATCGGCTGAACGTGTTCTTAATGGCGCGTCCAACGGGGGACCGTGACTGAACGTGTTCTTAAAGGAGCGTTCAACGGGGGACAGTGACTGAACGTTTCTTAATGGAGTGTCCAACGGGGGACCGTGGCTAAACGTATTCTTAAAGGAGCGTTCAACGGGGGACAGTGGTTGAACGTGTTCTTAATGGGGCTATCTTATCAACGCAAGTATCATACAATTGACTTTCCAATCGATAGTTATGCTATCTATTTCAAAACTATAACATCTGTATTAGATAGTTTCCACAATTTGTTCGATTATGTGTGTTAAAGCTGCATTCTCACAGATCAACCGTTTCGCAACTTTTCTTTTTGTCTTGAAACGAGCCAATTTTTGAGTATTTTTTTTTTCAAACCAGTGACACAAGAGTGCTGGCAAAGATCAAACCGCAGTTTTTCATATCTGAGTTTGAAGATTGATGTTTATTGGCTAAAATGAAAGTTTTCCATACAAATGAGATCTGCTATATTGTGAGATATCTTATAGGATTGAATTAAAGACATTGATACCAAAATCGACTGATTCTGAGACATAAACTGAAATTGCGTCTTCATTTTCAATCTGTGATATTGCAGCTTTGAATATTTAATTTTATTTGTAGCCCTCGAGTAGGCATTCAATTGGAACTTTTGATCATACGATATTCTATCGTACTCTCGTTGATAAGCTGACCAAACCGCCAACCCTATTTCATCGAAACGATCTTTACCTGGTTTTCTATCCTGGCTTGGCAGGGGAGTATGTCATGGTACCTTTGCCTATACATGTATTGGGGTTTGTGAGCAGACTGGTGAAAATGACTTTGTATTACCCAGTTATAAGTGCACTCGCCCTGTAATCCGGAGGTCCCGGGCTCGAGTCCCGGTTTTGCCGCATAATTATTTTCTTAACCCGTTACAGACGGATTACTCAAGAACACGGGCGTATAATTTAAATTGCTTCGGGTACGACACTGACAAGGCGTACAGGGCAGTTGCAAGCAATATAAATAGAACATAAGCATTTTCAAATACGCTGTAGTGAAAAAATCAATACATAAGGCCAAGGAAAAAAACCCTGTAACTCTACAGCTGATCCTATCATTTAGTAAAAGAAAATAATGTAAATATGTATGTGCTGAATGTTGTTTTTTTCAATTTTAGTGTATATAGCTCTAAATAAACACGGGTCAAGAACAATTAACACCCAACGTTACAACTCAATATCATTTTGGATCTGACCGATACCGTTTCATCATTTAAATTAACGGATACCTTTGACAGTTTTCGCTAACAACGACGTCCTTGAAAAACAACAATGCCTACTTTCCATCGATAACAACCTCGGATGTATATGAACGTTTTACAATCTCAGAATCTTCACATTCTACTACAGGTGAATCGCGTACTTATTTCAAATTAACACAAATTACTGCTACTAATGAACCCGAACACTTCCGAGGCCATCTTCTACGCAATGATAGCCCCAGCCAAGCGGTATAGATATCTGCCAACTTGAACGAGTAAAGCTGGATCTCGGCTGTGTGTTCTACTTAAATGTATTTTATTCTCTCCTCAGGGTATATTTTAATATCATTTCAATTATTCAAGTTGAATGGTAGTTTAAAATATGAAGAAAACCTTCAAAATTAAAGATAATTTACCATCTTTAACCGAACTCGTATTTAACGAGCGGTGGTAAGTGCACGGGCGGTCACATGAACCCTCAGGCTCGACACAGGACTAAGGCAGGGAGGTTGGGCGTAAAAATGACTCAGATGTGTTCATTTTCATACATTCTATTCACAATTTAAGTCATGTATTTATTCAATTGTCAATAATAATGTATCAAATGTTTACCCTATAAATATGAAACTACATGTAAATGTGTCTCTATCACGCCTATATAAAGTGTAATCTTCAGACTGTCAGTTTGAACTAATCTAGCTGAGTGTCGAAAACTGATAACCAACGATACAGTGTCTTAAAATAAAGCAAAACTCTTAAGTAAAATGATATCTAACTCTTTCAAATTATCAACAAAGTAAATTCACTTATCAGGAACAATAACAACTTTTAAATTTGAAAACCTATCGTAAAACAATATGGAAGGTCCATAGGGAAACCACAAACTTACTCCGTGTGTGTATACCACGTGATAAATTGTGTCATAAAGTCTACGAAAGGCAATATTTTGATTTGAAAAAAGCCTTTAAACAAAGTTAACTTTACTATTTCTTTACCATTTTAAATGAAATATAGCGCAGTCTATGCCGCTTAAGGAGCCATGCCTTAGTTCGGTCTTTTACAAGAGTTTGATTGAGAGTTTAGTTTCTTAAAAACCTTTCCATAATACGGCCGTCTTACGGAGCACTGTCAAAACATTATTTTGGAAACAGGTTTGTCGAAGTGTTTAATGAAACTAATGACCTTATCAAATTTCGGTAATAAAACAAATGCGGGGATCTTTAAGCGGCATAGACTGCCTTTTATTTTATTATAAATTGTGTTTTTAAAGAAAATTTATCTTTAATTTAAGTCTTCATTTTAAGCAAGATGTTGCCGTCCGACGTCGCATTTATGACGTAATATATCACTTGGTATACACACACTGTAATTAACAAAACATATGAATATTAAAATGGTGAAAATATCGTCAGAGGAGAGATACCTTGCATAAATTGATCCGGTCTTTTATTAAATAAACGGTACAACCCGCACAAATCTGGTTTGTTAAACATGTAAGTTCATATGTCGTTACTTCATTTAAGGAATGAATTGCGGTGTTGATGTCAATATCGGGGATATGAACGCAATTGGGCAATCGGACTCCACACACTTTGACCAGCCCAATTGCGTTCATACCCCGATAATGACATCAACCCCGCAATTCATTCATTATATATACACCAATAGTTCATTATTTCAGTCAAGAATTGTTAATAGGGGACCTGCTGACACATTACAAACAATAACAAGATCAATAGTTTTCATGTATATTGTTATGCAATGAATTGCGATCCGAACATATCCGAATAGATTGCGTTCATCGATTGATAAACGCAATTGCCGAAAGGCAGTTCATTTAAGGAAAGGAAGTTGAGGTGTAAATTTTTGGTTATTAAATCAGTTAAAGTACAGAGCTAGACCATTTTAATGAACCAATAGGTTGATAATTATGGATTATTCAAATGACACAATGTTTTTCAAAACAAGCCAACAATATCAACTTTGCCATATTTTATTCCGAAAATAGGCGCATACCCCATTGAATTGTGTACAGCAAAATAAAAGGAACATGATTAAAGTAATAAATAGCTAGCTGAAAATAAATTTCAATGATAAATTAAATGATGAAGTTATACTTAAACTTTTTATGAAATTAAATGAAGTATCAATGTAAAGCATACTTATTATAAGTAAAATCGGGACACAAGCTCATTAACTTATAGCAGGAGATGAACGGAAAATATAGTAACATGTACGCAACAACCGGCATGCAAGCTGATTTCCGGTATGGTGTTTTGGTAGAACCCGTTACGTGTGTATCACGTTATATATTCATGGTCATGTGATTTGAATGGTGGCAGTGATTACTGTACTGCAAGGGAAGTAACAATTTGGTTTGTTTTGTCCAAGGTTTTTTTTCTATGGAAAATGACCGAAGTGTTCCGAATGTTTTAAAATATAAAAAAATAATTTATGTAATACAGTTTTTAATTTTATTTTGATTTAAATTGTATATTATTTCTCGCTAAAATAAAAGAAAAATAAATAGAAGATAAACTGACGTATTATTTTGGTCAGTTTACAGTTGTATTATACAACAGTTTGATTGCTACGCCATTTATTATAAAAGACCAATGTTTGAATATTGGCGATCGGTACGGTGAATGTTTTTGTTACTTCTGAAAAAAATATAACAAGAAAGTGCAACAGAATGTTAAAGCAAGCAAAAATGTCCGTGCACAATTACCGGTGTATATTGGAATTTGACAATAATGCATTGGGTTACAGAATAATTAGTATGGGCAAGAATAGTATTGTTTAACTCAACATTCATTCAATGATTATATAATTATTCTAATGATAAAAAATGCTAGCGGTAATGTTTCCTATGACAAGGTTAAAAATATACGAACTACCGATCCCATTTGTTACTGCAGGTAATAGGAAACACAGGTGTTATTTTTGTTGGCCTTAGTGACAGTTTAATTGCTTTAATCAGAAAAATACACGTGTATTATAGTTGTAGAATATTTATTTTATTTATGTACAGTCGAACCTCGTTATGTCGACTTTTCGGGACCTAGTGGAAAATGTCGAGATAACGAAAAGTCGAATCATCCGAATTACAAAAAATATAACCAATCCCAACACGTTTCAGTTGGATTGTTAGATGTTTACATCCACAATTGAACGGTCCTGTTAAATATTTTCGTCGTGAAAACAGCAAACTTATTATTGAAAAATAAAGTGAAACAAAAGAAGAATTATTTGTGTCAAATTTATTTCATTTACGTTTATGGATCACATACAACACATATAAAGCCACAATTGCATACATTTATACATTGTAAGATTTTATACCGGGTCCTTCTCTGAATTGTTCGACCAGAGCAGTGGAACTAGCATTTGATATTTTGAAGTTATTCTTTCTGTTCCCATTGGGGATTGATATCTAATCAATAAAATGTTCATGTTTTATACAATACCAAAGAGCTTGAGCAATAAATGTCTCTTTAATTTAATACATAAACAAACAACTTTAATTATTCGCACTTACCAATTACATTTTTGTATCCCCTAATTATGACAGTTTGTTATATTGACACGCAAGGTATTTTGCGACATGCCGCACACCGTCATGAATATTTTCACACCTACGTCTCGATCTACAGTTCGACATAAAGAACATAGGGAATGTGTGAAATACGAACACTGGGACTGAAAAACGAGGTCGACATAGCGGTAGGGGCTGCCTTCCCGGTAGGTAAGGCGGCTGATATAACAAAGAACTTTGTATCCTTCATGTTGGCCGGTAAATAAAAGTAAAAATGGAATCATCCTTAAAATCAGACAAGATCTTATCAGTAAAGCAAAAAAACTTCTCGTTTCAATCATATGACTTTAAGGTATCCCAAGACCAAACCAAAGTAAAAGGTATCATAGAAATCCCTCCCAACAAAACGTTCAATGAAATTAAGGCCTCGTTGGAAAAAAGGAATAATGTTGCCAACATTCAGTTAACGAAAAATAAACAAGCAATCGCTGTAACTTTCACAAGCAAGGACCTGCCTCTAAATGTTAATGGCATTCAAGTTAAACCAACCTTAAAGAAAGAAAATAGGTGTCTCAATTGCCAAGAATTCGGTCATTTTAAAGGAATTTGTACAAATCAGACAAAATGCCCTCACTGTGCTGATAATCATACACACAGTCAGTGTCTTACAAAGAACTTGAAAAATGCGCAAACTGCCAGGGAAAACACAGTGCAGCATACAAAGGGTGCCCAGCTTACCTCAAGTAAACCGAAAAACTAGAAAAACACAATGCAATAATAACAAACGAATACCAAAACAAATGTAAGATAAAGGCATAAAACCTGACATGCCGAAAACACTCAAAGTAACAGAAAACCAGATAAAGTCTCTTGCTTCACTTCTCGTGGGTGAAACAGAAGCTGAAATTGAAAATATTCTCACTGAAAAACTTGTGGCAGAGTCAAATTTAAAAACACTTAAGATCACTCAGATAAATGTGGAAAAGAAAAAGCATTCCCCATCGCAAACCGCAAATAAAACTTATGTACAGACGAACTCTGTCAAATCAAGAAAGAGTGGTCACTATATTAAACAGTCCACAAAACAAGTTCCCTCACAAGCTAGGCCACCAATATGCAGGCCTTTCTCGCCCAATTTCAGGCCCCAAATGGCGTTGCCGCCTAATTATTGGCAAAAGACCGGTCCACCATTCCGAAGACGCCCCCAATTTCACATGGCGGGCTCCTTCGGAATGTGTGCACCTCCTCCCTTTTTATGGTATGGCCCTCCCAGAGCTTTCAATGGAGGCCCTGTGCCCCGCCCCTTCCGACATGTTTAGGTTTATGTAACGGGATAAAAACAATCATTAGGATAAAATAAAAACTTCAATATGGCGGCGACATTAAATAATACTAAAAACATTGATACAAACAATGGTCTCGCCGTCTTGTCATGGAATGTTCGGGGAATGAAAACCGACAACTCACATAAAATTAATGAACTCCAAAATTACCTAAACAATTCAACAAACCAAATAGATGTTATTTGTTTACAGGAAACACATTATACAGAAGAGGACAAAATCTTCAAATTGAGGGGTTACCAACAACCTATCAACAAAATTAGGAAGTCTGATAAAAGTAGTTAAGGAGGTGGAGTATGCATCTATGTAAGAGTGGGTCTTCCCTTTGCAGAGAACATGATAACTCACAAAACAGACATAGAAGTCTGCTCTGTGCAGATATACGGTAAAAAAGACCCCATCACAATATATAATGTATATGTTCCTAAAATAAATATAATAACATAAATACATATAAACACATATTTAAAAACTTAGGACGAAACACCCTAATTGTAGGAGACTTTAACTTAAAACACATCTGCTGGAACCCCGCAGGAGACTTCCGGTATGACGGCGAGGCCGATGACTTGCTTACATTCCTAAATGACAATAATCTAAATTTCTTAAATGATGGACAAATAACGAGAGTATCCGAAAAACAAAACGAATCAGACAGTGCTATTGACTTATCACTCATCTCATCACATCTCCACTCCTCTAGTGAATTCTATGTAATAAACAACACTTTTGGTAGTGACCATCTACCATTACTAACGTCAATTAAACATTCCACAAATAAAACAACAATCAATATTACAAAAAAATGGAAAACAGAAAAAGCCTCAACTGAATCATGGAACAAATTCCAACAACTCTGTCATACCGAACTAAACTATGATATAACTGAAAATGATATTCAATATAATTTCAATCATTATTATGAGAAACTTACGAAAATTCTCGATAGAACCTTACCAAAATCTAAACCTAAAATTAAAAGAGGTAAGAAAATTGTCCCATGGTGGGACACTAAATGCGACAATGCTATAAAATTAAGAGAAAAATGTAGGAAAATTTATAAAAAAAGACCCAACTTCTATTAAACATGAAAACTGGCTAATGGCTAGGCTAAGGAAACAATACAAAATGCAAAAAAGCAAGGATGGCAAAATTTCTGCTCGAAAATAACTCACAAAACAAACTCTAAGGAACTTTGGAACTTTGTCAGAAAAGTAAAAGGAATTCCATTGCCCGATGAACCACCATTTAAAATAGGCGACAAGGTAATACACAATCCCAAAGATAAGGCAGACATATTAGTAAAACATTATGAAAAGATCAGTTGCGAGAATGAATATACACAAGACTTCATTGAAATAAAAAAACAGGACCAATACAATTATAAGTGATGTAATTAACACAGAAACTCGTAGGGAAGATATTGAGTATAATGCAGATTTCAGTATGGTTGAACTCAACAGGGCACTAGCTAATTGTAAAAGTGGCGCACCTGGTGAAGATGGCATACACTATGAAATTCCTAAAAAAATACCAACATCTGCAAAGCAAACACTTCTAAGCCTCTTTAACCAATCTTGGAAATCTGGTTCAACACCAGACTCATGGAGTGAAGCTGTAATAATCCCTCTCCTGAAACCAAATAAACCTAAATATGATCCCGCATCATACCGGCCAATCTCACTTACATCAACTTTCACTAAATTAATGCAAAAAATGATAAAACCTAGATTATGTAACTTCCTTGAAACAAACAAACTGATACCAAAATTCCAATCAGGTTGCAGAGCCAATCATTCATGTGAGGACAATCTAGTTAGACTGGAACATGATTGTGAAAGGGCACAACTTGACAACAAATACCTAGTGGCAGTATTTTTGGACCTCAGCTCAGCATTTGACAAACTATGGGTCAAGGAGCTCTAACATACCTATATAAAATAGGAATAAGAGGTAAAATGCTCAATTGGATTAATGCATTTATCAAATCCAGGAAAATAAAAGTATTACTAAAAGGAGAATACTCAGAAACCATAGAAACAGCCAATGGCTGCCCACAGGGTAGTGTCTTATCACCAATCATATTCTCACTTTTCATGAATACACTAAGAGACTCAATCGAAAAACGTAACTCAGAAATCCAAAACCCTGCCTACCATAGTGACCTATCTCAGTTTGTAGATGATGCAGCGATATGGACAGTTTCTAAAAAACCTGAAATAGCAGTTAAAAACATCCAACATACTCTTAATAACATAGAGACATGGAGTGAAAACTTCGGATTCAAAATAAACCCAAATAAAACTCAAGTACTCATAGTACACAAACAAAGAGTGAAACCACCGGAAAGCTCCCCAAACTTCCCAAAGCTAAAACTATGTATTCAAAAATTAACATACAAAGAAAAAGCTATATTCTTAGGATTAACTTTCGATAAATACCTAAAATGGGACTTACACATAAACTCACTCATTGCCCGATGCGAAAAGGACCTTAACCTCCTTAGAACTATCAAAGGAAAGGAATGGGGTACAGACAAAAAATGTTTATATACAATATATCAATCACTTATCAAAACAAAACTAGACTATGGAAGTATAGTTTATAACCCTGTTTCAAATGACAAACTAAAGAAACTAAAAATTATACAAAATAAGGCATTAAGGATAATAACAGGTGCTTATCGAAGTACACGTACAATAGCACTACAAGCAGAATGTGGTGAACTTCCACTGAACTACCAAAGAGAAATAAATATGTTAAAATATTGGGTTAGATCCTCACGTCAAGATGATGATCTACCAATCAACAACAAATGTAACAGAGACCCAATCTTTGAACACAAAACCAACAAATTAAAACTCTTTAAAGTGCCATACAGCCAGACAGTACTACCATTAGTGGAAGCATGTTCTCTCACAAAAAATAAAATAGCACAACCCCATTTCTTAAACCTAGCACAACCCCATTTCTTAAACCTAATCAATAAACAAGAACTCAATATAGACTTATGCTTAACAAAAGTTATAGACAAGAAAAAGGACCCTAACATTAACTGCCAAATAGTAAATGAACACATCAATAGCAAATATTACAACTCATGGCAGGTCTTCACGGATGGAAGCAAAGACCCGCAGGTCCATTTGGCTGGGGCCGGGATAGTAGGCTTATCTCAAAATATGACACCCCTTTTTGAATGTGGGTTAAAATTTGACTTCAGGCTTTCTATTGATTCTTGTGAACTGGCGGCAATTGACCGTGCACTAAAAATGCTGCTCCAGCAAGCAGAAGCAAACAATATACACAACAAAGTAACAATACTATCAGACTCTTTAAGTGCACTCATGTCAATGAAAACAAGCTTTTCTAGGTCACGACCAGAAATTTTACAGCAAATACTTAATAATACTACACTGCTTCATGATCTAGGAGTGTCAATAACATTTGTCTGGATTCCTAGTCACATAGGCATCTTAGGAAATGAAATGGCTGATAAAATTGCAAAACAAGCATCAAGGCAAGGTTCACGAACAAACATCAAATTAAGCGTCCCTGAAGCATACAGCTGGATAAAGAAACTAACAAAAAACTAATTTGTAAGAGACTTTGAAGTATATAAACTTGAGCACAATTTTGAGTATGGGGAAATTAACACTACAATCAAAACATATAGTACTAATACACTAAAAGATAAAGTATACACACGACTTCGTTTAGGAACCAGTATGCTAGCTGCTTAGAATTATACAAATACTGACTGCTGTATCCAATGCGGAGACAAAGAAACATTCCATCACATTTTCTTTAAATGCCCAACTTATATGGAACAACGAGAAAGCCTGAAAATAGAACTTTTGAAACTAAATATGTCAGTCATCGACAGGTATCATCTGCTGTTTCCCGAACCTGATATAACAGAGAAGGTAAGGGAAGCAGTGTTTGCATACCTGTCGGGAATATACTACCTAAACAAAATTTAATACCACACAAAACAAAAGGTTCTATAAGAAATAGGGTCTAAATAGCACAGCACTTATCAAACAACATATGCAAAACATGTTCATTGTATACGCCGTGTACCTGTTATTGGGACCCTTTTTGAAAAGGGTGGTGATACAATGACTGTTTTAACATCAATAATAAGCACAAAGCATAAATAATAATCTTTAAAAAATAAAATAAAAAGCACGTTCATTGTATACGCCGTGTACCTGTTGTTGGGGCCCTTTCCAAAATGGTGGTAATACAATGACTATTTTAACATCCCGAGAAAGCAAAGAACATAAATAATAATAAAAAAAATAAAAAATAATTAAAAAAAAACTAAAAATAAAAAGCACGTTCATTGTATACGCCGTGTACCTGTTGTTGGGGCCCTTATCAAAAGGGTGATAATACAATGACTGCTTTAACATCCCAAGGAAGCAAAAAACATACATTAATAATAACTTAAGAAATAAAACAAAATAAAATAAAAAGCACGTTCATTGTATACGCCGTGTACCTGTTGTTGGGGCCCTTATCAAAAGGGTGGTAATACAATGACTGCTTTAACATCCCAAGGAAGCAAAAAACATACATAAATAATAACTTAAGAAATAAAACAAAATATCATAAAAAGCACGTTCATTGTATACGCCGTGTACCTGTTGTTGGGGCCCTTTTTAAAAGGGTGGTAATACAATGACTGCTTTAACATCCAAAAGAAACAGAAAGCATAAATAATTAAAAAAAAATATAAATAAAATATAAAGCTCGTTCATTGTATCGCCGTGTACCTGTTGTTGGGGTCCTTTTCAAAAGGGTGGTAATACAATGACTGCTCAAACATCCTAATGAAGATTAGAAAATAATTCCCTATAAGTAAAACTTTATCTTAGTGAGGGGCATCACGATCCCCTCCGGCGCCTTGCTTAGAGATACGTTCATTACAAACAACAAAATATGGCAGGTTTACCTGACAACTACAAACACATTATATTATATTGAACAAGAATGAGCATAGAGGGAACGAAACGATAACCGGCACCTTAAGCGACACACACGATAGTGATTCACACGATGAACGAAATACTAAGCTAACAGCCAAATGTATATAGAATATTTATTGTTTTACATATTTTACCTTTTGGAATTACCGAAACATACGAATGGAATTCATGGATTTAAGCAGGATATCTGGAACGATGAATACCAAATCGACTATCCATTATTATCAAGCCCGGTAAACAAACATTTCATCCCCGGAGTTATGAGATGAACGCGTATAAATTGGATCTCTACTACTTTTAGTAGCTATAAATTACTGATTTTCAATCTACATTATGGTGACAAAACATTTCTTTTCTTTTCTTCTTTCGTTTTCACATGAAAGGATGAGATATTAAGGAGTATGATGATATACATCGATTTAACCATAAATTATTAAATGCAAGTCACCATAACCTAAAACAAAACAAAAATATTTTTCGGGCGAAGTTGTCAAGAAAGAAAACCAATATCAGTATAAACTGTATAGAGACATTTTGAGTTAACAATTCTACCGATTTAAACCGTTACATCCATAGTGCTATTAGAAGTCCATGATGATTTTACATGCTATGCTAGGTGATGGTGTTGTAATATAACGCTTCTGGTCCAGATTAATTGTTAGGAAAAACAGTTTTTGATCCTAGCCCTAATTCATTCATTCACTTAAAGATATTGAAATTTTGAAAATATATATGGTTACGACCCATTGATAAAAAAGAGAAGGCACTGGACCAGGGGCTACATACCTGTGTATAGAAAGTATACTATGTATTTTTATCCCGCACATACATATTAAAATGGAAAAAATCGGGCGCAGGCCGAAAACAAACAAAAAAAAAAAACAAAAAAAAAAAACAACAAAAAAAACCTGTATATTATTAATCATTATTATTTTTAAAACAACCATAGTAACCCTCTCTATATATGTACATGAACATTTAAAAAACATGTAGGCAAAACAAGTAATGTCAACGCACTCTCTGGTCTTGAAGAATTTCCAATAAGTAAATAGTGAGGCAATAGTCGGGCATCGACAACCAAGTGGTCAGTTCATATATATATTAGAAATATTAATACATATAGTGGGCAAAAAGTCCTGTTCTCACAACACTTTCTTGTCAATGAACTGACCGTGAGTCTTGCCTATCCTTTAAATAAATACCATTCTTACACGTAAATGTTTTTAAGATACAATGCAATATCAAATTTAAGACTGGAGAAATGAAACCATATCCAATATTCAGAGCTGTGGTACCTCCCTAGATGTCATTCATCGCAGGTTTCGCGGCATTTTGGGTAAAAAATTATTCCTTTGACGAATATCCCATCAACCGATGGGGGTAAAACTCCCCTTTTGGCTTCAAAATTCGGTTTAAGTCACACTTGGGGATGTGACGGGGTCAAGCCATAATGCAGTCATTATAGGGCGCGGGCAGACCTATATAAACTCAACAACAACAACAACAACAACAACGACATAGCGAAAAGGTCTAGATAAAAAGTCGACATAAACAGGTTTATTTTATATAGAATAAGAAGGAATAAATTCGGGACCGGAAAAAAAGTCGACATAATCGGAAAGTCGACTTATCCGACGTCAACATAGCGAGGTTCGACTGTATTTTAACAAATGTATTTCAATTATTATGAAACTTTTTACATATTAAATATCAGTCGAGCTTTTAAATGCTTATCAATATAATCCAGTCACCTGACCTATTACGTAGGCGGGAGATAAGTTGTTTATCTAACTTCCTTGTTGGAAGTGAAGGGCAGGGAGAGGACGTTTATAAGTTGTAACCCTAAATGTGACAGGACTATGGCATCGAAGTTTGAATCCTCCATTCAGAGGGGGTGTGATTTCATCCACGATTTTGTCTGTTCCCCATGCGAAGAAGATGGATTGAACACGGAAGCTCAATATTTCTGTAATCAGTGTACGAAATATTACTGCGTAAACTGTGTCCCAGTTCACAACAAGCTATTCAAGAGACACTCGGTGCTCGACCGGACGGACAAGACGAAATGGGCAGCAGCACCAGGGATGGTTGACGTTCTTGAGAGATGCGAGAGGCACCCCGGGGAGGCGCTCAAGCTGGTCTGTGGTGACCATGACCAGCTGTGTTGTCACGTGTGCGTTGCCATGGATCATAGGTATGTTTCAAAGACCATTTTAAAGTAAAATAACACAAGCACAGTATTAAGACCGATCAACAAGTATTTTGATGCATGCTTAACCTTGTTTCTGGTTAACACAACCATTAACAATTGTACTTTACATATGTGTACTATAAAACTATGCTCTAATTTTATTGGTCAATATTGTCAACTAAGACTTGCTCTGTAGCACATTTCTTGAACTCGTTGAATAAACTGTCTGTGTGTGTGTCTGTCTGTCTGTCTGTCTGTCTGTCTGTCCGTCCGTCCGTCCGTCCGTCCGTCCGTCCGTCCGTCTGTCTGTCTCTGAGTGTTTACCTGAGTGTATGTCGGAAAATAGCTCATTGAGCTAATATTTCTTGTTATAACACATACCCGACTTTAAAGAAAGATTCTTGTTTCTTATGTCTGATTGTGTGTCCATCTGTTTGTCTGTGTGTATGCAGAATATTACAGTTTTTTCTGTTTATGTGTATTTCTGATTGCGTGTGTATCTGTCCGTGTGTGTGTGGAGGGGGGGGTTGTCTGTGTGTATACAGAATATTCCAGTCAGTGGTTTTGCGATTCCCCAGTCAAATTTTATTAGTAAATTGCAAACAACAGCTAAATCATTGAAATTTAATGGCCATTATGTCCAGCATTAATTGCATGGGAGTTCTTATTTTGGTCAGTTTTTGAAAAAGTCTATGTTTCTTAGGTTTAACGCTTCATCTCAATTTGTATATTTTGATACTTTTCAAAACTAAAACAAATATTTCAACAATAGTTATTTACTGAATATAGACATTATTTTCTGAACTATAACTAAGCTAAGAATTAAATCTTTGATAGTGTTTATAATCTCCTGGGCAAAGGTATTTAACTCTCTAAACCACACCCTTGAGTTATGTTTAAAGATTGAAAACATCAAGTACAAGTGTAACTAATTAATTATTATATTTCTTGAACTCGCAACATCGAAATGTATTAATACAAGTAGCGCCTTTAGCTTTGATTGTGTCGACGAATTTAACACTTTGATTTTGGTATTGTTGTTTAAGGGGCTATTAGGATTTGGCCTTCGTACGGATGTATTTTAACCCAAATCACGACCTAGTCATAATTCTTTACGAGCCAAATGAACCAGTCAATTGTAACCACGCGCCACCCCTCCCACCCCCAGGTACGGGGGTATACCGGGGAATAGCCCTTACCTAGAGTCCCTGGGGTGCGGGTGCATTTGGCGGGGATTTTACCAGCAGTACATTCCCGCAGGGCAGGGATTTTACTCGTAGTTGGCTGGACCGAAAGTCCCCGCTATTCCCCGGGCCTTGTGGGGAGGGGGAGTTGGGGCGTGGTTACAATTGACTGGTGCAAAACTTTATTAACTACCGGGTTAGTTGTCCGGTTAGTGCATTAGTTAGCGCACCCGCTTCTCACCTAGGCGACCCGGGCTGGATTCCCGGCTTGGTCGCATGTGAATTTGGTTTGTGGTCAAGAAGCCGGACAAATGGGTTTTATCCGGGTTCTCCGGTTCCCATCAAAACACAAGACCCCACTCTCGCGTGAAATTGTGCTAACGGGAGTAATTAATATAATGTTGAAATAACTATTTTAAACAATCGTTGTAAAATAAATATGTTAAAACTAATATTTTGACTCCTGTACACGATAAAAAAGATTCGGGGAGACGTTTTTCTTTGAATGTCAAAAATTTGCGGAAATAATGTTGTTTTTTCTTCGTACCTTCATCATTATAAATACATAAATGAAGGGTCTTGCATTGAGACAAAAACGTAGTCCCTTCGTCCACAACTGCATATAGTTGATTATCGCGAGATATTAGTTATTTGATAGTTTGTAGTTGTAGTACTAGCTGGTGCCGTGGCAACAACAACAACCGTATCTGCAGCAGAGACAGTTGTTTCAGGTGCTGCAACATCATCACATTATCGGTGGAGGTACTGGTGGTGGTGGTGGTGGTGGTGGTGGCTGTGGTTGTGATGGAGGTGACAGTGGCAATAGCAGTAGCAGTAGCATTAGTGGTAGTATTAACAGCAAAAGCCGCAGCATTACCAGCTGTATTACAAAGACTTGTGAGGGGGAGGGGTAAACAAATATGTTCTTGTTGTGTATTTAACTTCAGCCAATAGCGACACCTCTTGCTGATAAGCCACGCCTCTGTACTACTACATGCTGCATGCTATCACAGTAGTTTAGTTCTCAATGACTGTTCTCAAGTACTAGTAAAACTGTTGTTATTTCTTGTTGTAAACACAACATATTGGCGACGAGGATGTTTAACTAAAACGTACTATTATTTCGGGAATTTTATTCATTTGCGCGTGAAATTCTGGATAATAATTAAGATGGCGAACTCAGGTTTAATTGGAACTTTAAACGCATTCAATAGTGACAGTGAATCATGGATTTCATATGAGGAGCGTTTAGAGATGTACTTTGCAGTAAATAGTATTGGGGACGAGAAAAAGGTTGCCGCTTTATTAACTCTGTTGGGGGAGAAGACGTATGCATTGTTGAGAAACTTAACGTCACCCCAAAAGCCAGCAGAGAAGACGTACCAGGAACTTTGTCAATTATTGAAGACACAGTTATGTCCCAAACCTCTGGTGATTGCGGAACGGTTCCGATTTCATAAACGTAATCAGGCGACAGGTGAATCTATTTGTGATTTCAAAGCCGCTATAAGGAAATTAGCAGAACATTGTGAAATCAATGATAATCTCGAAAACACATTACGTGATAGGTTTGTTTGTGGGTTGAAGGATGAAGCGACACAACGAAAGCTATTGTCAACGGCTGACTTAAGCTTGAAAAAAGCAATTGAAATCGCCACTGCGATGGAAACAGCTTGCAAAGACGCAGCTGAATTACATTATACGGCATCAGAAAAATTTAAATGTAAACAAAATAGGAAAGAAGCCACCGAGTAAACGACAATACCGTAAAGAAGTTACATTGAAGCCACAACAAAGAGGGAAATATTCCAATACACGGTGCATACATTGTGGTAAATCAAACCACCAGTCTGACAAGTGTAGACTAAAGAATGCAATTTGCCATAGTTGCAGTGAAAAGGGACACATTAAGACTGTCTGTCCAAACCCCAGAAATGTGAACGTAATTGACAAAACGAAAAATGACAGTGTGTATGTCATAAACAAAGTGACCAGCGAAAGAACATCGAGAATTCTTCTATATCCAGTCATCAATGAAAAACAGGTTGAAATGGAACTAGACACTGGGTCTGCAGTTACCATTATTTCAGAACAAAACATGAAACAATTGTTTGGAAATATCAAACTGGACAAACCCTACTGTAAGCTACAATCATATTCTGGGGAAACAATACAGCAAGTTGGATCTGCTAACGTGCGTGTTGACTACAACAACCAAACAAAGGATTTAAGACTTTGTGTAGTTAAAGGCAACAAACCATCCTTATTTGGGAGAGACTGGTTGAGTGAGATAAATGTTGACTGGACTAGCGTCATGCGCGTCAATAACATTGAATCGCAAAAAGATCGTTTTGCGAATATGATGAATAAATATGATTCTGTATTCAGCGACGGTATTGGTCACGCTAAAGGCTTCAGTGCGAAATTAACGCTGAAAGACGATGCCACACCCAAGTTCATGAAGGCAAGGTCGGTTCCGTTTTCAATGAAACCAAAAATCGAGAAAGAACTTGACAACCGTGAAAGACAAGGGATAATAACGAAAGTAAATACAAGCGAATGGGCTACACCAATCGTACCTGTTTTGAAATCAACGGGAGATGTCAGGATTTGCGGAGATTTCAAGGTCACGGTCAACCAGGCGCTGAAGGTTGATAAGTATCCACTTCCACGTGTTGATGACATTTTCGCTAATCTGTCACAGGGACAAAATTTCACGAAACTGGATTTACGCCAGGCGTACCTACACTTGGAGGTCGACGACGACAGCAAGGAGTTACTGACAATCAATACACATCGGGGACTATACCGCTATAACCGGTCTGTGTATGGCATTTCCTCACTTCCAGCGACATGGCAGCGCACAATGGACACAATACTTCAGGAAATTCCGGGAGTACAGTGTATACTGGATGACATGATTGTCACAGGGGACAGTGATCAATCGCACTACGAAAACCTTGAAAAAGTGTTATCACGCTTGAGTGATTATGGATTAAAAGTTAACAAAGATAAGTGTCAATTCTTTAAGGACAATGTTACATACTGTGGTCATGACATTGATAAAATAGTATTGTGGAAATGTAATGACAAGATTCAGTCGGTGCTGGACACACCTGTACCACATGATGTAACTTCATTGAGGGCTTATCTTGGGGGTTTAAACTACTATCACAAATTTCTGCCAAATCTTGCAGCCGTTGTAAGTCCGTTAAACGCACTTCTCCAGAAAAAATCAAAAGTATAAATGGTCAGATGAATGTGACAGGGCGTTTAATGATTCGAAGCGCTTGATCACATCAGAGCCCGTGCTAACATTTTACAATCCGGAACTTCCGGTACGGCTCGCAACGGACGCATCCCCTGTCGGTATTTCCGGTATATTCTCACATGTTATGCCGAACGGCTCCGAAAGACCAATAGCATTCGCGTCGCGTTCCTTGACAAAGACGGAACGTAAGTATGCGCAAATAGACAAAGAAGCGTTAGGGATTTACTGGGCAGTAAAACGTTTTTACACGTATTTGTATGGCAGACATTTCACTCTAGTGACAGATTGCCAGCCGCTCACTTCGATTTTTAACCCTGGTAAAAGCATACCGGTTACCACTGCCGCACGTGTTCAAAGATATGAGTTATACTTGTCGGGATTTCATTACGATGTTGAGTACAAGAATACTAAGCGACATACGAACGTAGATGGCTTGTCTAGATTGCCGGCGCCGCACACCGCCGAAAATTATGACAATGATATTGAAGAAGTGTTTTACACCTCTCAAATTGATCAGTTACCGGTCACAAGTTCTCAGATTCGCAGAGAAACTCAGCGCGATCGTTTGTTATCGCGTGTTTTAGTTATGTAGAAAACGGCTGGGACGAAAAGCTTAATGACCCTCTGTTGAAAAGATATTTCTCGTGTAGGAATGAACTCGCAATTCATCATGGTTGTTTGATGTGGGGAAACCGGGTAGTAATTCCAATCAAATTACGGTCTAAGGTATTAGACACAGATCATTCAGGGCATCCTGGGATTGTCAAAATGAAAGGACTGGCTAGAAGTAGCATATGGTGGCCCGGTATTGATAGTGACATTGAATCTCTGGTCAAAATATATAATGGGTGTCAGATGGAACAAAGACAGCCAGCACATGTTTACCTACATCCGTGTGAATGGCCGAGTTCCAGCTGGGAACGAATACACGTCGATTTTGCTGGCCCATTTTTAGGAAGAATGTTTATGGTAATTGTCGATGCACATAGCAAATGGCCAGAAGTTATAGAAAAGAAATCGACTACTGCCGAACGCACGATAAATGAATTGCGAATTATATTCTCAAGATACGGTCTTCCGAAACAATGCGTTTACAGACAATGGACCTCAATTCATTTCTGATAGTTTTGCAAAATTCATGCAAAGTAATGGCATAATGCATATCAAAACAGCCCCGGCAAAACCATCAACAAATGGTCTCGTTGAAAGGTTTAATGCTACATTTAAATCTGCTATGCGAGCTATGGATGGCGAAACTGACGATTTCGGCTTGAAACTCAGTAATTTTCTATTATCATACCGCACAGCTGTGCATTCCACAACCAACGAAACACCGTCAAAACTATTTTTCAGTCGAAGAATTAGCACTAGGCTCGATTTGCTCAAGCCGGACACAAAGCAATGTGTTCAAGACAAACAAATGAAATTGTCATTAGCAGGAAAACAAACATTTAGGGAGCTTGAGTTAGGTCATAGCGTACTTGCGCGCGATTATAGGCCGAGCGTGAAAGAGAAATGGGTTACAGGGATTGTGGTATCAAGGGATGGCCCCTTGATGTATAAAGTACTTGTTGGAAATGCCACATGGAAACGACACATTGATCAGTTACGGCCCACCGAAATAGAACAAAGTCAGACTCAAACTGAGATACCAGAGTTAACAGGATCAATGCCATTAACTCGCGGTCAGGGGTATTTCAATACACTACCCGATTCACAACATTCATATCAATTAGCCCCAGATGTTAGTAATAATAATGAACCGCCCCAGGTCGAAGAACGTCGTTATCCACAACGCGATAGGCACCCGCCGGAAAGATTAGCGTATAATTAGAGAGTACCCGTCAAGAGGCATTGTAAATTAATGTGCTTAATTAAATGACGCTGGAGAAGTGTTGCCAACTAATAGCTGCTATTTGTGATTAATTTTATCAAATAAAGATCAATTATTTTAATATCTTTACAAAATGTGTATTGTTTATCAATGATCGCACTGTTGAAACAATATTTTTATGATGAAAAACATAAACAGTTTAAAATATTATGGAAATATTTTATTGATATATATGATGTTATGACTTCATATTTGAAAGGGGAGAACTGTTGTGTATTTAACTTCAGCCAATAGCGACACCTCTTGCTGATAAGCCACGCCTCTGTACTACTACATGCTGCATGCTATCACAGTAGTTTAGTTCTCAATGACTGTTCTCAAGTACTAGTAATAAACCGTAAAACTGTTGTTATTTCTTGTTGTAAACACAACAGTTCTTACATCGGTCACGGTATGAAGGCAATGCAAGATGCACACAAAACAAAGCATATTATTTTATTGAAACTGCAAAACAAATCTTTTTTTTACGAAAGTGCAATATCAATGCAACATAATGTGTTCACGATGATGTAAACAAAATTGAAGTAAATTTAACATTCGGAGGTTCAGTTTCAACAATTTGATGTATTTTCAAGTTTCGATTGTATTATATATATAGTGTAAACGTATACAGTCGGCTCGAACTCGTTTGGCTCGAATTCCTCGTTGACCCGATCTGGATGGTATGCCGACTCGTTTCATTATACTGAAGGAAAGAACTACCGCTTGGTTCTAATTTTCTGAGGCTCGAGGTATTTTCGCCGGTCCCTAGGAGTTCGAGACAATGGGGTTCAACTGAACTAAATAAAAAATACAGTGAAAAACAAAGCGTTTAAAATGAATAATAAAAAGAGTGTTTTTTATAAAATGCGAAATCAATAAATCTGCCATTGTACAATCAATATCTATACGCTTAGTAAAGCATTCCCCTTAATACGTAATACAATTCGACCTATGAAACGACCAGATTCATATATAATGCAATAAAGGTAGCATTTGCAATCCAAATAAAAAGGTTGTTAGCATACCATTTTCATCAACAGCTGTCATATGTCTTAAACAATTTCATGTTACTCATTAAAAAAACATATGCTATATATAAGTTTGTATTAAGTTTAACCTGTCAATAATTATGTATAACACTCGATACTTCTTCATGTTTTTCACGGGCAAAATTTAATACATTCTACCAAATCTTGACCAAAACAACAGCAATTCCCAAAACATGATGTCATGATAATTTGACGTTAGATTATCGGTCAATTAGGGGTTAATGTGTAGCTGAAGTTGACTCTCGTGTAGGAATGAAAAGTGGAAATATTGGCTGGTATTTTTTGGCAGGTGTGAATTTCTGTCTGTGTGCCTTTCTGTCTGTCTGTCTGCCCGCCTGTCTGTCTGTGTTTATGTTTGTATGTGTGTCCGTCTGTCTATGTGTGGATCTGTCTGTGTATATGTGTTTGTCAGTGTTCCCTTCTGTCTCAACGGCGTGTCTGTGTGTGTGTGTGTGTGTGTGTGTGTGTGTCTGACTGACTGTCCGTCTGTCTGTGTGTGTGTCTGTCTGTGTTTGAATGTGTGTCTTTCTTCATGTGTATCTGTGTGTGTTTGTCTTCCTGCCTGCCTAACTGTGTGTATGTCTGTCTTTGTGTTCGTCTGTCTGTGAGTGAGTGTCTGTCTGTGTGTCTTTCAGTCTGTCGGTTTGTTTATGTGTCTGTCAGTATGTCTGTCTGTCTGTCTGTCTGCCTGCCTGCCTGCCTGCCTGCCAGCCTGTGTTTATGTATGTCTGCGTGTCAGTCTTTCTTTGTGTCGGTCTGTCTGTATGAATGTCTGTCTGTTTGTCTGTGTGGGTTTCTTTCTGTATATCAGTGTGTCTGTTTGTATGTGTGCGTGCGTGCGTGCGTGCGTGCGTGCGTGCGTGCGTGCGTGCGTGCGTGCGTGCGTGCCTGCCTGCCTGCCTGCCTGCCTGCCTGCCTGACTGCCTGCCTGCCTGTCTGTCTGACTGTGTATGTTTGTGTGACGATGACGACGAAGACGACGACCACGAAATATGAGTATTTAAATTGATATGATTATAGAAGATTGTTAAAAGAAAGCGTCTTCATAAAAATACATATATTTTTCCTTCTTTTATTGCAGACAATGTTCAGCAATACAGCACATTCCAGACGTTGCAAAGGGCATCCGCAAAGATCCCGAGTTTCGTCAACTACCTCAACGGGTAGCTGTTCTTAGGGTGCAGATAGAAGATATGAAAAACGACAGAAAGAAAAATAGTTCCTCACTGAGGAAGACTCGAACAGCCATTCTTGATGAAATCAAAGCAATCCGTAGAAAAATCAACGATATTCTTGACCAGATGGAGAAAACAACCGTTCAAGAATTAGACGGTCTGGTGGCTGCACAGGAACTGTCCATTAAGAAAGATATGGAATCCTGCACACAGATGGACGACGAATTAAAGAACATCATAGATGACATACAAAGCAAAGACTCATCAGGCGAACCTCCCCTATACATTGGGTTTAGAAAATGTGAAGAAATAATCAAACAAGCGAAAGAAATTCTGCAAAACATGTCAAATGTTGTCAAATACAATATAACTTTTCGTAAACATAATGGAATAGAAGATTATTTGTCCTCGATGAAGAGTTTTGGGGACTTTAATCAATCGAATGTTTTTGGTGTACAACCAATTGCTTCCCTAAACCCTAGAGATCATGTATTCGCTACCGAAGGTTACAAGGAATACAACGTAAGGATGAGTTCAGACAAAAGTTCATGTAATATTCAAGGGATGTGTGAGCTGCCTGGTGGAGAGATTGTTATTTTAGACCGCAACAACAAAGTGAAACTCCTGGACCAGGAGTACAGGGTTGTCGACCACTGTGATGTCCCCAAGTATCAACATGACGTGTGCCACATGGGCGGGAATGAGGTTGCCGTTTGTGTTGACAACTATGACAATAGACATGAACTTCATTTCATGAACATAATAAAAGGGAAACTTGTGACTACGAGAAAGTTAAGTTTCACCCATAGATGTTACAGCGCAGCTCATCATGGAAACAACCTTTACATTTCATCAGGCACCGCGCTATACGTCTATACGACAACGGGACAACTTGTAAAGAAGCTGTACGAGGACAAGTCTGGTGGTAACACGGTGAGAAATATTGCCATCAGTAACGATGGTAAGACTATCTACATCACAAACTTCTCAAACAATCAAATTATCACCCTGGACAACCTCGGCAACAAGCTGGCCACATTCACTGATCCTGACTTGAGGGGACCTTACGGAGTACACTCGACAACTGCTGGACACGTGTTCGTCTGCTGCCTTCACTCCGACACAGTGCTGCAGGTTGACAAGGACGGGATGACGAAGTTGGCCACACTGGCAAGGATACAAGACGGAGTGTACTCCCCTCAAGATTTGTACTTCAGCAGTCGTACTTCCTCTCTGGTTGTCGGCGGAAGGAAAGACACGCTCCTCGTCATCAGTGTTCGATAAAATATGATAATAGATTCACTTATAAGTGACAAAAAAGACAATCAACTGTTATTTTCTTTAACCTTTTTTCTTGTAAGTATTTACACGGATGAAATCATACAAGAATCCTATTTGCTTAAACATACATATACGTTTATATGTTACGTATTACGCTTGCTTTTTGCTTCAAAGTTATAAAGTTAATTGTGCGCATGTTATTGAACTATATCACTGTTGATTTTAGAATGTTATTCACATATGTTATATATCTGGTATAAGTGTGTATGTATACGGATGAATATTCTCTCTTTAATGTGGAAATAAATACATTTTATACGGGCCGTTTTGTCCATGTGCCTTTAAGAAGCTTGAATACTTTCTCTACAACTATAAGCGAGTCAGTTATATGTTTACTGTTTTCACTGGACACCAACCGTTCAAGCAACGGTCGTCGTCATAGGTGGAAGAATCAAGCAGATATGTTATTAAGTGAAAACAAAAAACCCTTGAAAAATGTTCATTTTTTATTAAAGCTGCACTCTCACAGATTGAACGTTTTGGCCTTTGTTTTGTCTTGGAAAGAGCCAATTTTTGTGAAAGTCCATAGAAACCAGTTATATAACAGTGCTGACAAAAAATAGATCGCAGATTTTTATATTTAAGTTCAAAAATTGAAGTTTAATGCATTTTTTTAAACCGTAAGTAACGGTTTAAGCCTTAAAACATTAATTTTCGATCGGATATATGAAAATCTACGATCTGATTTTTGACAGCAATCTGATATTATTGGTTTGCAGATATTTACGCAAAAATTTGCTCTTTCCAAGACAAAAAATAAAAAAAGTAAAAATGGTATATCTGTAAGAGTGCAGCTTTAAAGGCACACAGTACATTTTTGTTATATTAAATAAAGAATTATGTTAATCTCATTTAACTATATGATCAATAAAAAACGAGTCCAGTTGAAATAATATTACCCCTTATAAAATATGTTTGTTTTTATTTATAGTTACGTGGCCCTTAGAGACGTCAAAATATCGCTAGTAATCTGTACACAAATCATGTTTTTTAATCAATAAAGTCAAATGAGTTAAACATAATAATGCATTAATAAAAAGACTATTGCACCAACCTATAGTGTGCCTCTTTAAAACTAAACATGAGTATTATGATTCAATAGTAAGTGTTGCAACACTCGATCTCTTGACAAAGGCATTTGAAAGGCATACGCACCTCCAGTTATGTCGCCAATACAGACCTCTGCCAATCTAAATGAAATCCTAACGGGAATATTTTACGATTTTAAAAGTCAGGCATACAAATAATTATCCTGTGTAAAGTTAACAAACTACTATAAATAAAGGTAGGTCGTCAATAGAAGTAAATAGTGCTGACTAATATTGACACGTTGCGTGTGTGGGTTCAGTATTCTCATCCGTATTTCCATAAGGTTGTACACGGTCCGTTCTCGCATCCCATACACGTTGTACGGGGTTCGTTCTCCCATCCCATACACGTTGTACGGGGTTCGTTCTCCCATCCCATACACGTTGTACGGGGTCCGTTCTCCCATCCCATACACGTTGTACGGGGTTCGTTCTCCCATCCCATACACGTTGTACGGGGTTCGTTCTCCCATCCCGTACACGTTGTACGGGGTCCGTTCTCCCATCCCGTACACGTTGTACGGGGTCCGTTCTCCCATCCCATACACGTTGTACGGGGTTCGTTCTCCCATCCCATACACGTTGTACGGGGTTCGTTCTCCCATCCCGTACACGTTGTACGGGGTTCGTTCTCCCATCCCATACACGTTGTACGGGGTTCGTTCTCCCATCCCGTACACGTTGTACGGGGTTCGTTCTCCCATTCCGTATACGTTGTACGGGGTTCGTTCTCCCATCCCATACACGTTGTACGGGGTTCGTTCTCCCATCCCGTACACGTTGTACGGGGTTCGTTCTCCCATTCCGTATACGTTGTACGGGGTTCGTTCTCCCATCCCGTACACGTTGTACGGGGTTCGTTCTCCCATTCCGTATACGTTGTACGGGGTCCGTTCTCCCATCCCATACACGTTGTACGGGGTCCGTTCTCGCATCCCATACACGTTGTACGGGGTTCGTTCTCGCATCCCGTACACGTTGTACGGGGTTCGTTCTCCCATCCCGTACACGTTGTACGGGGTTCGTTCTCCCATCCCGTACACGTTGTACGGGGTTCGCTCACCCATCCCGTACACGTTGTACGGGGTCCGTTCTCCCATCCCGTACACGTTGTACGGGGTCCGTTCTCCTATTCCGTATACGTTGTACGAGGTCCGTTCTCCCATCCCGTACACGTTGTACGGGGTCCGTTCTCGCATCCCATACACGTTGTACGGGGTTCGTTCTCCCATCCCGTACACGTTGTACGGGGTTCGTTCTCCCATCCCGTACACGTTGTACGGGGTTCGTTCTCCCATCCCGTACACGTTGTACGAGGTACGTTCCCTCATCCCGTATACGTTGTACGGGGTACGTTCCCTCATCCCGTATACGTTGTACGGGGTTCGTTCTCCCATCCGGGGTTCGTTTTCCCATCCCGTACACGTTGTACGGGGTTCGTTCTCCCATCCCGTACACGTTGTACGGGGTTCGTTTTTTCCATCCCGTACACGTTGTACGGGGTTCGTTCTCCCATCCCGTACACGTTGTACGAGGTACGTTCCCTCATCCCGTAAACGTTGTACGGGGTTCGTTCTCCCATCCCGTACATGTTGTACGGGGTTCGTTTTCCCATCCCGTATACGTTGTACGGGGTTCGTTCTCCCATCCCGTACACGTTGTACGGGGTTCGTTCTCCCATCCCGTACACGATGTACGGGGTTCGTTCTCCCATCCCGTACACGATGTACGGGGTTCGTTCTACCATCCCGTACACGTTGTATGAGGCCCGTTCTCCCATACCAAACACGTTGCATGTATGGGGTCCATTCTCCCATCAAAGACACTTTGCGGTTACGGGGTCCGTTCCCTCATTTCGTGCACGTTGCATGCATTTGGCCCGTTCTCCTATCCCGACCACGTTGTACGTGGTCCGTTCTTCCATCCCAAACACGTTGTACGTGGTCCGTATGTTCAACCATTTATCTGCTGTATTTGTAACAAGATTTGGGACAGCTGTTTGGACTCTTGTCTTGCCGGTATACCTGTTATCTTAAATCCGTAGAAACGTCACAAAAATCACTAACTATATTTTTGAATTTTTGGATGCCACATCTGTCATCGCTTACCTTAGCACTGTTAATTGTCGGATGCCACACCTGTCATCGCTTAATTTAGCACTATTAATTGTCGGAAGTTACACCTGTCAGCGCTTACCTTAGCACTGTAAATTGTCGAATGTCACACCTGTCATCGCTTACCTTTGCGCTATTAATTGTCGGAAATCACACCTGTCATCGCTTACCTAAGCATTTTTCATTGTAGGAAGTAACACCTGTTATCGCTTACCTTACCACTGTCTTTTGTCGGAAGTCAAAACTGTCATCGCTTACCTTAGCACTATTAATTGTCGGATGCCACATCTGTCATTGCTTACCTTTGCACTATTTATTGTCGGATGTCACACCTGTCATCGCTTACTTTAGCACTATTAATTGTCGGAAGTTACACCTGTTATCGCTTACCTTAGCACTATTAATTGTCGAATGTCACACCTGTCATTGCTTACTTTAGCAATATTTTTGTCGGATGTCACACCTGTCATTGCTTACCTTAGCACTGTGTTTTGTCGATAATTACACCTGTCATCGATTACCTTAGAACTGTTTTTTTGTCGGATGCCACACCTGTCATTGCTTACCTTAGCATTATGAATTGTCGGATGTCACACCTGTCATTGCTTACCTTAGCACTGTCTTTTGTCGGATGCCACACCTGTCATTGCTTACCTTAGCATTACGAATTGTCGGATGTCACACCTGTCATTGCTTATCTTAGCATTATTAATTGTCGGATGCCACACCTGTCATTGCTTACCTTAGCACTGTCTTTTGTCGATAATTACACCTGTCATCGATTACCTTAGAACTGTTTTTTTGTCGGATGCCACACCTGTCATTGCTTACCTTAGCATTATGAATTGTCGGATGTCACACCTGTCATTGCTTACCTTAGCACTGTTTTTTGTCGGATGTCACATCTGTCATTGCTTACCTTAGCATTACGAATTGTCGGATGTCACACCTGTCATTGCTTATCTTAGCATTATTAATTGTCGGATGTCACACCTGTCATTGCTTACCTTAGCATTACGAATTGTCGGATGTCACACCTGTCATTGCTTATCTTAGCATTATTAATTGTCGGATGTCACATCTGTCATTGCTTACCTTAGCATTACGAATTGTCGGATGTCACACCTGTCATTGCTTATCTTAGCATTATGAATTGTCGGATGCCATACCTGTCATTGCTTACCTTAGCACTGTCTTTTGTCGGATGCCACACCTGTCATTGCTTACCTTAGCATTACGAATTGTCGGATGCCACACCTGTCATTGCTTATCTTAGCATTATTAATTGTCGGATGTCACATCTGTCATTGCTTACCTTAGCACTATTAATTGTCGATAATCACACCTGTCATCGATTACCTTAGAACTGTGTTTTGTCGGATGGCACACCTGTCATTGCTTATCTTAGCATTATGAATTGTCGGATGTCACACCTGTCATTGCTTACTTTAGCACTGTCTTTTGTCGGATGCCACACCTGTCATTGCTTATCTTAGCATTATGAATTGTCGGATGTCACACCTGTCATTGCTTACCTTAGCACTGTCTTTTGTCGGATGCCACACCTGTCATTGCTTATCTTAGCATTATGAATTGTCGGATGCCACACCTGTCATTGCTTATCTTAGCATTATTTATTGTCGGATGTCACATCTGTCATTGCTTACCTTAGCACTATTAATTGTCGATAATCACACCTGTCATCGATTACCTTAGAACTGTGTTTTGTCGGATGTCACACCTGTCATTGCTTACCTTAGCATTATGAATTGTCGGATGTCACACCTGTCATTGCTTACTTTAGCATTTATTGTCGGATGTCACACCTGTTATTGCTTACCTTAGCACTATTAATTGTCGATAATCACACCTGTCATCGATTACCTTAGAACTGTGTTATGTCGGATGCCACACCTGTCATTGCTTACCTTAGCACTGTAAATTGTCGGATGTCACACCTGTCATTGCTTACCTTAGTACTATTAATTGTCGCATGTCACATCTGTCATTGCTGACATTTGCACTGTTAATTGTCGGAATGTCACACCTGTCATCGCTTACCTTAGCACTGTCTTATGTCGGATGTCACACCTGTCATCGCTTACTTTAGCTATATTTATTGTCGGATGTCACACCTGTCATTGCTTACTTTAGCTCTATCTATTGTTGGATGTCACACCTGTCATTGCTTACCCCAGCTATATCTATTGTCGGATGTCACACCTGTCATTGCTTACTTTAGCACTGTCTTTTGTCGGATGTCAAACCTGTCAATGCTTACCTTAGGACTATATATTGTCGGATGTCAAACCTATCATTGCTTACTTTAGCACTGTCTTTTGTCGGATGTCACACCTGTCATTGCTTACCTTAGCACTGTCTATTGTCAGATGCAACACCTGTCATCGCTTACCTCTGCACTATTTATTTTCGGGTGTCACACATGTCGTTGCTTACTTAAGCACTGTTTTTTATCGGATGTTACACCTGTCATTTAACCGAGTACTGTTTATTGTCGAAGATCACAGCTGGCATTGCTTACCCTAGCATTGTTTGTCTTATGTCACACCTTGTATTGATAACCTTAGTACTGTTTATTGTCGGATGTCACACCAGTCAATGCTTACCGAAGCACTATTTTTTGTCCGATGTTACACCTGACATTGCTTACCTTTGTACTGTTTATTGTCCGATGTTACACCTGTCATTGCATACCTAAGCACTGTTTATTGTCGGCTGCCACACCTTTTATTGCTTACCTAAGCATTGTATATTGTCAGATGTTACACCTGGTATTACTTACCTTATTACGTTGTATTGTCGGATGTCACACCTGTCATTGCTTAACATAGCACTGTTTATTGTCGGATGCCACTCTTGTTATTGCTTTCCGTAGCAATGTTATTGTCGGTTGGCGCACCTGGTATTATTTACCTTCGAACTGTGTATTGTCGGTTGGCGCACCTGGTATTATTTACCTTCGAACTGTGTATTGTTGGGTGGCGCATCTGGTATTACTTACCTCAGCACTGTGTAATTGGTGACACACCTGGTATAACTTACCTCAGCACTATGTAATGTTTGGTGCACACCTGATATTACTTACTTTTGAACTTTGTATTTTCGGGTGTCGCACCTGGTATTACTTACCTCAGCACTGTATAATGTTTAGTGGCACACCTGGTATCACTTACCTTTGAACTGTGTATTGTCGGATGGCACGCCTGGTATTACTTACCTTAGTACTGTGTAATGTTTGGTGGCACACCTGGTATAACTTACCTTTGAACTTTGTATTGTCGAGTGTCGCACCTGGTATTACTTACCTTAGCACTGTGTAATGTTTGGTGGCACACCTGGTATAACTTACCTTTGAACTGTGTATTGTCGGATGGCACACCTGGTATTACTTACCTCAGCACTGTATAATGTTTAGTGGCACACCTGGTATAACTTACCTTTGAACTGTGTATTGTCGGATGGCACACCTGGTATTACTTACCTCAGCACTGTGTAATGTTTGGTGCACACCTGATATTACTTACCTTTGAACTGTGTATTGTCGAGTATCGCACCTGGTATTACTTACCTCAGCACTGTGTAATGTTTAGTGGCACACCTGGTATAACTTACCTTTAAACTGTGTATTGTCGGATGGCACACCTGGTATTGCTTACCTTAGTACTGTGTATTGGCGTATGTCACACCATGAAACTGTCACAAGCACATACACGGAACTGCCATTGTGATAACATATGCTTCGCTCACCACACATGATCTCGACAATAAAATCAAGAACGCCAAAATGTCACAATATACGCCCGTTCTAGTTTTAGGACACAAGTTTGGTGATCAAGTGGTTGTACGTTAGGCCACATTTAAAGAGCGAACATGTGATACAGTGTTTGCTAATTCAAGGGTCATAACTCTGAAGTGACTGGGGCAAAATGGCTGCTTATCAAACCTGACAGACGTGTTGCCTACAAAAGTGTTAAAGTCATTTCTAAAAAGCTGTTGCCTTCAATCTCTAGGCTTGTGAACCTTTTATTGACACAAGGAGTGTTTCCAGCAAAATGGAAACAGGCGATTACCAGACCACTTTTAAAAAAGTCGGGCCTTGAGCGGTAATTTTTCTATTATCGCCCTGTCAGCAATTTGTCATTTTTATCAAAATTAATTGAAAAAGCGACACTTTATAGACTTAATCAGCATGTGAATGAGCATAACCTCCTCCCAAAGAACCAATCTGCTTATAGACAGTTTCACTCGTGCGAGTCCGCTTTACTTCGGCTTGTGAATGATTAGCTTGATGGGATGGAACATTAGGAGGTTTCGGCACTTATAGCTATAGACCTTAGTGCGGCGTTCGACACGGTCGATCACGACCTTTTCGTCCATGTATTGGCCAACCAGTATGGTGTTTGTGGATCAGCGCTGGAATGGGTGGATTCGTACCTGCGACCACGTGGCTGCCGCGTGAAGGTGAAACAAATGTCTTTATCTCAGCGCCATCTTACATGTAGTGTCCCGCAAGGAAGTTGTTTGGGTCCTTGACTCTGTTTGACGTATGCTATAACTCTATTTGACATTGTGCCCCCGTCCATTTCAGTGTTTGGGTTTGCGGACGACCATACAGCGAACGTTCGTTTCAAACCAACAACAATCGCAGAAGAGGCTACAATTTCGGAACTTTAAGGTTGTGCTATTGTCATAACCGACTGGATGAATAATAACAAACTAATAATGAATGCATCCAAAACAGAAATTATCATGTTTGGTAGTCGCCCGCTGTTATAAATGTGACACCAAAGAAATTGAAATATGCGGTGATAACATGAAATTGCAGAATTATATCAGATATTTGGGTGCTTTTCTAGATGCCACACTTAATTTCAAAGAGCATATTAAAAGAAAGTGTAAAACTGCTATGTTGAACTATTTTAAGATAAAAACTATCCGTAAGTTTCTAACCAAAGAAGCAACTGAGGTCTTAGTTCTGTCATTAGTAATTTCACACTTGGACTATTTTAACGTCATTCTGTATGGTGTCGCTCTGACAGTGTGAACTACATAAATTACAATGCATCCAGAATATGTGTGCCAAACCTATTCTCAACCGTTTTAGGCGTGATAGTTCATAACAGGCATTATATGATCTGCACTGGTTACCCATAAAGGCAAGAATTAATTTTAAGATCCTCACTTATACGTATAACTGTTCCGTTGGAAATGCTCCTCAATACCTTATTGAACTTTTGTCTAGAAAAGATTCAAAACGCACACTACGATCCTCGGAATCATCAATAGGATGCTACGTTGTGCCTTTAAATAAGAAAAAGTCCTTCAGTGACAGAAGTTTTGGAACTATTGGCCTTAAGCTTTGGACAGAGTGATTCAGTAAACATATTCAAAAAACATTTAAAAACCCATCTTTTCAGAGATTATTACGCATTTTTTAAAACGTATACCCATGAACTATTTACCAATATATTGATGAGCTGTTGTCTGTTTACACGATGGTGAACATCCATCATGTTGTAAATAATTTATATACTATTCATTGACCTATGTATGTTATGTACTGTGTCTGTATTGCTGCATTGCTTTTATTATCTTATAATTAATTATTGTACAACGCCATTTAATATGTATTTATATGTAGAAATAGGCTTTTAAGCAAATAAACAAGTTTCAAGTTCAAAGTTTCAAGACAGACTTTCTGCCCATACACATTCTGACCAAATTTGGTGATGATTGGACAAACAATTCTAAACTTATTGCTCGGATAAGACTTGTTTAGGATCTACGTTAAATGGTGCAATTAAAGTGCGTTATGTTCGAGTGACTAGAGCTAAGGATGGGTATCAAACTTGTCCGAGATATTACGTCAATTCACATTCTAACTAAATTTGGAGATGATTGGACATAGATATTGATTGAGCGGACAGCATACTGGATACCGCTGTACGCCAATGTTAAACTGTAATACATGTACGTCCTGTTTTATAAACGGGCGAATTAAAACTAACAGAAAAAATAAACATAACATGTATTACAAATTAAAATTCATATTTATGCTATATTAAATGACTTTGAGAAATAAACTTTATAACAGCACTGAAGTTTATCTTAAGTTCCGAACATTCCGTTTTACAATTCATTTCAATTTTTACAATTTTGACTTTTAAGTGTTTAAGTCTAAGATCTGGCAATAAACACACAAAAATACTAAAGTCATTTCTCAATCTCATCTATAAAAAATCTTCTAACTATGCCATGACAAAAAATGTACTTAGGTAATATAAGTTTTGAGCATTCTGTTTTAAAGATCATTTCAATTTACACATTTTTTACTTTTAAGAGTTTGGTTTTTGCAAAAAACAAAACAATAATGCTCTAGTCATTTCTAAATATCGACTTTCTATTTTTCTTCAAACTGGTCATTGACAAAACAAATGATCTTAAGTAATATGCTGAATATGAATAAATCAGACTCAAAGACCTTTTTCTGCACACTAATTATTTCTCTAACGAATATTGACTTTTTGGAGTATCAACATAATCTTAATGAGAAATTGCACTCTTTATAAAAGTAATACTGTGTGGTGTTAGGATAAGTTCATAATTCATTATTAAAACATAGACCACCAAAATAAACACTTATGTAGTGGCATTGCATTACTGGATATCAAAAATCTGAAAATAAAATCCTCATTTTGATTTCTTGTTTTTCTCTATGTATCTTTTCAGTTCTTTATTCTCAACCAGGTCCGATTCTTCAACTGGTTTCTCGTTTCCACATCCACTTAAAGGGCACCTGAAATTAAACAGTGATGGAATTGCTATTATGGTAATATGTTTCATTGTGCTATGGTTAAACCAGATACACTGGGTGTTTTTTAGTTTGATTACGTAAATTAATTAGTTTTAATAGTTGTCTAATTTAAATTAAATTTTACAGTATTTTATAATATCTTTTGCACAAAATTACAATGATCGTCTGGACAAAATTACTCAAAATTATTCATCAAAAATGAAATTTTCATTTGTAATTACAATAAATCATTTTTCCCGTTTATATTGCATGTGGTCTTCATATAAACAACACGATTTGGGGCAACATGTAAGTCCTAACAGCAGGATTTGGGGCAACATGTAAGTCCTAAAAGCAGGATTTGGGGCAACATGTAAGTCATAACAGCAGGATTTGGGGCAACATGTAAGTCCTATCAGCAGGATTTGGGGCAACATGTAAGTCCTAACAGCAGGATTTGGGGCAACATGTAAGTCCTAACAGCAGGATTTGGGGCAACATGTAAGTCCTAACAGCAGGATTTGAGGCAACATGTAAGTCCTAACAGCAGGATTTGGGGCAACATGTAAGTCCTAACAGCAGGATTTGGGGCAACATGTAAGTCCTAACAGCAGGATTTGGGGCAACATGTAAGTCCTAACAGCAAGATTTGGGGCAACATGTAAGTCATAACAGCAGGATTTGGGGCAACATGTAAGTCCTAACAGCAGGATTTGGGGCAACATGTAAGTCCTAACAGCAGGATTTGGGGCAACATGTAAGTCCTAACAGCAGGATTTGGGGCAACATGTAAGTCCTAACAGCAGGATTTGGGGCAACATGTAAGTCCTAACAGCAAGATTTGGGGCAACATGTAAGTCCTAACAGCAGGATTTTTTAAAGGTCCCAATCAAGCATATTTATTATTGCAGATGTTGAAAACATGTGTAGTCAGAGCATTTTCAGAATGTATTCACCCTGTTTAATGAAATTTTCATTTGAAACTACAATAAAACCATTTTTTTCCTTATTAACTGCATGAACATTTTTGGTGGGTTGGTCGGTAAGGAATGGAAGATGAATTCACATGGAATAATGAAGCATACCATTTAATTATTGCAAAATTTAAAAAAAATGTAGTCCGAGCGCTTTCATAGCACATTTGGGCCACTGACAAAATTAATATCAATGGATGCCCAAAGAAAGGTTCATGTAACTCACTTGGCCTTTTTCTTTCGCTGCTTGATGTACTGCATGATCCCCTCTCACTCATAGTTGTGGCCACACAGTTTGATGCGTACTGGGTGGACCATGTCCATGCCTGTGTATGGACACTTGGTGTTGATCTCCTGGGTCATTTCGATATCATCATCTTCACAAGTCCCCAGCATGGTCTCATCTGAAGACAAAAAAATAATGTATGAGTACTAGAATATCTATAAGACCATATTTATAATAGAAGAATATGTATCACATGATATAGCATAATGAATCGTTAACAAGTATTGTCACATTTAAGAAACAAGATAAATATCCCCACATAAATGTGAATGTTCCATTTTATTGCATACCTTACTTAAACTCTATGTTTAAAGCTGCAATCTCACACACTTACCGTTTTGACAACTTTTTTGTCTTGGAATGAGCCATTTTTTGCTAAATATCTGCAAACAAGTGATATAAGACTGCAGACAAAACTTTAAAGTACTCTTCAATCGAGTTGAGCGACTCACTGTCTCATCAACAAGGTTAAATTCTGACGTTTTTTACGGTAAAAATTAACGTCACAAGTATTTTGTTTGTTCCCGGATTCTGTGAATCAGTGGCAGTTTTATAAACAAGTGAAGTAACTTAAGTAAAACAATTTTGAGTATTACACTCTAATGTAAGTGTTTAGACTTGGTCAAAACGGTTATACCTAGTTGTTGACTTGGAAGAATGTACTAAAACACGTTCGGCACAGGAGGCGCAAATGATGTTGATAAAACACAACATAGTACATGTTATATACTAATATATTATCATTTTTTGTTGTTTTGTTTTAAAAGACAGACCGAGAAAGTATAATTCAGATAATGTAAACAAATAAGCAAACATATGAATGCTGCAAGGACATAATTAATTTCATTGTTTTCCCGTTAAGCTCAGTCGCTTATGATTGAATCATTTCATTAAGGTGTCCAAACCACGGATACGAGAAATAGTTAAAGGGTTTTGTGCATGTGTATAAAAAAAATAAAACAAGTTTAACGATTTACTATACTACACCACTCTTTTTGACCTCAAAATACTCTAGCATATATCATTTATGTCCGATTTCAGTTTTAAAAAGAGCAAATATGCAAGTAGCTACTTTATCAATCCTGTACTTTCAGTCATTTACAAATCATAGAAGATGGTTTATTTCATATCCAAAAAGCCATACAGCCCATGAGGACAAACACAATATTTACAATGTTATATACACATACATGCTTTGGAGAAGGCACACACAAAAAACAAAAAACAAAATAATAATAAATATTTAAATAATCCTCTAAAGAAAACAATGTTACTTTATAAATAGTAAGTTGTCTAACATCGCCAATTCAATCTTATTATTATAGTACTATATGCGTCAGACTTGAAATTATAACAAAATCACTTAAAAAAGATTTCAGTATGGCATGATGTTATGATAAGTGCATGCTTAGAACTATAATAGTTAAATTATATTTATAAAGAAATATCGTTTGCATCTGATTATAAATTTGATATGTTAATCTGTTTACATATCTAACCATGCAGGAGTTGACCTAGCCACTGATCGAAAACGAAAGTGTGTCTAGGAATTTTGACATGGTGACATTCAAAAATATATATACATATACATGATATTTACATTGTATAATAAAAATACAACAAAATGAAAATATGATATGCGCTGTTAGAAATTTGTCAATATCAATTAGTTTGTGTGTTTGCCATGTAAGGTGCTTGATAAAAATAATCGATTAACAGGTTTACAAAGGGTTAAACAAGAAGAGCTAACGATGGTCACGGTCACGTTTATCAGCTTACGACAAACTACAGTTATATTTTTACACCTTTGCAGTAGTCTATGCGTGGCTGTGATTACATATTATGGAAATAAGTCACTTATGTGAGTATAAACTGTGCATGAAATTATTTATTAAAGAGCTTAATCATTTGTAAAGCGTGTTCGAATCCAATGCTGAGATCTTTAATCCGAATAAATGATGTACCAGTACTAAGTGACGTATTAACAGTACATTTTAAACTAAGACTTTGATTAATTAAACAATTAAAATGCATATAACATGACAATAAATTAATTTACGAAAACTGTCAATTTCTATTTTTTTTAAATGCAAGTGTACAAAAATGGCTTGAATCGAAAGAAAAAAAAACAAACAAAAAAAACATCAACAAGTAAATAACAGCATTGTGAGTATAACAGTTAGTCATTATGTCTATTTTTGCAAACACAGTCAAATTAAATACAAAATAAAAAGGGGCTAATTAACAAAATGGAGAGTATTTATATAATTAATTGGATGATTTAAAATACACCTTCTGAATGTACAGCTAGGTATTAAAATTTGTGCTTGTTTTTAAACATGAGATATATTCACTGCTTGTATAAACTATGCATCATAGCACTTTACGTAGAAAAGCTTTATAAGCAAAATTTGACAGTTAAAGTATTACAGTCTCATTTTGGCTAGTCATAAGATCAATAAATTTAAACAGACATGGTCTCTTCCAGTAATATTTATCAATGTATAATTTTCTTAAATCCTTAAATAGGGTGCATTCAATAACAAAGTGGTACTCATCATCTAATTTATCACATATGATACATTTTCTATCATTGTATGGAATACTAGTTGGCCTATGCCATCTACCTGTTTCTATTGCAAGAAGATGAGAAGATGTGCGTAATCTACTTAATGCTATTCTATGCTTGGGAATGATAACAACATTTAAATAAGTTTTAAAATCAATACTGAAGTTTATTTCACGATCAAATAATACAAATCATTTGCAATTAAGCCAGCAAATATCTTTCAAATGATACTGACATTTTATAAGTTCACCATACTCTAAAGTTAAGAGTAGATCAGGTTACACATAATGTACTAAATGATTTGTTACACAAGCAGATTAAGGGGGGGGGGGGCACTTCTAAAATCGTTCAAGTTTACTTGTTATTTCAATAAATGAGACAAAAAGTTATAAAATACGCCAAAGAATTCCCCCGCCTTCTATTTAAACCAAATAAAATTCGGTTATAAGGGAGGGTGCAAGTCTAAATCACGCCCCTCTAACGTCGAATCCTGGATCCGCTCATGTGTACGGCAATATAACTTCCGAAAAGTATAATGCTATTTTAACGGGATTGTTTTCAAAAGCAAATTGCGTCGTTCTCTACATCACCATTGTCACCACTGTTTTTGTTTAATTTAGTGAGTACTCATTTCTTATCGGTGTATTTTTACAACAACTGGTGGGCTATAGAATCCCACTCGAATCCGCTGCATTGGTAGAAACCAGAACTGTGACGTCCTGAGATCGAGCCCACATCCTCTTGAGCGTGGGGCTACTACCTTCACCACTTTGGGGAGAGGTACACACCTATATCACTAGAACACCTTCACCCTGGTGGGGATCTGACCCATAACATCTTGAGTGAGAGGTTGACACCTATAACACTTAACCACCTTCACTCTGGTGGGGATCTGACCCATAACATCTTGAGTGAGAGGTTGACACCTATAACACTTAACCACCTTCACTCTGGTGGGTATCTGACCCATAACATCTTGAGTGAGAGATTGACACCTATAACACTTAACCACCTTCACTCTGGTGGGTATCTGACCCATAACATCTTGAGTGAGAGGCTGACACCTATATCACTAAACCACCTTCACCCTGGTGGGTATCTGACCCATAACATCTTGAGTGAGAGGTTGACACCTAGAACACTTAACCACCTTCACTCTTGTGGGTATCTGACCCATAACATCTTGAGTGAGAGGTTGACACCTATAACACTTAACCACCTTCACTCTGGTGGGGATCTGACCCATAACATCTTGAGTGAGAGGTTGACACCTAGAACACTTAACTACCTTCACTCTGGTGGGTATCTGACCCATAACATCTTGAGTGAGAGGCTGACACCTATAACACTTAACCACCTTCACTCTGGTGGGTATCTGACCCATAACATCTTGAGTGAGAGGTTGACACCTATAACACTTAACCACCTTCACCCTGGTGGGGATCTGACCCATAACATCTTGAGTGAGAGGCTGACACCTATAACACTTAACCACCTTCACTCTGGTGGGTATCTGACCCATAACATCTTGAGTGAGAGGTTGACACCTATAACACTTAACCACCTTCACTCTGGTGGGTATCTGACCCATAACATCTTGAGTGAGAGGCTGACACCTATATCACTAAACCACCTTCACCCTGGTGGGTATCTGACCCATAACATCTTGAGTGAGAGTTGACACCTAGAACACTTAACCACCTTCACTCTGGTGGGTATCTGACCCATAACATCTTGAGTAAGAGGTTGACACCTATAACACTTAACCACCTTCACTCTGGTGGGGATCTGACCCATAACATCTTGAGTGAGAGGTTGACACCTATAACACTTAACCACCTTCACTCTGGTGGGTATCTGACCCATAACATCTTGAGTGAGAGGTTGACACCTATAACACTTAACCACCTTCACTCTGGTGGGTATCTGACCCATAACATCTTGAGTAAGAGGCTGACAATTTTTACCACTAGAACACCTTCACCCTGGTGGGGATCTAACCCATAACATCTTGAGTGAGAGGCTGACACCTATAACACTTAACCACCTTCACTCTGGTGGGGATCTGACCCATAACATCTTGAGTGAGAGGCTGACACCTATATCACTAAACCACCTCCACCCTGGTGGGTATCTAAACCATAACATCTTGAGTGAGAGGTTGACACCTCTACCACTAGATCGCTGTCACCCTGGTGGGATCGAACATACAACTACTTGGGTGAGAGGCTGACACGTCAAGTATTACACCACTGTTAACATGGTAGTGATCGAACCCAAAACCTCTTGGGTGGGAGGCTGACACCTATACCAATATACCACACTAAACCCAGCGGTGATCGAACACACAACCTCTTGGGTGAGAGGCTGACACCTATACCAATATACCACACTAAACCCGGTGGGGATCGAACACACAACCTCTTGGGTGAGAGGCTGACCCTATACCAATATACAGTCAAACCTGGTTGAACGGTCACCTGCTTTAAATGGCCACCTGCCTTAACGGGCCACTCCAAATTCCCCCCGTACGTTTTTACTATATAATGTACGTGCATTAAGCGGCCAACTGTCTAACGCGGCCACGGCCACTAATTTTTGTCCCCATGAAGCCATATAATCACTAATTAGCGGCCACTAATCCCTTGTCACTGACACTTCCGCTTATAAAATTTTCCAATACACAGCTTTAATTGCGCATAGAAGTTTACGGAAAAGAACGACGGCCTCGGGTATCTCCGTCATCCAATGAAAATGAATATTGCATCACACGATTGCCATGCGTGTTTACTCATCGAGAAATCATGTTTATAACACGTCGGCGAATGTTTTGATCAGAATTGACACAATTAATACGATAATTAAATAATTAAGATAAGAAGTTAATTATTAAATACCGACAAAAACACCGGTTATTATGAATTCACAGTGTGCATTGTCATTCGACGGCGTGAAACGAGTTACGATTTTTATTCATTTCAATATTATTTTTCTAAGTGCACGGATTTATATTTCTACGAACGGATATTTACAATGCATTGTTCTTGATATTTTTTTAACTTTGATTATGGCTGAAAAAAAGACTAATCGAAAGTGTTTGACTCTAAAAGAACGTGTCGAGTGTGTAAAGTTATTAGAAAACGGCCGTAATGCAAGAATGTTGCCAAGGATTTTAACTGTGAACGGACTCAAATCAATTTCTTACTTAAGCGTAAGCGTGAAATTGTGAAGGAATATGAAAGCAATGGAAATCCAAAGGCAAAAGACAGAGTAAAATTACGGAAAATGTGTATGCACATGTAGTTGTGTAAATGTGCAGACTGATCTGTAGTGTGTTTTGTTAATGCTATGCATCAACATTTATTTAATATACGGACTACTTTAAAAAGTGAACTAAAAATGTGTATGTACATGTAGTTGTGTTAATGTGTAGACTGATATGTGGTGTGTTTTGTTTATGCCTTGTATAAACATTTATCTAATGTATTCTATTTATAAATTTGAAATAAAGTTTTTTATCTATACACATGTATTTGTATTCAACCTTCTTCAATAATATTGAAACAGATGTTATTGATTGTGGTGTGAGGTGGTGGTTAAGATACATACTCCATCTCTGAAAAAAGCTAAAGTGGCGGAAATGTCAAACCTGGATTAAGTGGCCACCTGTCTTAAGCAGCCACTTTGATCATTTCCCAAGGGTGGCCACTTAATACAGGTTTGACTGTATAATATATATTTGAATACGATGCGTTATCGTCAAGTGTCAAACATAGCATGGCACAGATCCACCCTATTCACGCTTGACCAACTGTGAATTTAAGGTGATAAGGTATAGGGTATAATACTGTTAATAACAATGGTATTTGCATGCAGGTATTAAGTGCTATACTACCTTAAATGAAACTACACTGTAGTATCGTAGCTTAACACCCCAGTGAACACAATGCTGTTCAGAACATTATAACGTATTAAATGTTGATTATGAATGAGGGAAATAATAACTCAAGAGACAATCAAATAGTTGTTTCTTTATTTCAACAGATACAAATGAGGGTTACATGAATCTCAATAAACTCAAATAAATCACCCTGTGACATCAATTTTTAACTTAAATATAAAAATCTGCGATCTGATTTTTTTGTCTGCAGGCTTTTATAACTGGTTTCCATGGATTTTCGCAAAAATTGCTCGTTTCAAGACACAAAATAAAAACGTTCAATCTGTGAGAGTGCATCTTTAAGACCGGTCAAAAAGAATTTTAATGCATGCTTAACATTGTTTCTGCTTAATACAACCATAAACAATTGTATTTTACATATATATGTGTACTATTAAACTATGCTCTAATTTTATTGGTCAATATTGTCATCTAAGACTTGCCTACTAGCACATTTCTTGAACTCGTTGATTAAATGTATATTGCATGTCTGTCTCTCTGTCTCATTGTGTGTGTCTATCTGTGTGCGTGTGTGTGTGTGTGTGCGTGTGTGCGTGCGTGCGTGCGTGCGTGCGTGTGTATGTGTGTCTGTCTGTCTGTGTCTGTCTGTGTTTTCTGTGTGTCTGTGCGTCTTTGTGTATATGTGTGTGTGTGTCTGTGTGTCTGTCTGTCTATAATTAAGCTAAGAATCAAATCTTTGATATTGTTTATAATTTCCAGGGCAACAGTATTTAACTCTCTAAACCACACCCATGAGTTATGTTTAAAGATTGAAAACATCAAGTTTAAGTGTAACTCATTATATTTTCATAAACTCGCAACGTCTTAATGTATCAAAATAGCGCCTTAGCTCAGATTGTGTCGATTAATTTTAACAACTTGATTACGGTATTGTTCTTTAAGAGGCTATTACGATTAAGGATGTATTTTAACCCAAATCACAACCAGTCATTATCCTTTACGGGCAAAATGCACCAGTCAATTGTAACCACGACCACTCCCCCCCCCCCCCCAGGTCCGGTGGTATACCGGGGATAGTCGGGGAAAAGGACCGTGCTTTTACCTTCCAGATGGCCCCGCAGTGACGGGTGAATGCGGTGGTTTTGTCCTCGCGCCAAATATAGCCGGGAGTGGGCCTTACCTAAGGTCCCTGGGGTACGGGGGCATTTAGCGGGGATTTTACCAGCAGTTCGTCCCCGCAGGGCAGGGATTGTATCCGTAGTTGGCTGGACAGAGTCAAAGTCCCCGCTTTTCCCCACAGTTACTTGGTATTTGGACTGCATTTTTTGGCCAGTCGAGCGATTGGTCCCTGGGGTGATCTCTTGGATGGAGAATCATAAAAAAAAGTGTTTTAGTACTCTATGATACACGTAATAAACAAATAATCAACTTTTGGTCGTTTATTTTTATACATTAAATATTTTGGAAATTTCATACATTCTTTATCATTCACAAGTTATGAAGGTTAGCAGATTTCGGGTTGAGACATATGTGTGGAAACGAGCTCAGATCTACAATAATTTTTCGATAAAACAACTGTATACGTCGCATGCATGTTCAGAAGGAAGTTATCTCCAAGATGCAATCGCTCAACAAGCACAAACTAGACGCGTGTTCTCTATTTTCTTTAATAATTCTGCCAAGAATACTGTTTATATACCGACTCACAGATCTTCGCCAGTACTTTCGAGTATGCACAAGATCCGAACCCGGCATGCGCTTTGTGTCTCTACGCGCGGGCGGGTACTAGTCATGAGGTAAACATTACCCCGGTTCCCGTTCGCGCGTAAAGTTGAAAAGCGCATGCCGGGTCCGGCCGGTGTGCATGGTCAAAATTACTGGCGAAGATTACATAACTTGTGAATGATAAAGATTGTATGAAATTTCCAAAATATTTAATGTATAAAAATAAACGACCAAAAGTTGATTATTTGTTTATTAGGTGTATCGTAGAGTACTAAAACACATTTTTTATGATTCTCAATCCAAGAGATCACCCTAGGGACCAATCGCTCGACTGGCCAAAAAATGCAGTCCAAATACCAAGTAACTGTGCTTTTCCCCGGAACTGGAGTAGGGGCGTGGTTACAAATAACTGGTGCAAAACTACCATCCACTACCGGGTTAGCACAGTGGTTAGCGCACTCGCTTCTCACCTAGGCGACCCGGGCTGGATTCCCGGCTTGGTCGCATGTGAATTTGGTTTGCGTTCACGAAGCCGGACATATGGGTTTTCTCCGGTTTCCACTAAAACACAATTCGTGTTAACGAGAGTAATTAATATAATGTTGAAATAACTCTTTTTCAACAATCGTTGTAAAATAAATATGTTTAAACTAATATTTTGACTCCTGTGCACGAAAGAAAATGTTTCAGGGAGACGTTTTTCTGTGAATGTCAAAAATCTGCGGAATAATGTTGTTGTTTTTTTCGTACCTTCATCATTATAAATACATAAATGAAGGGTCTTGCATTAAGGCAAAAACGTAGTCCCTGCATATAGTTGATTATCGCGAGATTAGCATTAGTAGTATTAGTTATTTGATAGTTTTAGTTTTAGTACTAGCTGGTGCCGTGGCAACAACAACAACCGTATCTGCAGCAGCGACAGTTGTTTCAGAGGCTGCAACATCATCACATCGGTGGAGGTACTGGTGGTGGTGGTGGTGGTGGTGGCTGTGGTGGTGTTGGAGGTGGTGTTTTGGCACTGGCGGTGACAGTGGCAATAGCAGTAGCAGTAGCATTAGCATTAGTGGTAGTATTAACAGCAAAAGCGGCAGCAATACCAGGTGTATTACTAAGTATTGAGAGCACTATATTAAATGATCGAACATGTTGACCTAATATGGTGGTGGTGGTGCTGGTGGTGGCTATGGTGGTGGTGGAGGGGGTGTTTTGGCGCTGGCGGTGACAGTGGCAATAGCACTAGCAGTAGTGGAAGTATAAACAGCAAATGCCGCAGCATTACCAGCTGTATTACTAAGACTTCTGAGGGGGATGGGGGTAAACAAATATGTTCTTACATCGGTCACGGTATGAAGGCAATGCAAGATGCACACAAAACAAAGCATTTTTTTATTGAAACATTTGCAAAACAAATCTTTTTTTACGATAGTGCAATAACAATGCAACATAATGTGTTCATGATGATGTAAACACAATTGAAGAAAATTTAACATTCGGATTTTCAGTTTCTCCAATTTGATGTATTTTCAAGTTTCGATTGTATTTTACATATAGTGTAAACGTATACTGTCGAACCCCGTTGGCTCGAACTCGTTTGGCTCGAATTCCTCGATGGCCCGATCTGGATGGTATGCCGACTTGTTTCATTATACTTAAGGTAAGAAGTACCACTTAGTTCGAATTTTACGAGGCTTGCGGTATTTTCGCCGGTCCCTAGGAGCTCGAGGCAATGGGGTTCAACTGAACTTAATAAAAAATACAGTGAAAAAAAGCGTTTTAAATGAATAATAAAAAGAGTGTTTTTTAATAAAATGCGAAATCAATAAATCTGCCATTGTAAAATCAATATATATATATATATATATATATAAAGATATACGCTTAGTAAAGCATTCCCCTTAATACGTAATACAATTCGACCTATGAAACGACCAGATTCATATATAATGCAATAAAGGTAACATTTGCAATCCAAAAAGGTTGTTAGCATACCATTTTCATCAACAGCTGTCATATGTCTTAAACAATTTCATGTTACTCATTAAAAAAACATCTGCTTTATAAAAGTTTGTATTAAGTTTAACTTGTCAATAATTAATTAATTATGTATAACACTCGATACTTCTTCATGTTTTTTTTACGGGCAAAATTTAATACATTCTACCAAATCTTGATCAAAACAACAGCAATTCCCAAAACATGATGTCATGATAATTTGACGTTAGATTATCGGTCAAATAGGGGTTAATGTGTAGCTGAAGTTGACTCTCGTGTAGAAATGAAAAGTGGACATATTGGCTGGTATTTTTTGACAGGTGTGAATTTCTGTCTGTGTGCCTTTCTGTCTGTCTGTCTGTACGCCTGCCTGTCTGTGTTTATGTTTGTATGTGTGTCCGTCTGTCTATGTGTGGATCTGTCTGTGTATATGTGTTTGTCAGTGTTCCCTTCTGTTTCAACGGCATGTCTGTCTGTGTGTTTCTGACTGTCTGTACGTCTGTCTGTGTGTGTATCTGTCTGTGTTTGAATGTGTGTCTTTCTATATGTGTATCTGTGTGTGTCTGTCTTCCTGCCTGCCTAACTGTGTGTATGTCTGTCTGTGTGTTCGTCTGTCTGTGAGTGAGTGTCTGTCTGTGTTTCTTTCTGTCTGTCGGTTTGTTTGTGTGTCTGTCAGTATGTCTGTCTGTCTGCCTGCCTGCCTGCCAGCCTGCCTGCCTGCCAGCCTGTGTTTATGTATGTCTGCGTGTCCGTCATTCTTTGTGTCGGTTTGTCTGTGTGTATGTCTGTCTGTGTGGCTTTCTTTCTGTATATCAGTGTGTCTGTATGTGTGTCTGTCTGTCTGTCTGCCTGTCTGTGTTTGTGTATGTCTGTATGTCTCTGTGTCTGTGATGGTTTCTGTCTCTCTGTCTGTCTGGTTAAGGGTGTGTTTGTGTGTGAGTGAACGCGCGCGCGTGCGTGTGTATGTGTGTTTGTGTCTGTCTGTGTGTCTGTCTTTGTCTTTGTGTACTTCTATATGTGTATTTTTTATTTTTGTGTCTGCTTGCTTACCTGCCTGTGTGTATGGCTTTCGGTGAGAGAGTGTCTTTCTGTGTGTCTATCTGTCTGTTTGTCTGTATGTCTGTTAAAGTGTTTGTCTGTCAGAATTTCTGTATGTCTGCCTACCTGCCTGTGTTTATGTCTATCTGTGTGTCCGTCTGTCTTTGTGTCTGTCTGACTGTGTGTCTGTTTGTCTGTGTGTGCCGCGTGTCTTTCTTTCTGTATATCAGTGTGTCTGTTTGTATGTCTGTCTGTATGCCTGCCTAACTGTGTGTATGTCTGTGTGCGTGTCCGTCTGTTTCTGTGTGTGTATGTTTGTCCGTCTGTCGGTATTTTTGTCTGCCTGTATGTCTGTCTGTGTTTGCGTTTCTCTGTCTGTCTGCTTGAATGTGTGTGTGTGTGTGTGTGCGTGTGTGCGTGCGCGTTTGCGTGTGTGTCTGTGTCTGTCTGTGTGTCTGTCTGTGTGTCTATGTGTCTATGTGTCTATGTGTCTGTGTATCTGTCTGTCCGTATGTGATTTTAGAAGAATTTTATAACCAAGTGTTTTCATAAAACCCCCATAATTTTTCCCTTTTTATTGCAGACAATGTTCATCAATACAGCACATTCCAGACGTTGCAAAGGGCATCCGCAAAGATCCCGAGTTTCGTCAACTACCTCAAAGGGTAGCTGAACTTAGGAAGCAGATAGAAGATATGAAAAACGACAGAAAGAAAAATAGTTCCTCAATCAGGAAGACTCGAACAGCCATTGTTGATGAAATCAAAGCAATCCGTAAAACGATCAACGACATTCTTGACAAGATGGAAAAAACAACCGTTCAAGAATTAGACCGTTTGGCGGCTGATCAGGAACTGTGCATTAAGAAAGATGTGGACTCCTGTAAACAGATACACGACGAGTTAAAGAACATAATGGATGACATACAAAGCAAAGACCCATCAGGCGAACCAACCCTATATGTTGGGTTCAGAAAATGTGAAGAAAAAATCAAACATGCAAACGAAATTCTGCAAAACATGTCAAATGTTGTCAAATACTCTATAACTTTTCGTAAACATAATGGAATAGAAGATAACTTGTCGTCGAGACAGACCATCGGAGAATTAAATGAATCGAATGTTCTTTGTAAACAACCATGTACATCGCTATTCCCGCGAGATCATGTATTTGCTACAGAAGGTTACAAGGAGTACAACGTGAAGATGAGTTCAGACAGATATGACTGTAATATTGAAGGGATATGTGGACTGCCTGGTGGAGAGATTGTTATTACAGACTTCAACAACAGTAAAGTGAAACTCCTGGACCAGGAGTACAGGGTTGTCGACCACTGTGATGTTCCCAAGTATCCAGATGACTTGTGCCACATTGGAGGGAATGAGGTTGCCGTTTGTGTTAACAATGGTGATGATAGACGTGAACTTTATTTCATGAACATTACAAAAGGGAAACTTGTGACTACGAGAAAGTTAAGTTTCACTCATAGATGTTACGGCGCAGCTCATCACGGGAACAACCTTTACATTTCAGCAGACACCGCGCTGTACGTCTATACGATGACGGGGAAGCGGGTCAAGAAGCTGTACGAGGACAAGTCCGATTATGAAACGGTGCAGAGAATTGCCATCAGTAACGAAGGGAAGACTATCTACATCACAAACTTCTCAAACAATCAACTTATCACCCTGGACAACCACGGCAACAAGCTGGCCACATTCACTGATCCTGACTTGAGGAAACCTATCGGAGTACACGCGACAGCTGCTGGACATGTGTTCGTCTGCTGCTTAACTGCCAACACAGTGATGCAGGTTGACAAGAACGAGAAGACGAAGTTGGCCACACTGGCAAGGGAACAAAAAGGCGTGTACATACCTAAAGATTTGTTCTTCAGCAGTCGTTCTTCCTCTCTGGTTGTCGGCGGAGAGAAAGACACGCTCCTCGTCCTTAATAGGCGATAAATAATAAATCCAATTACAAGTGGCCAAAAGACAATTATTATAACTGATTGTTTTTTTTCTTTAACCTTTCTCGTTAGTATAAGCACGGATGAAAAATGTATATAATACAAGAATCATATTTGCTAAAACATACATATACCTATATATATGTTACGTATTTTATTTGCTTTTAGCTACATAGTTATAATGTTTATCGTGCACATGTTATTCAACTTACTGATTTTTTATTGTATATTGTTATTCCCGTATATTCAATATGTTGTTATGTGTATGTGTATGTATACTCGTATATATATATTTAGATTTATTCTTTATTTAATGTTAAAATAAAATATATAATACGGCCCGTTTTGCCATGTGCCTTTAAAAAGCTTCAATACTTTTACTACAACTACAAGAGAGCCAGTTATATGTTAACTATTTTCACTGGAAACCTAGATGAACATAGGTGCATTAATTATGAAGAGTTTCTTTAAAGTAAAAACAATAACAACATATACCATGATTATAGTTGGTTTTGTTTTCAATTAAAGGCACACAATAAAGATGGATTCAAAAAAACATTTTGTTTTTATATTAAATGCAGAATTATGTTGAACGCATTAGACAGTATGATCAAAACATTAACAAACATAATGCGATACGTTTTTAGTAAAAAAAGATCATATTTTTAAATAATAGCTACGTGGCCATTAAAACGCGCAAAAACGTATTTACACAAATTATGTTTATTGTTTGTTTTAGTCATTATTATCAAATTAATTAAACATAATACTGCATTTATAAAATAATAACATTGCACCAACGTGATCGGAGTCTGTTTTCAATCCGTATATCCTCCCCGTACACGTTACAGGGTCCGTATTTCCATAACTTACACGTTGCGTGAATGGGGTCCGTATTTCCATAGCTTACACGCTGCATCTACGGAGTCCGTATTTCCATAGCTTACACGTAGCATGCACGGGGTCCGTATTTCCATATCTTAAACGTTGCATGCAAGGGGACCGTATTTCCATAGCTTACACGTTGCATGCACGGGGTCCGTATTTCCATAGCTTACACGTTGCATGCACGGGGTCCGTATTTCCATAGGTTACACGTTGCATCTATGGAGTCTGTATTTCCATAGCTTACACGTTGCATGTACGGAGTCCGTATTTCCATAGCTTACACGTTGCATGCACGGGATCCGTATTTACATCGCTTACACGTTGCATGCATGGGGTCCGTATTTCCATAGCTTACAGTTTGAATGAACGGGGTCCGTAATTTCCATAGCTTACACGTTGCCTGCACGGGGTCCGTATTTGCATAGCTTACACGTTGCGTGCATGGGGTCCGTATTTCCATAGCTTACACGTTGCATGCACGGGGTCCGTATTTCCATAGCTTACACGTTGCGTGCATGGGGTCCGTATTTCCATAGCTTACACGTTGCATGCATGGGGTCCGTATTTCCATAGCTTACACGTTGCGTGCATGGGGTCCGTATTTCCATAGCTTACACGTTGCGTGCATGGGGTCCGTATTTCCATAGCTTACACGTTACATGCACGGGGTCCGTATTCCCATAGCTTACACGTTGCATGCACGGGGTCCGTATTCCCATAGCTTACAAGTAGCATATAAGGGGTCCGTATTTCCATATCTTACACGTTGAATGCATAGGGTCCGTATTTCAATAGCTTACACGTTGCATGCATGGGGTTCTTATTTCCATAGCTTAAACGCTGCATGCATGGGGTCCGTATTTCCATAGCTTACACGTTGCATGCACGGGGTCCGTATTTCCATTTCTGACACGTTGCATGCATGGGGTCCGTATTTCCATAGCTTACACGTTGCATGCATGGGGTCCGTATTTCAATAGCTTACACGTTGCATGCATGGCTCCGTATTTCCATAGGTTACACGTTGCATGCGCGGAGTCCGTATTTCCATAGCTTACACGTTGCATGCAAGGGGTCCGTATTTCCATAACTTACACGTTGCATGCTTGGGGTCCGTATTTCCATAGCTTACACGTTGCATGCATGGCTCCGTATTTCCATGGGTTACACGTTGCATGCACGGAGTCCGTATTTCCATAGCACACACGTTGCATGCACGGGGTCCGTATTTCCATAGCGTACACGTTGCTTGCACGGGGACCGTATTTCCATAGCTTACACGTTGCATGCACGGGGTCCGCATTTCCATGGCTTACAAGTTGCATGCAAGGGGTCCGTATTGCCATAGCGTACATGTAGCATGCACGGGGTCCGTATTTCCATAGCTTACACGTTGCATGCACGGGGTCCGTGCTTCCATAGCTTACACGTTGCATGCACGGGGTCCGTATTTCCATAGCTTACACGTTGCATGCATGGGGTCCGTATTTCCATAGCTCTCACGTTGCATGCACGGGGTCCGTATTTCCATAGCTTACACGTTGCATGCACGGGATCCGTATTTCCATAGCTTACACGTATCATGCATGGGGTCCGTTTTTCCATAGCTTACACGTAGCATGCATGGGGTCCGTATTTCCATAGCTTACACGTTGCATGCATGGGGTCCGTCTTTCCATAGCGTACACGTTGCTTGCATGGGGTCCGTATTTTCATAGCTTACACGTAGCATGCATGGGGTCCGTATTTCCATAGCTTACACGTTGCATGCAATGGGGTCCGTATTTCAATAGCGTACACGTTGCATGCACGGGTCCGTCTTTCCATAGCTTACACGTAGCATGCACGGGGTCTGTATTTCTATAGCTTACACGTAGCATGCATGGGGTCCGTATTTCCATAGCTTACACGTAGCATGCACGGGGTCTGTATTTCTATAGATTACACGTAGCATGCATGGGGTCGGTCTTCCCAAATCTTACACATTGCATGCAGGAGAACCGTATTTCCAAAGCTTACACGTTGCATGTACGGATTCCCTTTATTCATGCTACGTGTTTCGAGTCCGTATATCCATCGTGTACACGTTGTATGTATGGAGTCCGTTCTTCTATCCAGAGCATGCCGGGATACGGCTTCCGTACATCCATAAGTATATTTATATGTTATGTTTTGGCCAAAACATTAACGGTTAAAATATGTTTTTTTCTGCATAAGTGTTAAATTATTTAAGGTAATAATAATTCCATATATTTACAAGTTCGGGGTGTGGATGTACAGAAGTCCGTACACGTGGTGCTCCGTATACGTATTCGTGTACGGGGTCCGTACACGTTTAGTGTACGGGTCCAGCCACGCCCGTATATTCAAGATGTACGGGACCGTTCATTCCCATTTATTCAACTACTTTCCGCAGTTAAAAACAAACTTTAATTTGAAAATTTAAATTTAAAAAAAAAGGTTTAATTTGCGAACATTTAGAGTAAACATTAAATTGTATATAAACAGTTTTAAGTTGATCATAAATGCATGAGAAAATGGTTGAGAGGGTTTCATCAATGAAATAGAGGATAACTGTTTGTTTCAGTGTAAGATCGTTATATATTTCACCGATTGAGCTGAAAAACTATATATTATTCACGCAAGACGAAGCCTCGAGTGAAATATTTTCTTTTGGTGATCAGATGGTATATTGCTATCTTACTTGAAACAAACAATTTTTATTTTATTAAATGCCTAACAATGGAGTTGGAAGTCATTTAATTACTCTTTATTAGAAAAAAGGTACGCCAATGTGTATGCTTACGTAACGTCATTTCGGAAATGGTATCGTTGCCCTGTCATGTGCGCGCTGAGGTTTGATTTGGAACTAACAGCGGGCAAAAATTTCAAAACAGTCAAAAATATCAATTTGATATTTCGACTGTTTCAAACAGTGAATTATACATGTTTATTTCACTGATTAATCTCTGTTTAACCACCGGAAAACATATAATAAATACATATACAGTTAGCTTTAGGATATTATGGATCATGGTCAAACAAAAGTGTAAAGGATAAATAATCATCATTTTTTGAAAGTGCACAATGAGCTTTCGGTCTTGTGACGTCACAAGATACAAGATTGACGTCACACGCAAGGTAGTGTTGATCAGGCTCATCCATACCTGAACCGGTTTGTGAGTTCAAGAACGAGCGAATTGTTCACGTGCACGGGTTGTCTGCAGAAGTAAAAATGCGTCATGTATCCGTGCTTCGGCATCGCGCATGCGCAGTTGAAAAATACAAAGAAAAAAACATACAATAAATAAGCAAAGATGGAATGAAGCACACGTTCACCAATTATGGGCGTACCTGAAGACAGACGGGTAGCTGCCGATACGCAAGTACGCGGCTGAATCCACATGATTATGAAAAACTATATAAGAAAAAAAAATCAGCCAATATTGCAGTATGCGCACTTGATTCCATAATCCTATAACTGTCCACTTTCCAGTACTAAATAAAGCACCTCAGAACGCCCAGAGTGCACCAGATTGCACAATTGTTTTCTTTTTTCCGAGGGGACATGCCCCCGGTATCCCATAGCTTAATTATAGATCCACATGAATAGAAGGCTAGCTACGCCCCTGGAAACATGTTGAATTGTATGCCCCTATTACTTGAGAGACTAATTGAAGTGTGACCATCTTTCATAAGTTAAAAAGAATACAGTTATTAAAAACACATTTTCAAGCATTCTGATCGCCAACAATCAGCTAAACAAAAATAAACTTTAACTATTTAAGGCGACTATAAATTAATTGCTAGACTTTCATCCCCGCCAGTCCCCCCTTTTTCTGCCTCCCCTTAAAGTTTATTGACTCAAATAAAAATGTTGAACTATGGCTTGTTTATGCGTATCAATCCGTCCCTTATGCGATAAGAAAGAGCATGAACACATAGTCAACGATGAAAATGTCATCAACGAAAAAAAAATTAAAAAAAATGTAACCCCCCCCCCCCCACCTCCTTCGCCCCCATTTAAAAACAACTGTATGAATATCTAGCAATTAATTTATATTGGATTCCACGGACACTTTTTGAGTTACTTCCTAAATTGTTCAGATATACACTCAATAAGTCTTCGATAATTGTTTTTGATATCGCTACGTATATTGAGTTGTACGTTCAGGGGTACTAGGGTATGCCTAGGTACGCCACTGCCTGTAAACATCCCCTTAACAAGACGCTGATTGCCGTTCTACCATTCAAATGAACCATTCGGAACTCCTCGGCCATTTTTCTCGAAAACAACCTCGGATGTATGCTTTTAGTAAGTCGTAAAATTTTGAATTATATCATTAATTAAATGCAGTGATCAAGCTTGTATTTATTGATCTTAGTTTAAATTGATTGCAAGCAAAGTGTATTAATTATTGCAAACATACGTAAGATTCCCAATAGTTAAGTCATAAAGTTTAACTGCTAAATTACGCGATCTACTTGCAGCGGACTTGAACATGCCGATTGCTGATTATGTAAACCGTCCATTTACATCCGAGGTTGTAGTCGAGAAAAATGACCGAGGAGCTCCGAATGTCACATGACCAATGGAAGGATATTTCGTCAATAAAAGTAGCACATGTGACGGATCCGTGGTCTATTGTAACACACTTGACTGTCAATCTATGGGTCGCAGGTTCGATTCCCCGTTGGACCACTAAAATACTAATTGTCTTCCGGTAGAGACGTTAAATTCGGGTCCCTTGTGACAGTGCTATTCACTGGTGCACGTTAAAGAACCAGGGTAGCTCTAACCAGGGTTACATTTTGTTTGTGCACTATGCTCCAATCACGTAAAATGACTAAGAATCACATCAGAGCACTCGCCGAATGTGCCTTGCGCGAGTGCGAGTATAAATAAGCTTACATACACACCCACAAATAGCACATGGTTGTAAAATAAAATTGATTACTTAGACTACCTCTTACAAACAAACCCTACAAATGACTAGTCGGAACAAAGTTTTTCTTCACGTCATGTTAATTACTAATTTAACTAATTTTTACTTAATAAAATCTATCACTTTTTCATGGAAGTGCACATTATTAGATTATATCACGCCGCGAACATAAAATAACGTAACGCCATTGGTCGAAGAATGGTCACGCGATGACCCAATATTTAATGGCGTTTATTTTCTGATTCCGATGAATAAATGAAACATGTAAACTGGTTGTCGACGTGATATATACGCGGTTAGTAGGTGACTAGCAATGGGATATGTGACAGGCGCATGTGAGTTTGGTTCGTGGTCACCAGGTTGTCCGGTTAGCGCACTCACTTCTCACCTAGGCGTCCAAGGTTCGATTCCCGGCTCCGGCGCATGTGATTTTGGTTCGTGGTCATCAGGTTGTCCGGTTAGCGCAGTGGTTAGCGCACTCGCTTCTCACCTATGCGTCCAAGGTTCGATTCCCGGCTCCGGCACATGTGATTTTGGTTCGTGGTCACCAAACCGGACAAGTGGGATCTCCGGTTTCCCCAACAACACAAGACCACTCTTGCGTAAAATCTAACTAACTCATCCGGTAACTTATAACATTTTATCTGTTGTGAAAGACCACACCCTGACCGAAGGGGTATTTCTTTGCAAATGAATGTTGTTTTCAACCTAAAGAATGTCGAGTCACAATTACTGGTCCTCATGATTATGATCAGGAACCAGTAATAGTGATTTATTTAAAAAATAAAGTAATACTTAAGCAATACGAAGTATACGAAGTCTGTATACAAAAGTTAAACCCGTTTTATGCTATACCTTAGAGTTTACGCTCATGTGTCCGAGAACGGGATCGCTGTAAGGAGCCCATTTCAATAATCCAGAAAGTCTCTGTCTAAAAAACAACGGCGAATTTATATTCATTGAGTCATTTTTTTATTTGGTCAGTTATTCAGCGTTCCGCACATGCGTGCTGGTTAATGTCGAGACATTCACAACAACATTAACGAATATGTTATCAAAGTTTGCATTACTAAACAATTCATGATTAAGTAAAGCAAAGAATAACAATATCAATCTTCGTGTTTGGCGCGAATATACATACCGGGTAAGTCATTTTCATTTGAGTGTAATACTAATATGGTTTAGTTCAAGTCGACACCAGTGAAAAAGGCATTAAATCACGCTCGTCATATGGTTTAAACATATTGTATAATTAAACGAAACATACACAGTATGCAAGGTCGTATTTACCATATCACAATATAGGATTATTATATTGCTCGACAAGTATTTTTTTGTAAAATAAATTTACAACATATAATTATACAGTTTCAATGCGGTCTCCATTAACCTCCGAAACGCAGGTGCGTAACCGTTTGACTTGCTCCCCTTCCTTAGAACCAAAATTAATTTGGTTTAAAGTGTTGAAGGGGTTGGGAGGCCAGCCCCCTAGAAAATGTTCACAAGTTCTAGTCCGAAATGGAGCATTTTTGACGTATTTCTTAACTCTTTACCTCCTATATTTAAATAAAAAGTTAACTTTGACGATTTTAGGCGGGTGGGCCCCCGGTCCGCTCCCCTTGGATCCGCTAATGGAATTTGTACTATAATCGACATCATGTTTAAACGGCAAAACTTGCTCTTTTTGGTATATATTTAAGGTTCATACCATTCGTAGGAAATATTTTATAAATCATACAGTCGAAACCCGTTGGCTCGATATCGCTTGGCTCGATTACCTCGTTGACTGGAACTGAACGTTGAGAACCGATTTTGTTTTACTCTTTGTAAGGATGCGCGCTTGGCTCGATATTTGCGAGGATCGAAGTATTTCGTCCGATCCCTGGGATTTCGAGCCAACGGTTTTCGACTATTCATTATTTCTCTTCTGGATTATAAGACAACTTTAATAAGATATTCGACCCAAACAGATGTGAATTACAGTTGCCTGGTGACGTCATATATTGATATCACTTGAAAGGGTTTTGTGTCCAATTTTTGTTGTTGTTGTTTTTACCGAAAATGGCAAAATATGGCGTTAACATCCATTTTATTTGTTATTTTTTTAACGTATTAGAAATCAGCCAGCAAATACTTAAATATACCAATTTTGTATGGTGGCCGACAGACATCGACATTTAACATTAACGTCAGGCACCAATAAATACATATCCTTTACAGTCGAACCCGTCTGCTCGAACTCCAAGGGACCGGCGAAAATACCTCGAGCCTAAGAAAATTCGGGCTAAGCGGGTTTGTTTACCTTCAGTTTAAAGAATCGGTCCGTAACATCTAGGTCGAGCCAACGAGGAATTCGAGCCAGACGAGTTCGAGCCAACGGGGTTTGACTGTTTATTTTATCGTCAATTGAGCAATTTACATTTAAGATAAGACTCATTTCATGTGCTTCAGGTATATTTCTGTATATATCTGTTTACTCTACCAACGCTCCGACTAGGACATTATTTTTTACTGAGTGCCACTTTAAAGTGACTCGCTCATGTTTTTGAACCAACAATTAATTTCCATGGTAATGGATCTGAAAACACTTAATTTAGCATTATTTTACTCTATGATATCGAAATTGAAGTCTAAAATACAGTTATAGCATAAAAAGTATTTTGGCTTTAGTGGGGTTCGAACCCATGACGGTTAAGCCAAAAAAATACAGTTGCTTAGTCCTCACTGCCACATGGACTTAAACAAATGATGAGGATATGTTGACCTGTTAAGGATACATTGATAACATCAAGTGATAATGTCAATCAACAAATCACGCAACACCACAGCCGTAATGAATTTTTAGTAACATTCTATACAGGGTTGTTAATGCATTTATTTTTGAGAAAAGATGTACGTGTATAGATATGTTTAGAATATATTATGACGTTGAAAGAATATCGGAAAGATGTGGTTTGCTGATTTGAGTTACGTATATTGATTTGTTTCATAAACAACGATTCAATACTTTGTACAAGAGAAATGGTAGAAATAACAAAATAATAAACGACGACGACGATGATGATGATGAGGATAATGAGGATGATGAGGATAAGGATGATGATGATGGCTAAGCCTCGAGTGATCCCAGGGTATATTGCTATCTTATTGGAAACGATTTTTTTTTAATTTTATTAAATGCCTAGAAATGAAGATGTCATTTAATTATTGTTTTAGAAAAACACGCCAATTTGTTTGCACACGTAACGTCATTTCGGAATTGGCGTCGTTGCCCTAGACCTGTGTGCGCCGACGTTCGACTTGAAACTGAAAGCGGGCTACAATTTCAATACAGTGAAAAGTATACCTTTGATATTTTGACTGTTTCAAACTGACAAGTATACATGTACTGCGAAGTCGGAACTGACCGCATGTATGTACTGCCAATACGGAACTGACCGCATACAAATACTGCCAACACGAAACTAACCGCATGCATATACTGCCAACACGGAAATGACCGAATACATATACTTCCAACACGGAACTGACCGCATGAATATACTGCCAACAAGGAATTGACACATACATCTATTACCAAGCAAAATGATAAGCTAGCAATCATAATTCCTGCCCTATTTTGCATTCACATTAAAGGCATTTGATAGTGGTCTTTTCCATTAATTATAGATTGATTTTATTTTTAGAGTTTCACTTGAATTTATATAATTTAATGATGTAATGTACGTGCTGTCTATAATACTATCCATAATAAGTTTAAAATGTTTGTTTTAACTCTTTAATCTTCGCAAGTTAGCAACTACCAGCCAAATGCATACAACTCTGATAAGATGTCAACAGGTTATCATTAGGTTGTTTGCATATTTAAATGATTTGGTTTGGTATGAATTCACTGATCAATAAACATGTCGAACTACCGTTTGTCCAAACAAGAGATTCAACCAGTTTAATACATTTGGCTGAATATTTCTATTACATGTTTTTTCTAAATATTCATATCATTTACCGTTTAAAACCAAAGAGCAGTAAACTGTAAGCTTTAAGGTACCACCATCTAAAGCCTTAGAGCAGTAAGTTGTAAGCTTTAAGGTAACAAGGTTACACCGTCTAAAACCTTAGAGCAGATACTTGCAAGCTTTAATGTAACACCGTCTAAAGCATTAGAGAAGTTAATTGTAAGCTTTAAAGTTACACCATCTAAAGCCTTAGAGAAGTTAATTGTAAGCTTTAAAGTTACACCGTCTAAAGCCTTAGAGAAGTTAATTGTAAGATTTAAATTTACACCGTCTAAAGTCTTAGAGCAGTAAATTGTAAGTTTTAAGGTTACACCGTCTAAAGCCTTAGAGCAGTAAATTGCAAGCTTTAAGGTAACACCATCTAAAGCCTTAGAGAAGTTAATTGTAAGCTTTAAAGTTACACCATCTAAAGCCTGAGAGCAGTAAGTTGTAAGCTTTAAGGTAACACCATCAAAAGCCTAAGAGAGGTTAAATGTAAGCTTTAAGATAACACCATCTAAAGCCTTAGAGCAGTAAGTTGTAAGCTTTAATGTTACGCCGTCTAAAGTCTTAGAGAAGAAAGTTGTAAGCTTTAAGATAACACCATCTAAAGACTAAGAGCAGTAAATTGTAAGCTATAAAGTTAAACCGTCTAAAGCCTTAGAGAATAAAGTTGTAAGCTTTAAGATAACACCGTCTAAAGCCTTAGAGAAGAAAGTTGTAAGCTTTAAGATAACACCATCTAAAGCCTTAGAGCAGTAAATTGTAAGCTATAAAGTTACACCGTCTAAAGCCTTAGAGTAGCTCATTTAAAGCTTTAAAAGGACTGTACACCAGATTGGCACCAAAAAAAAAGTTTTTTCTGTAACGAATCTCAGGACAATTATTTAATAGAATGTGTTACGTTTTGATATCATACTTGTAAAGAAAAGGTACCAAAATGTAAAAACAAATTGTGTCGGAGACCGGATTCGAACCCGTGTCGCCAAAATTGCAGTTCAGCGTCGTATCCACTGAGCAACGAAGACTTACCCTAATTGGGTGACTTAATTAAGCTATAAACCTAACTCGGTAATATCACGTGATAACATCGACCAGCCAATCACGCATAAGGAATGAATTTTACTAGGTAGACATACCCAGTAATCTTTTTTAATGGAAAAATACGAAATAAATGCTAAATTAAATAACTTGTAAACTATGTGGCACTTCAGTTACTAAGTTTCAATGCATTGTACACATTAATACCAAGTTTATGACAGTTTTCGACAATTTTCTTTTTTTCTTTAAGGTTTCACCGTCTGAAGTCTTAGAGCAGATCATTCAAAGCTTAAAGGTAACACCGTCTAAAGCCGTTTCAGGAGCAGTTCATCCGAAGCTTTAAGGTTACATCGTCTAAAGCCTTAGAGCAGAACATTTTAAAGGTAAAACCGTTTAAAGTCTTTAAGTAGTTCACATAATGCTTTTAAGTAACACAGTTCAATGCCTTATAGTTATTCACATTGACTTTTAATGTAGCACCGTCTTAAGTCCCTCGGTAGTTCACGAACAGCTTTAAAGCTGCACTCTCACAGATTGAACGTTCTGACAATTTTTTTTATTTTTTTTTGTCCCGGAACGAGCTATTTTTTGCGAAAATCCATGAAAGCCAGTGATATAAGACTGCTGACAAAAAATCAGTTCCGAGAATTTCATATTTTAGTTCAAAAATTGATGTTTTATGCATTTTTCTTAAACCGTTAGTAACTTTCGAAGGGATATATGAAATTCTGCAATCTGATTTTTTGTCAGCAGTCTTATATCATTGGTTTGCAAACCCAAACATTTCCAAGACAAAAAATAAAAAAAAGTTGTCAAAACGGTAAATCTGTGAGAGTGCAGCTTTAATACAGCACGCTTCAAAGTATCGAGCCCAGAATGTCTGCACATTTGTTCCATCCTGTCACGTTTGGCGCAAAACGGGGAACCTTGGCTGTCCGTGTACTTAATGGGGCGCTCAACGGGGGACCATGGGTGGACGTGTACTTAATGGGGCGCCCAACGGAGCACCGTGGCTGAACGTGTACTTAATGGGGCGCGCAACGGAGCACCGTGGCTGAACGTGTACTTAATGGGGCGCCCAACGTGGGAAAATGGCTGGATATGTACTTAATGGGGCGCCCAACGGGGGGCCGTGGCTTAACGTGTTCTTAATGGAGAGTCCAACGGAGCACCGTGGCTGAACGTGTACTTAATGGGGCGCCCAACGGGGGGCCGTGGCTTAACGTGTTCTTAATGGAGAATCCAACGGAGCACCGTGGCTGAACGTGTACTTAATGGGGCGCCCAACGTGGGAAAATGGCTGGATATGTACTTAATGGGGCGCCCAACGGGGGGCCGTGGCTGAACGTGTACTTAATGGGGCGCGCAACGGAGCACCGTGGCTGAACGTGTACCTAATGGGGCGCCCAGCGGGGGGCCGTGGCTTAACGTGTTCTTAATGGAGAGTCCAACGGAGCACCGTGGCTGAACGTGTACTTAATGGGGCGCCCAACGTGGGAAAATGGCTGGATATGTACTTAATGGGGCGCCCAACGGGGGGCCGTGGCTGAACGTGTACTTAATGGGGCGCGCAACGGAGCACCGTGGCTAAACGTGTACTTAATGGGGCGCCCAACGTGGGAACATGGCTGGATATGTACTTAATGGGGCGCCCAACGGGGGGCCGTGGCTTAACGTGTTCTTAATGGAGAGTCCAACGGAGCACCGTGGCTGAACGTGTACCTAATGGGGCGCCCAGCGGGGGGCCGTGGCTTAACGTGTTCTTAATGGAGAATCCAACGGAGCACCGTGGCTGAACGTGTACTTAATGGGGCGCCCAACGTGGGAAAATGGCTGGATATGTACTTAATGGGGCGCCCAACGGGGGGCCGTGGCTGAACGTGTACTTAATGGGGCGCGCAACGGAGCACCGTGGCTAAACGTGTACTTAATGGGGCGCCCAACGTGGGAACATGGCTGGATATGTACTTAATGGGGCGCCCAACGGGGGTCCGTGGCTTAACGTGTTCTTAATGGAGAATCCAACGGAGCACCGTGGCTGAACGTGTACTTAATGGGGCGCCCAACGGGGGACAGTGGTTGAACGTGTTCTTAATGGGGCTATCTTATCAACGCAAGTATCGTACAATTGATTTTCCAATCGATAGTTATGCTATCTATTTCAAAACTATAACATCTTTATTGGATAGTTTCCACAATTTGTTCGATTATGTGTGTTAAAGCTGCACTCTCACAGATCAACCGTTTCGCAACTTTTCTTTTTGTCTTGAAACGAGCCAATTTTTGAGTAATTTTTTTTCAAACCAGTGACACAAGAGTGCTGGCAAAGATCAAACCGCAGTTTTTCATATCTACGTTTGAAGATTGATGTATATTAATGAACGTTTTCCATACAAATGAGATCTGCTATATTGTGAGATATCTTATAGGATTGAGTTAAAGACATTGATACCAAAATCGGCTGATTCTGAGACATAAACTGAAATTGCGTCTTCATTTTTAATCTGTGATATTGCAGCTTTGAACAATCAATTGTATTTGTAACCATCGAGTAGGCAGGCATTCAATTGGAACCTTTGCTCATACGATATTCTATCGTACTCTCGTTGATAAGCCGTTGATAAACCGCCAACCCTATTTCATCGAAACGATCTTTACCTGGTTTTCTATCCTGGCTTGGCAGGGGAGTATGTCATGGTACCTAAACCTATACACGTATTGGGGTTTGTGAGCAGACTGGTAAAAATGGCTTTGTATTACCCAGTTTTTAGTGCACTCGCCCTGTAATCCGGAGGTCCCGGGCTACAGTCCCGGTTTTGCCGTACAATGTTTTTCTTAACCCGTTACAGACGGATTACTCAAGAACACGGGCGTATAATTTAAATTGCTTCGGGTATGACACTGACAAGGCGTACAGTGCAGTTGCAAGCAAAATAAATAGAACATAAGCATTTTCAAATACGTTGTAGTAAAAAAATACATAAGGCCAAGGAAAAAAAAAACGTGTAACTCGACAGTTGATCATGACTGAGATGTGCTCATTTTCATACATTATATTCACAATTTAAGTCATGTATTTATTCAATTGTCAATAATAAAGTATCAAATGTTTATCCTATACATATGCAACTACATGTAAATGTGTCTCTATCACGCCTAGATAAAGTGTAATCTTCAGACTGTCAGTTTGAATTAATCAAGCTGAGTGTCAAAAAAAATAACCAACGATACAGTGTCTTAAAATAAAGCAAAAGTAAAATAACTTTTAAATTTGAAAATCTATCGTAAAACAATATGGATGGTCCAGAGGGACTTACTCCGTGTGTGTATACCGCGTGATAAATTGTGTCATAAATGCTACGGAGGGCAATATTTTGATTTGAAAAATGACTTTAAACAAAGTTAACTTTACTATTTCTTTACCATTTTAAATAAAATATAGCGCAGTCTAGCTGCATGAGGAGCCTTGACTTAGTTCGGTCTTTTACAAAAGTTTGATTGAGAGTTTAGTTTCTTAAAAACCTTGCCATAATACGGCCGTCTGACGGAGCACTGTCAAAACATTATTTTGGAAACAGGTTTGTCGTAGTGTTTGTTGAAACTAATGACCTTATCAAATTTCGGTAATAAAACAAATGCGGGGCTCCTTAAGCGGCATAGACTGCCTTTAGTTTTATGTTAAATTGTGTTATTAAAGAATACTTATCTTTAATTTAAGTCTTCATTTTAAGCAAGATGTTGCCGTCCGACGTGGCATTTATGACGTAATTTATCACTTGGTATACACACACTGTAACTTAACAAAACAGATGAATATTAAAATGGTGAAGATATCGTCAAAGGACAGATACCTTGCATAAATTGATCCAGTCATTTATTAAATAAACAGTAAAACACACACAAATATGGTCTGTTAAACATGTAAGTTAATATGCCGTTACTTCATTTAAGGAATGAATTGCGGTGTTGATGTCAATATCGTGGATATGAACGCAATTGGGCTGGTCAAAGTACGCGTGGAGTTCTTCGGACTCCACACACTTTGACCAGCCCAACTGCGTTCATTACCCGATTATGACATCAACCCCGCAATTCATTCCTTATATATACACCAATAGTTCATTATTTCATTCAAGAATTGTTAAAAAACACTTCATTTAATTGAAGAAAACCCTTCAGTAATCCTTTCTTACCCATTCTGTAATTAGAACGACCCTACTCTAACAGGAAACATTTTTTTACAAATGACGTCACAATAACGCAGGAAAAGATCAGCCACTTGAAATCACCTTTAAACGTAAAATTGAAACACTTGTGGCAACAATACATTTAAAATAAAATAAATTAACACTTTCTTAAATGTTGATTTATATTTTACGGGACTGCTGACACAATACAACCAACAACAAGATCAATAGTTTTCATGTATATTGTTATGCAATGAATTGCGATCCGAACATATCCGATTATGTTGCGTTCATCGATTGATAAATGTAATTGCCGAAAATGGTTCATTTAAGGAATGGCAGTTGAGGTATAAATTTTTGGTTATTAAATCAGTTAAAGTACAGAGCTAGACCATTTTAGTGAACCAATAGGTTGATAATTATGGAACATTCAAATGACACAATGTTTTTCAAAACAAGCCAACTATTACAAACTTTGCCATATTTTATTCCGAAAATAGGCGCATATCCCATTGAATTATGTACAGCAAAATAAAAGGAACATGATTTAAGTAATAAGTGACCAGCTGAAAATAAAATCTCAATGATGAATTAAACGACGAAGTAATACTTAAACTTTATATGAAATTAAACGAAGTATCAATGTAAAGAATAATTATTATAAGTAAACTCGGAACAAAAACTACTTAACTAATAGCAGGAGATGAACGGAAAATATCGTAACATGTACGCAACAACCGGCATGCAAGCTGATTTCCGGTATGGTGTTTTGGTAGAACCCGTTACGTATGTATCACGTTATATATCCATGGTCATGTGATTTGAATGATGACAGTCATTACTGTACTGCAAGGGAAGTAACAATTTGGTTTGTTTTGTCCAAGGTTTTTTTTTCTATGGAAAATGACCGAAGTGGTCCGAATGTGTTAAAATATAAAAACAATAATTTATGTAATTTTATTTTGATTTAAATTGTATATTATTTCTCGCTAAAAAAATGAAAATCAAATAGAAGATAAACTGACGTATTATTTTGGTCAGTTTACAGTTGTATTATACAACAGTTTGATTGCTACGCCATTTATTATAAAAGAACAATGTTTGAATATTTGCGATCGGTACGGTGAATGTTTTTGTTACTTCTGAAAAAAATATAACAAGAAAGTGCAACAGAAAATCAAAGCAAGCTAAATGTTCGTGCACAATTACCGGTGTAAATTGAATTTTGACAATAATGCATTGGGTTACAGAATAATAGTATGTTTAACTCAACATTCATTCAATGATTATATAATTATTCTAATGATAAAAAAATGCTAGCGGTAATGTTTCCTATGACAAGGTTAAAAATATACGAACTACCGATCCCATTTGTTACTGCAGGTAATAGGAAACACAGGTGTTATTTTTGTTGGCCTTAGTGACAGTTTAATTGCTTTAATCAGAAAAATACACGTGTATTATAGTTGTAGAATATTTATGTACAGTCGAACCTCGTTATGTCGACTTTTTCGGGACCTAGTGGAAAAAGTCGAGATAACGAAAAGTCGACTCATCCGAATTACAAAAAATATATCCAATCCCAACACGTTTCTGTTGGATTGTACGAAGTTTACATCCACAATTGAACGGTCTTGTTAAATATTTTCGTCATGAAAACAGCAAACTTATTATTGAAAAATAAAGTGAAACAAAAGAAGAATTATTTGTGTCAAATTTATTTCTATTACGTTTATGGATCACATACAACACATATAGAGCCACAATTGCATACATTGTAAGATTTTATACCGGGTCCTTCTCTGAATTGTTCGACCAGAGCAGTGGAACTAACATTTGATATTTTGAAGTTATTCTTTCTGTTCCCATTAGGGATTGATATCTAATCAATAAAATGTTCATGTTTTATACAATACCAAAGAGCTTGAGCAATAAATGTCTCTTTAATTAAATACATAAACAAACAACTTTAATTATTCGCACTTAAAAAATTACATTTTTGTATCCCCCAATTATGACAGTTTGTTATATTGACACGCACGGTATTTTGCGACATGCCGCAAACCGTCATGAATATTTTCACACCTACGTCTCGATCTACAGTTCGACATAAAGAACATAGGGAATGTGTGAAATACGAACACTGGGACTGAAAAACGAGGTCGACATAGCGAAAAAGTCGAGATAAAATAATCGACATAAACAGATTTTATATAGAATAAGAAGGAATAAATTCGGGACCGGAAAAAAGTCGACATAATCGGAAAGTCGACTTATCCGACGTCAACATAGCGAGGTTCGACTGTATTTTAACAAATGTATTTCAATTATTATGAAACATTTTACATATTAAATATCAGTCGAGCTTTTAAATGCTTATCAATATAATCCAGTCACCTGACCTATTACGTAGGCGGGAGATAAGTTGTTTATCTTACTTCCTTGTTGGAAGTGAAGGGCAGGGAGAGGACGTTTATAAGTTGTAACACTATATGTTACAGGACTATGGCATCGAAGTTTGAATCCTCCATTCAGAGGGGCTGTGATTTCATCCATGATTTCGCCTGTTCCGCTTGTGAAGAAGATGGATTGAACACGGAAGCTCAATATTTCTGTAATCACTGCACGAAATATTACTGCGATAATTGTGTTACAAAACATAATGGCTTATACAAGAGACACACGGTACTCGACCGGAAGGACGTGAAGAAATGGGCAGCAGCACCAGGGACGGTGGACGTCCTTGAGAGATGCGAGAGGCACCCCGGGGAGGCGCTCAAGCTGATCTGTGGTGACCATGACCAGCTGTGTTGCCATGTGTGCGTTTCAATTGATCATAGGTATGTTTCAAAGACGGTTTAAGTTAAAATAACACAATCACAGTATTTAAACTGATCAAAAAATAGTTTAAGCATGCTTCACATTTTCTCCGGTTTATACAATCACAACAAAATTGTATTTTACATATGTGTATTATTAGACTGTGCTAAATTTTTATCCGTCAACACTGTCAACAAAGCCTTGCTAATGCACCAGTCAATTGTAACCACGCCCCCCCCCTCCAGGTCCGGGGGTATACCGGGGATAGCCGGGGAAATGGGCCGTGTTTTTACTTTCCAGGTGGCCCCGCAGTGCCGGGTGTCTGTGGTGGTTTTGTCTTCACGCCAAATATAGCGGGAAATTGGCCTTAGCTATGGTCCCTTGGGGGGGGGGGGGGGGTACCAGCAGATTGTCCTCGCAGGGCGGAGACTTTGCCGGGGCTTGGCTGAACCGAAAGTCAAAATCCCCGCTATTCCCCGGACCTGGGGGGGGGGGGCGTGGTTACAAATGACTGGTGCATAACTATAACACATTTGTTTACTCGTTCATTATATATCACTTGCAGATCGGGGAGGGAGGGTGTCGAACTCACCCCCTCTGAAATCCTCCATGTTTTCTTTTCATTTCATTATAGTTGAACTACTAAAATACCATCAAAGTGCACCATTTGGACTAAAATTGTCATTTCTTTTATTTATTTATTATTATTTTTTTATTTTTTTTTGTGGGGATCATTTGACCCCCAACTCCCTGCCCCCCCCCCTTCCCAGCACTTAGATAGATTTCGCTTTTGAGGGAGATGGGAAAGTAAAAAGGTTACGCCCCTAAGTAGCGCCCATCGAACGTCGAATCCTGGACCCGCCCCTGTATACATATATAGACTCGTTATTCGTGTCAGATCTTATATTATGAGACCTTTTATATAATTCAAATGGAGAAATATTGAGAAACACTTTAGTACTCTCTATTAACTCACGATGATTTGGGCAAAATTTCTAGCTGTGCGGTTTGACAAGATGAATATGTCGTGCACGTACATAAAATGACACTGTAAATAACATATTAATGCGTAATAATTATGTTCCAACGCATTCGGAACTCCTCGGCCATTTTCCATCAAAAACAATCTCGGTAAGTATATGGATGGTTTACAATGACAGAAGTCTTTACATGAAAGTAATTTGCAAGTAGATCGCGTAGTATTTCAATTTAGCAGTTAAATTTAATGACTTGACTGTTGGGAATCTTAATTGTCTTTACAATAATATGCTTCACTGACAATCAATTAAAAAAACACGCTAAACACAACGATTCATTTTCACTATTATTTATTTTTGACGATCTACTTCTACTGCAGTACCGACATACATCCGAGGTTGTTTTCGATGGAAAATGGCCGAGGAGTTCCGAATGGGTCTAATGCTCTTCATTATTTCTCAGATAGTCAAGGGACATAACTCGACACATTCTAAGAGTTATGCGCCTTACTACAAATACTGCCACTGTGTTTCAGCGACTATTTAAACTCTATGCGAATTATGGTATACTGAATTTGAACTGTATGCAACTTATGGTATACTGAATATAAACTCTATGCGACTTATGGAATACTAACTATAAACTGTATGACGTTAAATGAATAAATTCGCAAAATATCGTCATAACAAGAAATCTAAGTTATTTTTAAACCAAGCCTTTCTTTGAAAAAATGTTCTTATTAATACTTAGATTTAGACTATAAAGTAATTTATGCTATTAGCCTCCCAACATTCCTATACATGTAGCATTTACCTTTCAATTTAGATATTAATCATCTGGTATTTTTTAAACATATGTTATGCTTTTATTTGTCTTTACTTGTCTTTATTTTTTTTTACTTTTAAATTGTGATCATATTAATCATTTTCTGATGCATATCAAGATTTATGTGTGTATTTCTGTATGTCTGTGTGTCTGTCTGCCAGTGTGTGTGTCGGTCTTTGTGTCAGTCTGTGTGTCAGTCTGTCTGTGTGTCAGTCTGTCTGTGTGTCAGTCTGTCTGTGTGTCAGTCTGTGTGCCTGCCTGCCTGCCTGCCTGCCCGCCCGCCTGCCTGTCCGTCCGTCCGTCTGTCTGAGTGTCCGTCCGTCTGTCTGAGTGTCTGTCGGAAAATAGCTCATTGAGCTAATATTTCTTGTTAACACATACCCGACTTTAAATAAAGATTCTTGTATCTTTTATGTCTGACTGTGTGGTCATCTGTTTGTCTGTGTGTATGCAGAATATTACAGTTTTATCTGTTTGTGTGTACTTCTGTTTGTGTGTGTGTATCTGTGTGTGTGCGTGCGTGCGTGCGTGGGTGCGTGCGTGCGTGTATATATAATATTCCAGTCAGTGGTTTTGCGATGCTCCAGTCAAATTTTATTAGTTAACTGCAAATAACAGCTAAATCATCGAAATTTAATGGCCATTACGCCCAGCATGAATTGCATGGGAGGTCTTATTTTGGTCAGTTTTTTGGAATAGTGCATGTTTCTTATGTTTAACACTTCATCTTAATTTGTATATTTTGATACTTGTCAAAACTAAAACAAATATTTCAACAATAGTTTTTTACTGAATACAGACATGATTTTCTGAACTATAATTAAAGGGGCTGTCTCACGTATGATAAAATAGCGAAAAAAGAAGAAGAAAATTGTCGAAAACTGACATAAACTTGGCATCAATGTGTACAATGCATTGAAACTTACTAACTGAAATACCACATAGTTTACAATTTAATTAAATTTTGCAGTTATTTCGTATTTTTCCATTAAAAAAGATAACTGGGTATGTCTACGAGGTAGAATCCATTCCTTATGCGTGATTGGCTAGTCGGTGTTATCACGTAATATTACCGAGGTAGGTATATAGCTTAATTATGTCACACAATTAGGTAAAGCGTTTGTAGCATAGTGAGTAAGACGCTGGACTTAAATTTTGGCGACGCGGGTTCGAACCCGGTCTCCGACACATTTTTTTTTTACATTTTGGTACTTTTTTACAATTATGATATCAAAGCGTAACACATTCTATTAGATAATTTTCCTGAGATTCGTTACAGAAAAAAACTTTTATTGTGACACAGTCCCTTTAAGCTTAGAATTGAATTTTTGATATTGTTAATAATCTCCTGGCCACAATTTCTCGAAACTTCTTTTAAGTCTCTTATAACAGGGTTAAGCTAATCTCACTATTTCTGTTGTTCTATAAAAATGTGTTATATTAACTTCTTTAAGAAATTTTAGAAATTATGTGTGAATAATCTTTATGATAATCAGAATAAACCATTTTTCATTTATCAAAATCCATTTCAGGATGTTTTTTAGCTAATTGAAATAAGCGACTTAAGCCTGTTAAGCTTAAGAAGTTTCGAGAAATTGGGGCCTGGGCAACAGTATTTAACTCTCTAAACCACACCCATGAGTTATGGTTAAATATTGAAAACATCAGGTTCAAGTGTAACTCATTATATTTCATAAACTCGCAACGTCTTAATGTATCAAAATAGCGCCTTAGCTAAGATTGTGTCGATTAGTTTAACAACTTGATTACGTTTTTTTTTGTTTAAGAGGCTATTAGGATTTTGCCACCGTAAGGATGTATTTTAACCCAAATCTCACCAGTCATTATCCTTTACGGGCCAAATGCACCAATCAATTGTAACCACGAGTGCGGGAGCATTTGGTGGGGATTTTACCAGCAGTTTGTCCCCGCAGGATAGGGATTTTACCCGAATTTGGCTGGATCGAAAAGCAAAGTCACCGCGATTCCCCGAACCTTGGGGCCTGGTTATAATTGACAAGTGCAAACTTCGACTACTGGACCCGGGCTGGATTCCCGGCTTGGTCGCATGTGAATTTGGTTTGTGGTCACGAAACCGGACAAGTGGGTTTTCCCCGGGTTCTCCGGTTCCCACAACAAGACAAGACCACACTCTCGCGTGAAATCGTGTCAACAAAAGTAATAAATTTAATGTTGAAATAACTTTTTTACACAATCGTTGTAAAATAAATATGTTTAAACTAATATTTTGACTTCAGTACACGATGAAAAATGATTCGGGGAAACGTTTTTCTTTGAATGTAAAAATCTGCGGAAATAATGTTGTTTTTTTCTTCGAACCTTCATCATTATAAATACATAAATGAAAGGTCTTGCATTGATACAAAAACGTAGTCCCTTCGTCCACAACTGCATATAGTTCATTATCGCGAGATTAGCATCAGTAGTATTAGTTATTTGATAGTTTGTAGTTGTAGTACTAGCTGGTGCCGTGTCAACAACAACAACCCTATCTGCAGCAGCGACAGTTGTTTCCGAGGGGCTGCAACATCATCACATGATCGGTTGGGGTACTGGTGGTGGTGGTTGTGGTGGTGGTGGCTGTGGTGGTGTTGGAAGTGACAGTGGCAATAGCAGTAGCAGTAGTGGTAGTATTAATAGCAAAAAGCCGCAACATTACCAGCTGTTTTACTCAGACTTGAGAGCACAGTATTACATGACCAAACATGTTGACCTAATATATTTATTTAAACTTAGTCGCACAAATAGAACATAGTCGGTTCTGTTCAGGGTTATATATACCTTTTTAAAGACACGATCGTGGGGAGTTATTTTTAGGGGGAGGGGGAGGGGGGGGGGGGTGTAAATATGTTCTTTTATCGGTCACGGTATGGCGACAATGCAAGATGCACACAAGGCAAAGCAATTTTCTTGGTTGAAACATTTGCAAAACAAATCTTTTTTTATGAAAATGCATTTGTAATGCATAAGGATGTGTTCATGATGATGTAAACACAATTGAAGTAAATTAAGTAAATTTAACATTCGGAGGTTTAGTTTCACCAATATGATGTATTTTCAAGTTTCGATTGTAGTTTCCATAGTATACAGTCGAACCCCGTTGGCTCGAACTCGTTTGGCTCGAATTCTTCGTTGGCCCGAACTGGATGTTATGGACTCGTTTCATTATAATGAAGGTAAGAACTACTGCTTGGTTCGAATTTTCCGAGACTCGAGGTATATTCTCTTGTCCCTAGGAGTTCGAGCCAACGGGGTTCGACTGAACTTAATTTAATGAAAAAACATTGAAAAACAAAGCATTTAAAATGATTAATTAAAAGAGCGTTGTTTTTTATAAAATGCGAAATCAATAAAATTGTAAGATCAATATCTATACGCTTAGTAAAGCATTCCCCTTAATACAATTCGACCTATGAAACGACCAGATTAATATATTTTGCAATATATAAGTAACATTTGCATTCCAATTAAAACAGTTTAGCATACCATTTTCTACAACAGCTGTCATATATCTTAAAAAAGTTCATGTTACTCAATAAAAAAACATATTTTATATATATGTTTGTATTAAGTTAACTTGTCAATTATTTATGTATATTACTTAATACTTCTTCATGTTTTCCGTGGCAACATTAAATACATTCTACCAAATCTTGACCCAAACAACAACAATTCCCAAGACATGATGTCATGATAATTTGACCTTAGATTCTCGGTCAATTAGAGGTTAAATTAAAGCTGAAGTAGAAATGATAGGTGGAAAAATTGGCTGGTGTTTCTTGGCATGTGTGACTTTCTGTCTGTGTGCCTGTCTATCTGAAAGTCTGTCTGCCTGCTAACCTGCCTGTGTTAATGTTTTTCTGTGTGTCCGTCTGTCTGTGCGTCTGTCTGTTTATGTGTTCGTCTGTCTGTGTGTGTATCTGTCTGTGTTTGTCTGTTTGGCTTTCTATATGTGTATCTGTGTGTCTCTCTGCCTGCCTGCCTAACTGTGTGTATATCTGTCTGTGAATGAATGTCTGCCTGTGTGTCTTCTGTATGTGTGTCTGTCTGTTTGCCTGTCAGTATGTCTGTCTGTCTTCTGCCTGTCTGTGTTTATGTCTATCTGTGTGTCCGGCTACTACTTTGTGTCGGTCTGTCTGTGTGTATGTTTGTCTATGTTTGTGTGTTTGTCTTTCTTTCTGTATATCATAGTGTCTGTTTGTATGTCTGTCTATCGCCTTCCTGTCTGCCTGCCTGTGTTGATGTCTATCTGTTTATACGTTTTACTGTGAGTCGGTCTGTCTGTGTATCTGTGTTTGTCTATGTTTTTTCTATGTGTATGTGTGCGTGTGTGCGTGCGTGTGTGCCTGCCTGCTTGACTGCCTGTATGTATGTATGTATGTTAGTGCATCCGCCTGTCTGTGTGTCTGTCTGTACATGTGTCCGTCTGTGTGTGTGTGTTTCTCTCTGTGTTTGTCTGTGTATTTCTTTATGTGTATCTTTTTTCTTTGTGTCTGCTTGCCTACCTGCCTAACTGTGTGTCTGTATGCCTGCTTGCCTAACTGTGTGTATGGCTATCTGTGAGTGAGTGTCTTTCTGTGTGTCTATCTGTCTGTGTGTCTGTATGTCTGTTTGACTGTCTGTATTTCTGTCCGTCTGCCTGCCTGCCAGCGTATATGTCTTTCTGTGTGTCTGTCTATCTTTGTGTCTGTCTGTCTGTTTGTCTGTGTGTGTCTGTGTGCCTTTCTTTCTGTATATCAGTGTGTCTGTTTGTATGTATGTCTGACTGTGTGACTGCCTAACTGTGTGTATGTGTGTGTGCGCGTCCGTCTGTTTCTCTGTGTGTGTGTGTGTGTGCGTGCGTGCGTGCGTGCGTGCGTGCGTGCGTGCGTGCGTGCGTGTGTGTGCCCGTCCACCTGTCTTGTTTGTCTGTATGTTTGTCTGTCTGTATGTCTGTCTGTTTGTCTGTATGTTTGTCTGTTTGTTTGTCTGTCTGTTTGTCTTTCTGTTTGTCTGTCTGTTTGTCTTTCTGTTTGTCTTTCTGTTTGTGTTTCTGTGTGTCTATGTGTTTGTCTGTCTTACTGTCTATCTGTGTGTCTCTGTGTCGGTCTGTATGTCTGTCTGTTTGTCTCTCGGTGTGTCGTTCTGTCTGCTTGTGTGTCTTTGTATATCTGTCTGTATGTGTGTATGTATGTCTGTATATATGTATGTCTGCCTGTGTATATGTCTGTCTGTCGGTTTGCCTGTGGTTTTCTCTGTGTGTCTCTCGGTCTGTCTTTCTGTGTGTGGGTGTGTGTCTTTGCGTATGTCTGTCTGTGTGCATGACTGTCTGACTGTGTGTATGCATGTCAGTCTGTATGTATGTATGAATGCCTGTGTGTATGTCTGACTGTGTGTCCTTCTGTCTCTGTGTGTGCCTGTCTGTGTGTCTGTATGTCTGTGTGAGTGAGTGAGTGTCTGTTTGTCTGTATGTCAGTGTGTGTGTGTGTGTGTGTGTGTGTGTGTGTGTGTGTGTGTGCGTGCGTGCGTGCGTTCGTGCGAGCGTGAGTGCGTGAGTGCGTGCGTGCGTGCGTGCGTGTCTGTCTGTCTGTTACAGAATATAATGCAGTAAAGTAAGATTGTAAGACCCTAATGGGCATCATTCCAATCTATGATCAGCTTGATATTATCTTAATGTGTATCAATTACGCTAAAAAAACAGGTTCTTGGAGACGACGACGAAGACGACGCCGGAATATAAGTATCTACACTGATGTGATATAAGGAGAATGTTATAAACAAGCGTCTTCAAAACCCCCCATCTGTTTCCTTCTTTCATTGCAGACATTGTTCATCAATACAGCACATTCCAGACATTGCAAAAGGCATCCGCAAAGATCCCGAGTTTCGTCAACTACCTCAACGGGTAACTGTTCTTAGGAAGCAGATAGAAGATATGAAAAACGACAGAAAGAAAGATAGTGCCTCACTGAGGAAGACTCGTACAGCCATTGTTGATGAAATCAAAGCCATCCGGGAAAAGATCAACGACATTCTTGACAAGATGGAGAAAACAACCGTTCAAGAATTAGATGGTCTGATGGCTGATCAGGAACTGTCCATTAAGAAAGATATGGAATCCTGCACACATGTGGACGACGAATTAAAGAGCATTATGGATGACATACAAAGCAAAGACTCATCAAGCGAACCACCCCTATACATTGGGTTCAAAAAATGTGAAGAAAAAATCAAACAAGCGAACGAAATACTGCAAAACATGTCAAATGTTTTTAAATACAATATAACTTTTCGTAAACCTAATGGAATAGAAGATAATTGGTCCTCGATGAAGAGTTTTGGGGAGTTATATGAATCGAATGATTTTTGTACAACCACTGATATCGCTATTCCCCCGAGATCATGTATTCGCTACCGAAGGCTACAAGAAGTACAACGTGAAGATGAGTTCAGACAAAAGCAAATGCTATATTGTAGGGATGTGTGAGCTGCCTGGTGGTGATGTTGTAATTTCAGACTTCAACAACAATGAAGTGAAACTTCTGGACCAGGAGTACAGGGTTGTCGACCACTGTGATGTCCCCGAGAATCCATATAACGTGTGCCACATTGGCGGAAATGAGGTTGCCGTTTGTGTTAACAAATACGATGATAGACATGAACTTCATTTCATTAACATTACCAATGGGAAACTTGTGACTACGCGAAAATTAAGCTTCATCCATAGATGTTTCAGCGCAGCTCATCACGGGAACAACCTTTACATTTCATCAGGCACCGCGCTGTACGTCTATACGATGACGGGGCAGCTGGTGAAGACGCTGTACGAGGACAGGTCCGGTAGGAACACAGTGAGGAGAATTGTCATCAGTGAAGACGGGAAGACTATTTACATCACAAACAACTCAAACAAACAACTTATCACCCTGGACAACCTCGGCAACAAGCTGACTTCATTCACTGATCCTGACTTGGAGAGACCTTACGGAGTACACGCGACAACTGCCGGACATGTGTTCGTCTGCTGCATTGACTCCAACACAGTGCTGCAGGTTGACAAGGACGGGAAGACGAAGTTGGCCACACTTGCAAGGAATCAAGACGGGGTTAACAGACCTACCGCTTTATACTTCAGCAGCCGTACTTCCTCTCTGGTTGTCGCCGGATATAAAGACACACTCCTCGTCATCAATGTACGATAAATAAAAACAATAGATCCACTTACAAGTGACAGAAAAGACAGTTAGTATAACTTTTTTTTTTCTTTTACCTTTTCGTGTAAGTATTAACACGGATAAGAATTGTTCAATATAATACAAGAATCGTATTTGCTTAAACATACATCTACATTTATATGTTACGTATTACGCTTTATTTTGGCTTCAAAGTTATAAAGTTTATCGTGCGCATGTTATTCAACTATATCACTGTTGATTTTTAAATGTTATTCACATATGTTATATATCTGGTATGAGTGTGTATACGGATGAATTATTCTCTCTTTAATGTGGAAATAAATACATATTATACGGTCCGTTTTGTCCATGTGTCTTTAAGAAGATTGAATATTTTTACTTCAACTACAAGAGTGTCAGTTATATGTTTACTATTTTCACTGGAACCCTGATCAACCCTTCAAGCAAGAGTCGTCGTCATAGGTGGAAGAATCAAGCAGAAATAATATTAAGTGGAGAAAACCTTGATGAATGTGTGTTTTTTTCATTAAAGTCGCACAATACAGGTTGATGCAAAAACATTGTTTTATATTAAATGAAGAATTATGTTAATCTCATTTGACTTTATGATCAAATAAAAAACGTATTATAAAATAATATTACCCATTATAAAATAATTTATAGCTACGTGGCCCTTAAATGGCGCCAAAATATCGCTAGTAATATGTACACATATGTGTTTTAATCATTAAATCATTAAAGTCAAATGAGTTCAACATAATGCTGCATTAATGAAAACTAATATTGCACCAACCTATAGTGTGCCCCTTTAAAACTTGAAATGATTATTGATTCAAAAGTAAGTGTTGCAACTCTCAATCTCTTTACAATGGCATTTTAAAGTGTACGGGGTCCGTTTATCCACCCAATACACGTTGTGTGTACGGGGTCCGTTTATCCACCCAATACACGTTGCGTATACGGTGTCCGTTTATCCACCCAATACACGTTGTGTATACGGGGTCCGTTTATCCATCCACCCAATACACGTTGTGTATACGGGGTCCGTTTATCCATCCACCCAATACACGTTGTGTATACGGGGTCCGTTTATCTACCCAAAACACGTTGTGTATACGGGGTCCGTTTATCCACCCAATACACGATGTGTATACGGGGTCCGTTTATCCACCCAATACACGTTGTGTGTACGGGGTCCGTTTATCCACCCAATACACGTTGTGTGTACGGGGTCCGTTTATCTACCCAATACACGTTGTGCGTACGGGGTCCGTTTATCCACCCAATACACGTTGTGTATATGGGGTCCGTTTATCTACCAAATACACGTTGTGTGTACGGGGTCCGTTTATCCACCCAATACACGTCGCATGTACAAGGTCCGTTTACCTACCAAATACACGTTGTTTGTACGGGTTCCAGAGCACGTTGTGTATATGCAGTCCGTTTATCCACCCCGTATACGTTGCTGGTACGGAGTCCCTTTATCTACCCAATGCACGTTGTTTGTACGGGTTCCATGCTTCCGTCCCGAGCATGTTTCGTGTACGGTTTCCGTATATCCATCCCGCTTACGATGCGAATACGGGTTCCAAATATCCATCTCGTACACGTTGACTACCATGCAAGGATACGGTTCATCTATAAGTATATATATATATATATATATATAAATAATAAATAATAAAAATATATAGTATGTATGGGCCAGAAAATGTTAGGGATAAAAAAATCTTCCAAAATATGTTTAATTATTTTCAATATTGATAACTCCATATATTCACGGAAATGGGATGGATGTACAGAAGTCTGTACACGTTGTGTTCCGTATACGTATTCGTTTGGTGTACGGGTCCGAGCACGGCAGTATTTTCAAAATGTACGGGGCCGTTCTTTCTCGTATATTAATCCATAAGAGGATAATTATTTGTTGCCGTGTAAGATCGTAATATTTCATCGTGTGTGCACCAACAAATATTTGTTACGAGTGGCGCATATCCACTTAGGTTTTGCAAGGTAAATTGCTATTATACATTGAAACGAACAATATTTATTCCATTATATGCCGAAAAATTAAGTAAGAAGTCATTTATTACAATTTTTACGAAGAAAAAAACGCGCCAATATGTTTGCGCACGTAACGTCATTTCGGAAATGGCGTCGTTGAAACTGTGTCCCAGCCCTGTGCGCGCTGACGATTGATATGCAACTGAATGCGGGCTGAAATTTCAAATCAGTTTATATTTTCACAGTTTCAAGCAATGAATTATGATTCTTGATGAAAAATATCTAAAACCCACCGGAAAGAATATATAAAGTAGATAATTTTTTATACATATGGCTTTAGAATATTGTGGATCATGGTCAAACAAACGTGTTAAGAATAAATAATCATCATTTTTTGTTTTGGCACATTATGAACATATATGTATTAATCTTTCATGGTTCATAAGCTATTTCTTCAACACATTAAGTGCACATGCAAGAACTACTGAACGGTATACATTGCTAGAATATCACAAATCCGAAATTCAATTAGTACAGCCACAATCATGAGTCTTGCTTTATTTGTATACTTGAATCAGGTAAAATGCAAATCAAGCATTCATGTACTGCCAACATGAAACATACCGCATACATATACTGCCAAAAATAGAACTGACCACATACATGTACTGCCAACATGGAACAGACCACATGCATGTACTGCCAACATAAAACTGACTGCATACATGTACTTCCAACATGAAACTGACCACATATATGTACTGCCAACATGGAACTGATCATATACATGTACTGCCAAGAACTGACCACATACATGTACTTCCAACATGACACTGACCACATACATGTACTTCCAACATGGAACTGACCACATATATGTACTTCCAACATGGAACTGACCACATACATGTACTGCCAACATAGAACTGACTGCATACATGTACTGCCAACGTGGACCTGACCGCTTACATGTACTGCCAAAATGGTACTGACCACATACATGTACTTCCAACATGGCACTGACCACATACATGTACTGCCAACATGGAACTGACCACATACATGTACATCCAACATGGAACTGACCACATACATGTACTTCCAACATGGAACTGACTGCATACATGTACTGCCAACATGGGACTGACCACATACATATACTGCCAACATGGACCTGATCGCATACATGTACTGCCAACATGGAACCGACCACATTCATGTACTTCCAACATTGAACCGACCACATATATGTACTTCCAACATGGAACTGACCACATACATGTACTTCCAACATGGAACTGACCACTTATATGTACTGCCAACTTATAACTGACTGCATACAAGTACTGCCAACATGGAACTGACTGCATACATGTACTGCCAACATAGAACTGACCACATACATGTACTGCCAACATAGAACTGACCGCATACATGTACTGCCAACATGGCACTGACTACATACATGTAATGCCATCATGGAACTGACCTCATACATGTACTTCCAACATGGAACTGACCACATACATGTACTTCCAACATGGAACTGACCACTTATATGTACTGCCAACTTATAACTGACTGCATACAAGTACTGCCAACATGGAACTGACTGCATACATGTACTGCCAACATGGAACTGACTGCAGTACTGCCAACATGGAACTGACTGCATACATGTACTGCCAACATAGAACTGACCACATACATGTAATGCCATCATGGAACTGACCACATACATGTAATGCCATCATGGAACTGACCACATACATGTACTTCCAACATGGAACTGACCACTTATATGTACTGCCAACATGGAACTGACCAATACATGTACTGCCAACATGGAACTGACTGCAGTACTGCCAACATGGAACTGACTGCATACATGTACTGCCAACATAGAACTGACCACATACATGTACTTCCAACATGGAACTGACCACTTATATGTACTGCCAACTTATAACTGACTGCATACAAGTACTGCCAACATGGAACTGACTGCATACATGTACTGCCAACATGGAACTGACCTCATACATGTACTGCCAACATGGAACTGACCACATACATGTACTGCCAACATGGAACTGACCACATACATGTACTGCCAACATGGAACTGACCTCATACATGTACTTCCAACATGGAACTGACCACTTATATGTACTGCCAACTTATAACTGACTGCATACAAGTACTGCCAACATGGAACTGACTGCATACATGTACTGCCAACATAGAACTGACCACATACATGTACTGCCAACATAGAACTGACCGCATACATGTACTTCTAACATGGAAGTGACCACAAACATGTACTTCCAACATGGAAGTGAACACATACATGTACTGCCAACATAGAACTGACAACATACATGTACTTCCAACATGGAAGTGACCACATACATGTACTGCCAACATAGAACTGACCACATATATGTACTTTCAACATGGAAGTGACCACATACATGTACTTCCAACATGGAAGTGACCACATACATGTACTGCCAACATATAACTGACCGCATACATGGACTGCCAACATGGATCTGACCACATCCATGTATTGCCAACGTGGCCTGACCACATACATGTACTGCCATCATAGAACTGACCACATACATGTACTGCCAACATAGAACTGACCGCATACATGGACTGCCAACATGGATCTGACCACATTCATGTACTGCCAACATGGACCTGACCGCATACATGTACTGCCAACATGGCACTGACCATATTCATGTAATGCCAACATGGAACTGACCACAAACATGTACTTCCAACATGAAACTGAACACATACATGTACTTCCAACATGGAACTGAACACATACATGTACTGCCATCATGGATCTGACCACGTACATGTACTGCCAACATGGCACTGACCACAATCATGTAATGCCATCATGGAACTGACCACATACATATACTTCCAACATGGAACTGACCACATATATGGGTACTGCCAATATGGAACTGACCATTTACATGTACCGTCAACATTTAACTGACCAGATGCTTGCATTGCCGAGCGAAATGATAAGCATGCAATTATAATTCCTACCATTTTTACGTGTAATGCATTTAATAGCCGGCTTTTAAATCAAAAGTTACCTGCGTTTGATTTTTTTTTGCTTTTGACATAAACTTATATAATTTAATGGTGTAATGTACGTTCTCTCCCTAAAACTATTGATAAGTTTAAAATGATATTCTTAACACTTTAATCTTAGCTTGAAAGCAAATACCAGCCAAATGTATACACATGTGATAAGATGTCTACAGGTTATCATTCGGTTGTTTGCACATTTAATTGATTTGGTTGGATATAACTTAACTTATCGATACACGGGTCATTCTATAACTTTTTAAAAACACGTGTCCCTGCTATAAAATTTGATACTTTTGTGTAATAAAAAATCTTTTGTGTTATTTTGCACGTTTTCATACTTATACATAAGTCTGAGAAATGAATAACACCAAAAAATACCTTAAGAAATAAACATGGATGTCTTCATGAATACATTACCTACCGAGTTGACAGCTAAAGCAAATGTCCCCCGATGTGGATATGATATTCCAAACAAGAAGATATATACCAAGATCGAGTATTTTGTTTCTAAAAATGTTTTTAACGAACCAGAATAACATAATACTGAAAAAGAGAAGACAAAAAGATGATAAAATGCAAAAGGTTTGAAAAAAATCCATTGCGTTTGGTTGTCCCCTGTTTCTATCATTTCCGTAACAATAATTAATAAAAGGCGGGAAAATTTATAACCCATGCTTACGCAATTACTCGATGACGTCATACAAAATGCTTGTGGCGCGAAATATTTAAACGTGAGCTGCATTTTGAGATGAACTGTCATGACCAATGCAGAACTCTCCGTTAAAGGTAAGCTTTCTTTGAGTATACTTTTTTTCTTTCAGTTCCGTACGCTGTTTATATCTATAATGTTTTTGAATAATTTTAAACACCTACGAGTTTGAGTTTGTTTATGTGTATCTAATCAATATTATAAGAGAAATCTTGACTGTTTTTGTTTTGTTTGCTCAGTAAAAGGGAAGTAACTAAATTATTATCACCTCCGTAATCTTCATTTCCGTAACGCAGAATATCGTTACGGAGCTGAGAACATCGTTACGTTGAGTTACCGTTTTACCAACCCAAAGATTGAACTAGTTAAATACAATTGACTGCATATTTCTATCACATATTTGTCTCAATGTTATTCATATTAATTAATGATGGTTATGATTCAAAAGTAAGTGTAGCACCTCTCGATCCTTATATGGGTATTTTAAAGGCATGCACGCCCAGTTAGTGTGTGACCAATACAAATCTCTGCTGCTCTGTTTCTATCACACCTATATAAAGTGTAAACTGCAAACTGTCAGTCTGAATTTATCTTGCTTATTGTCGAAAACCGATTACCAACGATACAGTATCTTAAAATAAGGCAAAGCTCTAATGTAAAATGATATCTTACTCTTTCAAATTATCAACAAAGTAAATGCACATCTCAGGAACAATAACAACCTTTAAACTTTAAAACCTGTCGAAGTTATCACTTAATATTTATGTTTGTTATACATGTTTTCGAATTGATTTTGAATGGGAGTGTCACTTTTACAAAACAGATGATTAAAAAATCTTGAAGATATCGTCAGAGGAAAGATACCTTTCCTAATTTGATACAGTCATTTATTAAAGAAGAAGAAGACTTTATTATGCAAACAAATCTGACAAGATCCATAGCATGGCAGAATTAACAACAAAGTATAATAACAATATACTGGTACAGATGTCATCTGGCATAGTAAGTTTACATAATATATTCAAAATAGCAATATGAAACATATATTCTTGAAGGAAAAATTTCATGTCGGGAGAGACAACATGTGTTCGATTAAATTCATATTAAGTAAAAGCACGTCAGTCATATACCAAATGGCGTCTTATTTCAAAAGCCTTAAAAGTAAATGTGGCAAGATTTTTTTAATTTGACTGAACTTTCACTATTTATCAATTGCATAAACTTGAAGAAACTTGGATTACGCCAAAATTAGTTGTTTATATATTTTTTCTGATATCTTTATAACTATCGCATTGCAGAACAAAATGAAATTCATCTTCCAATACCCCGCATTTCATACATTTGCGTTCGTGATATGGTAAACTTTCTGGTCTACGCCACAGCTAACCTGTGTGACGACAAGCGTAATTTAGATAGAGCTTTTCTGTATTTTGGTATGTTTACTAGGTTGAGGTACTCGCTAAACTTAAAACTGAAAATGGTTCTGTAAATCATTGACCTAGATGATTCATGTATAGTTGCATTTAGATTTTGGACGAAATTGTTTTGCAATCTTTGTTTTTTAACTAGCAGTAAAAATAATTTAGTACTCCCTACTCCTTGATTTAACCAAGCTTCGTAAAACCCTAACTGGGAAAGTAGTACTTGCACTTTCGAAGCCCAATTTATTTTGTTAGGATTTACATCAAGTGATTTTTTAAACATATTATACGCGTATTTAATGTATTTGTTATCTCCGCACATACACAGTTTTAACCAATACTTAATAATAGTTTAATATTTTCCATTTATTAGATTTAATCTTCCTGTTTCACCATAAATAAAGTCCTTTTGCGTTGATATTTTAACGCCAAGCAACCTTTTGCAAAATGCTAAATGAGTGCGCTCAACCTGAGATCCAGTATTGAATCCCCATACTTTACCTGAATAGTTGAGAATTGGAGTTATAAGTTTATCAAAAATATCAAGAATGTGTTTTGGTGGAATATCGGTGACTTTATATAAGTACTTATTCATTTTAAAAATAGCCTTTAGTGCTTGGCCTCCTAGCATTTTATCAGTTTCATTGAATGAACCTCCTGTGGTGAATAAAATCCCAAGGTATTTGAATTTACTTACAATTTCTATTTCTTCATTCTTATATTTGAAAGACAAATATTGTGGTAGTCTACCGCCTTTTTGAAAACCCATAACTTTAGTTTTTTTAATATTTACAGACAGCTTCCATCTATCACAATAATCAGCTAAAACATTTAATGAATTCTGTAGTTCCTGAGCGCTTTTTGCGAACAATATAATATCGTCTGCGTACAATAACACAAATAATTCAAATCTCCTAGTTCGATACCTTGCACTCCTTGTATGATAAAGGTCTCTTCTATGTCATTAAGATACATACTAAATAAAAAGGGTGAAAGGCTTTCACCTTGACGTACCCCTAAATCACATGTGAAAGAATAACTTAGGTTATCGCACATTTTGACTTTTGACTTAACATTCTTATATATAGATTTGATTACATTCAGTATGTTACCCCTCACCACATAAATGCACATCTCAGTAAATGCACATCTCAAATTTAAGTAATTTAAACCATAACACATCTATTACCACAAAATCAAAAGCCTTTTGGAAATCAACAAATGTGCAGAACAGCCTGTCGTTGTTACTTAAAACAATTACTAATTAAACAGTGCAGTATGAATATGTTGTCCACTGTGCTCATGCCTTTACGGAAACCTGCTTGAGCTTCTACATAAACTGAGTATTTGTCTGCCCATTCATTTAACCTGTTATTTAGAATTCGCCTGAATAATTTTCCTAATGTACTAAGTAATGTTATTCCTCTATAATTGCTCGGATCATTTTCATCACCATTTTTGAGTATCGGGAAAATAATACCCTTAGACCAGATTTATGGGAAATGTCCTCGTTTTAAACACAAATTAAATAAAGCATGAAAATAATGTCTTAAATACTTTTCACCATATAAAAACATCTCATTCAAATATAAATCTACCCCGCCGCTAGTATTTTTTCGTAATTGTTAAATAGATTTATCTATTTCTTCTAATGTAATTTCTTAGTCTAACTCTGAAAACATAATCTGGAGTTCCCCATCCAAATATCTGTCATTAAAATTTAAAATGTCTTCGTCGGCTTAAATATTAAATAAATGGTAAAACACGCACACATTTGGATTGCTAAACATGTATATTTATATAAATGTCGTAACTCATTTGGTTATTAAATCAGTTAAAGTACAGAGATAGACAATTTTAAGGAACCAATAGGTTGATAATTATAGAACATTTAAATGACACTTAACTCAAAACAAGCCACCAAATGTTAACTCTGCCATATTTTATGCCGAAAATAGGTGCATGTCCCATTGTATTATTTACAGCAAAATGAAATGAACATGATTTAAGTTATTAATAGCTAGCTGAAAATAAAATCTCAATGATAAAATGATGAAGTATTACTTTAACTTTATATGAAATTAAATGAAGTATCAAAGTAAAACATACAAGTATGTATCAAGTTATATATCCATGGTCATGTGATTTGAATGGTGGCAGTGATAGCTGTGCTGCAAGGGAAGTAACAATTTGTGAAGTTTGCATCCAGGGTTGTTTTCGATGGAAAATTGTTTACCGAATGTGTTAAAATATAAAAACAATAATTTACGTAGTTTCATTTCGATTTTAAGTGTATATTATTTCTCGCTAAAAATAAGAAATAAATATAAGATAAACTAACGCTTTTTTCCGTATACAGTTAACTTCTATTATATAACAGTTTGATTGCTACGCCACTTATTAGAAAAGAACATAGTTTGAATATTGGCAATCGGAACGATAAATGTTTTTGTTTCTTCTGAAAAGAAATATATAACATGAACGTGAAACTGAAAGTAATAGCAAGCAAAATGTCCGTGCACAAATGCCGGTGCAACTTAAATTTGACAAGGATGCATTGGATAACAGAATAATAAGTATTTGCAGGAACAGTTATGTTTAACTCAACATTCATTCAATGATTATATATTCTATTGATAGAAATTTGCTTGGGGAAATGTTTCCTATGACAAGGTGAAAAAGGATACGTCCTACCGATCCCATTTATTACTGCATGTAAAAGGAAACACAGGTGTTATTTTTGTTGGCCTTAATCGCAGTTTAATTGCTTTAAGGCCTAGAAATATGTTTGGTTAGGGTTACATCCTTTTAAAAAATAGGTAGGGTAGGAAGGCTTTTTTTATTAGGCTTTTTTTTAAGAATGTCATTTTCATCATTGGATACCGGTGTAAAGATATATTCTGAATAAGCATTTAAGGTTTTCAACTACAAAGTGAAAAGCAATTTAAAAAATATACATATATTTTTTATTTCATTTTTTTAGTTTTTCATATTTTTTTCAAACTGACTATAAAACGGTAGGATCGGCGCCTATTCCGTATGGTCGGGTAACCTGAACCAAATTTTTTTAAGCCTAATCAGAAAAAAAAATCAGATGTATTATAGTTGTAGAGTATTCATGTATTTTAACAAATGTATTTCAATCATTATGAAACTTTTACATAAAAAATATCAATCTAGCTTTTAAATGCTTATCAATAAAATCCAGTCACCTGATCTATTACGTATGTTGGAAATAAGCTGTTTATCGAACTTCCTTGTTGGAAGTGAAGGCCAGTGAGAAGACGTTTGTAACTTTTAACCCTATATGTTACAGGACTATGGCATTAAATTTTGCATCCTCAATTCAGGGGAGCTGTGATTTCATCCATGAGTTCGCCTGTTCCGCTTGTGAAGAAGATGGACTGAACACGGAAGCTCAACATTTCTGTCAGCAGTGCACGAAATATTACTGCGATAACTGTGTACCAGTTCACAACAAGCTATTAAGAGACACATAGTGCTCGACCGAAAGGATGTGAAGAAATGGGCAGCAGCACCAGGGATGTTAGACGTCCTTGAGAGATGTGAGAAGCACCCCGGAAAGGCGCTAAAGCTGGTCTGTGGTGACCATGACCAGCTGTGTTGCCATGTGTGCGTTGCCGTGGATCATAGGTATGTATCAAAGACGTTAAAATAACACAATCACAGTATAGAAATTGATCGAAAAATATTTTAAGCATGCTTAACACTGTTACCGGTTTCTCGGTCTGTCTGTCTTTCTGTCTGTTTGTGTGTCTTTGCATATGTCTGTCTGTATGTATGTCTGTCTGTCTTTTTGTCTGTTTGTGTGTCTTTGTATATGTATGTCTGTATGTCTGTCTGTATACATGTCTATCTGCATGTCTTTCTGTCTGTCTGTCTGTTTGCCTGTGTGTTTGTCTGTGTGTCTCTCTGTCTATCGTTCGGTCTTTCTTTCTGTCTGTTTGTGTGTCTATGTGTATGTCTGTCTTTATGTATGTATGTCTGCTTGTGTGTATGTTTGACTGCCTGTGTGTATGTCTGACCGTGTGTCATTCTGTATCTGTGTATGTTTTTCTATGTGTGTGTGTGTGTGTGTGTGTGTGTGTGTGTGTGCGTGCGTGCTTGCGTGCGTACGCTTGTGTGTTTGTGTGTGTGTTTTTGTATCAGTGTCTGTGTTTGTGTGTGTCCGTCAGTGTGTGTCCGTCATTGTGTGTCCTTCAGTGTGTCCGTCAATGTGTGTGTGTGTCTCAGTGTTTGTCTGTCAGTGTTTGTATGTCAGTGTGTGTCTGTCAGTGTGTGTCTTTGTGTGTGTGTGTGTGTGTGTGTGCGTGCGTGCGTGCGTGCGTGCGTGCGTGCGTGCGTGCGTGCGTGCGTGTGTGTGTGTTTATGTGTGTGTCTGTCACTGTGTGTCTATGTGTGTGTGTCTGTCAGCGCTTGTCTGTCAATGTGTGTCCGTCAGTGAATCCGTCAGTATATGTGTGTCTCTGTGTTTGTCTGTCAGTGTGTGTCTGTCAGTGTGTGTCTGTCACTGTGAGTGTGTGTATGTGTGTCTGTCAGTGTGTGCGTCTCGTATGTGTGTGTTTGTGCGCGCGCGCGTGCGTGCGTGCGTGCGTGCGTGCGTGCGTGTGTGTGTGTGTGTTACAGAAATTAATGCATTAAAGTTTTAAGACTCTAATGGGCATCTTTTAAATCTATGATCAGCTTGATATTATCTTAATGTGTATCATTTACGCTTAATACATGGAACATCGATGTAAGCAAACTCAACAGGTTCTGAAAGACGACGACGAAGAAGAAGACGACGACGACAAAGACGACGACCGACGACGAAGACGACGACGAAATATAAGTATTTAAATTGATTCAATTTTAGAAGAATGTTATGAACAATCGTCTTCAACAAAAACGTGTTTTTCCTTCTTTCATTGCAGACACTGTTCATCAATACAGCACATTTCAGAAGTTGCAAAGGGCATCCGCAAAGATCCGGAGTTTCGTCAATTACCTCAACGGGTAGCTGTTCTTAGGAAGCATATAGAAGATATGAAAAACGACAGAAAGAAAAATAGTGCCTCACTGAGGAAGACTCGAACAGCCTTTGTTGCTGAAATCAATGCAATCCGGGAAAAGATCAACGGCATTCTTGACAAGATGGAAACAACAACCGTTCAAGAATTAGACCGTCTGGTGGCTGATCAGGAACTGTCCATTAAGAAAGATATGGAATCCTGCACACAGATGCACGACGAATTAAAGAGCATTATGGATGACATACAAAGGAAAGACTCATCAGGCGAACCACCCATATATATTGGGTTCAGAAAATGTGAAGAAATAATCAAGCAAACAAACGAAATTCTGCAGAACATATCAAGTGTTGTTAAATACAATATAACTTTTCGTAAACATAATGGAATTAGAGATAATTGGTCCTCGATGAAGAATTTCGGAGAGTTAAATGAATCGAATGTTTTTGGTGCACGACCACGTACATCGCTTTTTCCCCGAGATCATGTATTCGCTACCGAAGGTTACAAGGAGTACAACGTAAACATTAGTTCTGACAAAGTTTCGTGTTATATTAAAGGGATATGTGAGCTACCTGGTGGAGAGATTGTTATTACAGACGCCAACAACATAAAGTGAAACTCCTGGACCAGGAGTACAGGGTTGTCGACCACTGTGATGTCCCCGAGTATCCATATGACGTGTGCCACATCGGCGGAAATGAGGTTGCCGTCTGCGTTAACAACAACAAAGACAATGGTGATAGACATGAACTTCATTTCATTAACATTACAAAAGGGACATTTGTGACGCGAGAATTAAGTTTCACCCGTAGATGTTACGGCGCAGCTCATCATGGAAACATTTTTTTTACATTTCATCAGGCACCGCGCTGTACGTCTATACAATGGAAGGGGAGGTGGTTAAGAAGCTGTACGAGGACAAGATCGGTGAATACACGGTGTTGAGAATTGCCCTCAGTAACGACGGGAAGGCTATCTACAATACAAACAAATCAAACAATCAACTTATCACCCTGGACAACCTTGGCAACAAGCTAGCCACATTTATTGATCCTGACATGAGGAGACCTTACGGAGTACACGCGACAACTGCTTGATACGTTTTCGTCTGCTACTAAAACTCCAACACAGTTCTGCAGGTTGACAAGGACGATATAACGAAGTTGGCCACACTGGCAAAGAAACAAGATGGATTGTACGAACTTACTGCTTTGTACTTCATCAGCCGTACTTCCTCTCTCGTTGTCGGATATAAAGACACTCTTCTTGTCATCAATGAACGATAAATAAAAAAATACCTCCACTTACAAGTGACAAAAAAAGATCATTAATAGAACTGTGTTAACTGTGTTAACCTTTTTCGTGTAAGTATTAACATGGATAAAAATTGTTCAATATAATACGAGAATCATATTTGCTTAAACATACATAAACATTTATACGTTACGTGTTACGCTTGCTTTTTGCTACAAAGTTATAAAGTTTATCGTGCGCATGTTATTCAACTATATCACTGTTGATTTTAAAATATTATTCACATATGTTATATATCTGGTATGAGTATGTATGTATACAGATTAACTATTGTCTCTTTAATGCGAAAATAAATACATAATATACGGTCCGTTTTGTCCATGTGCCTAAAAGAAGATTGAATACCTTTACTACAACTACAAGAGTCAGTTATGTGTTTACTATTTTCACTGGACACCCAGATCAACCGTTCATGTAAGGATCGTCGTCATAGGTGGAAGATTCAAGCAGAGATGTTATTAAGTGAAAAAAAAAACTTGATATATGCTCTGTTTATTAAAGGCGCACATTAGTGGTTGATGCAAAAACATTTTTTATAGTTAATGAAGAATTATGTTAATCTCATTTGACAAACGGATCAAATAAAAAAAGTTAAATTATTATTACCCCTTATAAAATATAAAATATGTTGTTGTTTTTTTATTTATAGCTACGTGGCCCTTAAATGGCGCCAAAATATCGCTAGTAATATGTACACATATGTGTTTTAATCATTAAAGTCAAATGAGTTCAACATAATGCTGCATTAATGAAAACTAATATTGCACCAACCTATAGTGTACCCCTTTAAAACTTGAAATGATTATTGATTCAAAAGTAAGTATTGCAACTCTCGATTTATTTACAAAGGCATTTTAAAGGCAATACACACAGCTATGTCGCCAATACAAGTCTCTGCTGATCTAAATGAAATCTTAAATGGACTAGTTCACTATTTTTAAAGTCCTATCAATAGTGCTGACTGATATTGACGTTGCGTGTACGGAATCCGTATCCCCATCCAGTTCACGTTGTACAGGATCCGTAGTTCAATTCCGTTAACACAACGTTGCGTGTATGGGGTCGGTATACCCTTCCAGTTCACGTTGCATTTACGGGTTCCGTATATGCATCCCGTACACGTTGCATGTCTGGGTCCATATATCCATCCCGTACATGTTGCATATGCACGGCCCTTTAATAATCCCGTACACGTCGCATGTACCGCGTCCGTTTATCCACCCAATACATGTTGTGTGTACGGGGTCCGTTTATCCACCAAATACACGTTGTGTGTACGGGGTCTGTTTATCTACCAAATACACGTTGTTTGTACGGGTTCAAGAGCAAGTTGTGTATATGCGGTCCGTTTATCCACCCCGTATACTTGTGTGTACGGGGTCCATTTATCTACCCAATACACGTTGTGTGCACGGTACGAGGTCTGTTTATCCACCCAATGCACGTTGTGTGTACGGGGTCCGTTTATCTACCAAATACACGTTGTGTGTACGGGGTCCGTGTATCTACCAAATACACGTTGTGTGTACGGGGTCCGTTTATCTACCAAATACACGTTGTTTGTACGGGTTCCAGAGCAAGTTGTGTATATGCGGTCCGTTTATCCACCCCGTATACGTTTCTAGTACGGGGTCCGTTTAACCATCACGTACATGTTGAATATTAAGGGTTCGTATATATATATATATATATATATATATATATATATATATATATATATATATATATATATATATATATATATATATATATATATATATATATATATATATATATATAGGACAGGGGCCTCGACGCATAAGCTTCCTTCCGGGAACCAAATGTAAAGTTTATTTACACCCGTGCATAGCGCCAGCCTTGTCCTGTCATTCAAAATATTTACCATATCCATAACTAAATAATTGTTAAAGATATTAAAATGAAACTTTGAGTACTTGTTTAAGATATGCATATATCATATATTTAGATTGAACCCTACTGAGTTCTCTACTCAAGCCTAGAGTAATCAATTCTAAACATCAAAGCTGGTGGGGGCGCGTCAGGTGCATCATCCTTGATCAGTTTTTGAAAACCCTCTACTGACAAATAGTTTCAAGAAGCCTTAGTGGAAATGGAAAGTTCGTATTTCAATAAGCTATCAAAGATGAAGGATCTGTATCATATGAAAATAGTCACAAAAGCTTCAAAAAACTTTTCCGCTGTGTTTTCTCTTCAGCAACAAGCAACCTCAATGGAAGTACAGTGTGTATTTTATTTTTCCTATTCTAGATGCTAGATCTGAATAATATGAACAAAGCAATATGTGTATGTACCTTTTTTAAGAACCATAACAATGTGATCTTTAGGTCACAACCTAACCTCCCTTTAAATTTTAATAATGAAAATGAATCACTAACGTTTTTTTATGGACTAAAATAAATTTGACAACTAAGGCCTTCAGTAGCAGCTCTTCTCATTGTTTTCTTCCAGAGTGTTTTATAAAAAAATCGATCTGAGACAGTTTTAAAGTGCCTAGTTTTGTTAAATTCAGATATTCAAATATTGGTGATGATGTTGCACTAAAAAAACATTTTTATTAAAATTTTCTATTCCTATTCCTTATTACTCTGACACTTTTATTCAATATCAATACAAACTCATGCATGATAAACATAAATTTTGAGTGTTAAACCTAATCGTGTTTTAATAGCAGAAAGGGCAAAACTATTAAATGATTGGTGAATGCTTAAAGATTTACTGTGATCTACTATTCGTCTCTTAAGGTCATTCTTCATAAAACATAAAATTGTTTTCATGATGTATTCATCCTTTTTGGAATATTAAAACAATATTATTAATTGTGGTAAATCGTTTTTTAGTGTAAGAATGCATCTTTAAAAGTTTAAATTTCATAGTGTTTGCGATACGCTTATCTTGCTGACAAAATAGATAAACGAAGAATTCCACGTCCCGGTTTCTTAAAGTGCAAAGGAAAATATACCCACTATCACTTAACCAGTTTAAACTTGTCACGGCAATGGCGGTCCACACATATGTGAGTTGTAAGACTTAAAGTTATCTTTTTGCAAGTGAAGGCTTATTGAACCTGTACAAAATGGCTGCTGGAGGTTCATACTTTTACAAGGGATCTGACCTGATTCACGACTACGGTTGTTCCAAGTGTGAGGAAAATGACCTGAACACTGAAGCCCAGCACTTCTGTCCGGACTGTGAACACTATCTGTGTGACAAGTGTGATGGGATTCATGGAGAGTATTTCAAGAAGCATGTTGTGTACGGGCGTGGAGAGATACAGAAGTGGGCGGGGTTCTCCATAGACAAATGTGACCAGCATGGCAAAGAGCTGGAGGACCACTGTGATGACCATCAGGAATTGTGCTGCAGTGTATGTGTGGCCCTAAACCACAGGTGAGAGCTTAACCACGGGTCTGATAATATTAGTTAAGTAACATGTAAATAAACATTTTTTTTCACCATTTTGTGTGTTTGCTGTGTTTGACAATGTTAAAGGTAAGGCAAAAGAATTCATTTTCCCATCTCAGAGCCAGATACATTTTTCTTGCCACTATGAAAAAAAAAAGAAACAATGCATCAACGCAAAATCTTGCACTATTTCATGAATATGTTGATAAGCAGATATGCCTCTTTTTGTTTCTTTCATGAAATGATGATATAATCAATCACGTATTACAGACTGTGTAGCAGTATCAGTCATCTGCCTGACCTGGCCAAGGGCTTCCTGCAGACAACAGAGTTTAAGCAGCTGCCAGCTGCAGTGGACAAGATTAAAAGCAGGCTGTATAAGCTCACTAATTCCAGGATGAATTATCAAGCCTCACTGAGGGACTCCTATGAGAACATCATAGTTATAATTAAGGCTCTCCGCGACGAAATTAACCAGATCTTAGACACGCTGGAGGAACGGACAGTTGAACAGTTGGATAGCATAATGAAAGATTTAGAGAAGTCTATAAAGGATGATTTAGAAATCTGTTCTTACATGGACGACCAACTCAGTATCATGATTGAGAAGCTGCAGCATATGGCATACAAAAAGGAGACCAGCTCTTTCATTGGATTCATGAAATGCCAGTCTAAATTGAGTGAAGCCAGGTATTTTGTGGAGGAAATACGGGGAAAAGAAGGAGTGAAGTATAAATCTGATGAAAGTGTATTGCAACTTTTGAGAAAAATGAGCCGCCTTGGCAATGTTGAACGTGTTCCTTCCATTTATGTGGGTACGGCTCAGAGTTCAAGTCATTTTAACGTTAGGATAGAGAAGGACAAGAAACAATGCTATATTGCAGGTATCTGTGAGTTGCCCAGTGGAGAAATGGTTTTGACTGACTATACGAATGACAGAGTGAAGCTACTGAACAGGCAGTTCGAGGTCATTGCTCACTGTGATCTGCTTGCTACTCCTGAACACTTGTGTCACACCACAGATAATAATGTAGCTGTAGCTGTTAGTGACAAAAATGAGGTTCACTTCCTGGCAGTAACCAAAGGGAAGCTTCAAGCAATGAGAAAATTCACCATCCACCATTACTGTTGCTCAATCGCGCACCACAATGGCCAGCTATATGTTGGCTCCATTGATGGTCTGTACATGTACAATATGGTCGGAAGACTCATTAAGAAGATATATCAGGACTTTTCTGGTGGTAAGGCTGTGTACAGTTGTGCTATCTCTGCTTGTGGGGAGAGAATTTTTGTTACGAACTCTGATTATTCTGAGTTAGGAACACTTGATAAAACAGGCCAAGTAATTTCTACAATAAAAGATCCTGAACTAGAATATCCAATTGCACTATGTGTCAGCCAAAGTGGTCATGTGTTTGTGTGTGGGCTGGGGTTTCGCACTGTAATGCAGGTAGACAAGGAGGGGAGACATAAGCTGGCCACAGTGGCCAGGGAGGCAGATGGACTGTATAACCCTCGGTCAGTATGGTTTAGTGAACAAACGTCCACCCTCATTGTTGGGAATCTTCTGCAGGACAACATAACTGTTGTCAAGTTGAATTGAATGAAAGCAAATCAGATTCAGGTATTAACACCTTGACAGAAGATGTGAACGAGTGTTTTGAACTTAGTATCCAAGTATGGCTGATATTTATTGTTCAATGCAAGCAATGTTTTCTAGAAGTTGATATTTGTTAGTAAACCATATCAACAGTGTGTATTATATCTTGCATAAATGTATAGAAATGGAAAATATTAGTTTGTGTCAGTAATAAAGTGGTTTATATATTTTAAGCGATGACTGTTTGGTGAATTAAAATTTTGTGAACAGGAACTAATTGTATATACAAATGAAAATGAATCTACGTCAAACCTATTTCATGCCATTTTAAAGTAATCAGTATACTATGAATTCCAAACCTTGTAACCATGAATATGAGAAAGTGTTGAACATAATATATATCATCCGAACAAAAAAGTTTTGTGTTTAAAAAAGAAAAATGTAATCATGATGAAACAATGGGAAACGTTTTTGAGAAATAAATGATAAAATATTTGATCGTAAAGAAATAATGGAAAAAGGTTTGAGATATAAAATATGAAGTACTGGGAATTTAAGGCACTAATTAACATGAACATTTGGTACTTTATTACAGTAAGGAACATAAATACATCCCATGTAAATGATTTACTGGTTTTGTAAAATAAAAATAAAGCTGTTATATCTTCTAATCAGAGGCTTCTTTGATAAATAAAGTTTTCGCTCAAATTGAAAGTGATGTGCTTTCTCTTAGCGACCTTCCTATCAACGAGCATGTCGTACAATCACCTGTTCCGAAAGGGTTATTTCAATAAGTAATTGTATTTATTTCCAAACATGTGGCTTAAATTGTTAAATCAGACTCAAAATAGTAGAAATTGCAAATGTTTTCTTTTTGTTTCTTCTAATTAGTAATATTCACATTCAGCATTATACTGGATATCCAAACACTTGTTTCGAACAATGACCTCAATGAGGAAAAAATCAGAATACTTTCACGAATAAATATCAGACGAGAAAAATATTTGTCTGCCTATAACCCAATTAGACATTATTGGTATCAAATTTTTTTTTAAGTTTTAGATTTTGTTAAAAATGGGTTGAAGATTCTGCACCAATGCAAATATATAATAGAAGTGTAGTTTCATACCAATTATTCCAAGAAATGCAAAACAAATCCACATTAATGGACTGTAAACTATTTAAAATTGACTATTTTATAAACCTGTTCGGAAACATTGGGATAAAAGAAACCATTGACTTTAGGCTTATTAGTGAATAATTTTGTGTATAATAAGTTTTTTTAGTGTTATAGTTTGCATATTTTTGTGAAAAATACTTATTTTGGTATTTTACTGTAGAAATGCTCAATAACAATAAAACCTGAAAATTCAAGTGTGTATATATTTCGGACATCAACTATTTTGGACGAATATTTAAAAGTTTGCTTAAAGGGATGTGTTTCAATATATCTACTCTGTGTGATTGAATTTGATACTGATGATTGTAAGTGACATTATGAAAAGCTTATATTAACACAAAATTATGTATTCATGACGTTTTAGTCTTATATGGATACTGATTTGTTTTCTTAAAGAACCAGTATTCTAATTTAGTGAAATAAAATAAAATACGGTAATATTTTAGATAAATGGAACTTAAACATTAATGCTTTAGTTTTCAACAATTGTAATAACATCATTCTGGTATCAACATTTAATGTAATAAAAGGAAGTGTTTGGTTAGTAAAGTAATACTAATATACTAATATTGTTGCTAAGATTTCAAAATGACATATATCATTTTATTTTCATACTATAAGTAGAAAATTAAAAAAAAATGTGATTCCAATAATTTATTTTGTTTGTTTCTCTCTTGTTAAAGATATAGTAACATTTAAAATCAAAATTGAAAAGTGCAAAGTCCATGAAAGCTGCAAAATTAATGAAACTTTCATTTCCAAGTTGACAATTCACTAAATTCTATATATAAAATGTATCATTTAATGCTTTTCATAGACAACTATCTTCCCATTGTTTTTTCCTAAGATGGTTAAATAGAATTTTTACTACCATGATTACACAAAAGAGTTACAGAAAACAGTTTTATAGCTGGCTAATAACATCTTACAACTGTTTTAGGCCAATTAACCAGTTTTTCATTTAAGTGTTGGTAACGATTTTCAAAAAATCATTAAAAAATCATTTTTTTTGTCAATTTTGAAAATTTAACTGTTCTGAACTTCTCTTAAATTGAATTTCATTAAAATATTTCAATATATAAAAAATCAATGGTACACTTTTTTTTTACTTTCTATCTTTAGAACAGGGGCTGTATTCAATAAGTACCTTAGAGTGACCTTTAATTTAAGAATGCAAACTACGTTTTTTGATTGGCCTGTACTTTTAGCTGACCAATAGGCTGAATGGACTGATGCGTGTCTAAGGCTATAAGGATCAGATCAATACTGAATACTGGCCTAGGACATTAAGTAATATATCCCTCATTTCAATACACTATCAATTCCTTCATCGAAAGCTTATCCAAGCTTCCTTTCAGTCATCGAACTTGTTCTTATTTAGATTAATAAGCTTACAAAAACTTCGCGGATAGATCGTTAAATTAAGTATTCCCAATGATAGACTCCTCTGTTTTTTATCAATACGACACAATTTGCAGTTTTAAATAGATTGTATTTAAATATTTCGATTTATCTTTTCTGACAACTGCCGAATAAAATCGCCCTTCTCGCAGATTTATTATGCTTAAGGCCATAAAAGCCATCGACGTACGGGAATGAATGACTTTTGATATATGCAATTAACGAGTTTCAAGTTATGTCGAGATTGAATATGTCACCTGTGATAATGCTCTAATAACTGGGCTGAGGTTAAATTATGTATTCTTATGGAGCAGTTTCCTAGCACTAGTCGTATAAATTTAATTTAGAATATAAGCAATGTTTACTTAAAATGTTTGTAATGTTACTTGCGAGTAACCTTAAAGTGGCACTATTATTTCAATCGAAAGTATTTACACATGAATTATACTCAAACAATACTACTTTTAGATACCTCCATTCCAATATTGTGAAGCGTGTATTGAGGATCTGATCGTTGCAGAATCGCATGGAAATGGTGTTTGTGGTCAAAGCAAAGTAGAATATCAACTCATTTCGCTGGCGATTAACCAGCATTCGATAATATAGATATGTTAATGCACATCTAAAGTGTCTATGTTTTTGTTGCGATATAAAGTGTCCTTCGTCCAGTGCATAGTTAACCTTGAAACTTGTGTGGCACATTTAATTCATGCTTTATAACTGCAAATTCCATATTCTTATGCGCAGCAACCAGATACAGAAATAACCTCAAATGTACTAAATACTTGCTATTTACAGTTTCTTACAATGACTGCATCGTACCTTTGAACAGTTTTTGCATTAGGTGCTCTGAATGGCTTCCCTCCGTCTGCAGATAGAGTTGGGATCTCTAATCATAGCAGTACTTGGAGTTTACCTTAAGTTTACGTTTATTATTATTTGTTTTATTGATAAGTTTTTTCCTCAAGTTAATGCATACTTTGATAAGATTTAACTTTTGCGTTTTATCTTTATTAAGGATTGTTGGGATATGAGCGAGGTTTAATCTGGTTTAAATCCCCAGTAAATTTACATTTTACTGTCCGTTCCAAGGCGGTACCTAAGAATTCTTGATAAACATACCTATTTTTTATATATATATAGTATGTTTGCACTGTGCTGTTTGTGGAGTTTTGTGCTGTTCTTCTATGTTTCTTGTCTGTGATTTTGAAGTAATGAAAAGCGTCAGACATTTCTTAAAGTGGAAAGCAGGGGTGAACCCAGGATTGGATATTTCGTAACCGTTTGACTTGCGCCCCTTCAAAATTAAAATGTTGAAGGGGTTGGGAGGCCAGCCCCCTAGAAAATGTTCACAAGTTCTAGGCCGAAATGGAGCATTTTTGACGTTTTTATATACTCTTTACCTCCTTTATTTAAATAAAAAGTTACCTTTGGCGATTTTAGGCGGCTGGGGCGCCGGGTCCGCTCCCATTGAATCCGTTAATGGAATTTGTCCTATAATCGACATCATGTTAAAACGGCAAAACTTGCTCTTCTTGGTATATATTTCAGGTTTATACCATTCGTAAGAAATATTTAATAAATCATACAAACGAAACCCGTTCGCTCGATATCGCTGGGCTCGATTTCCTCGTTGGCTGGAACTGAACGTTGAGAACCAATTTTGTTTTACTCTTTGTAAGGATGCGCGCTTGGCTCGATATTCGCGAAGCTCGTCCGATCCCTGGGCTATCGAGCCAACGGTTTTCGACTGTACATTTATTTTCTCTTCTGGTTTATAAGACAACCTTAGAAATGTATTCGACCCAAACAGATGTGAATTACAGTTGTCTGATGACGTCATATTATATCAATATCAATTGAAAGGATTTTGTGTCCAGAAAATAAAACACTTTTATTTTTACCGAAAATAATTTAAAATGTTTTTATTGGGCCCTTCAAAGATTGCAAAATATGGCGTTAATATTCAAACTGTTCATAATTTTATGTATGATGTGTTATCGGTTGTTATTTTTTGAACGTATTAGAAATCAGCCAACAAATACTTAAAGTATACCAATTTTATATGTTGACCGACAGACATCGACATTTAACATTAACGTCAGGCACCAATAAATATATATCCTATACAGTCGAACCCGTTGGCTCGAACTCCAAGGGACCGGCGGAAATACCTCGAGCCTAAGACAATGCGGGCTAAGCGGGATGGTTTACTTTCAGTATAAAGAATCGGTCAGTAACATCTAGGTCGAGCCTACGAGGAATTCCAGCCAAACGAGTTCGAGCCAACGGTGTTCGACTGTATATTTTATCGTTAATTGAGCAATTAACATGCAAGATAAGACTCATTTAATGTGCTTCATGTATATTTCTGTATATTTCTGTTTACTCTACCAACGCTCTGACTAGGACATTATTTTTTACTGAGTGCCACTTTAAAGTGACTCGCCTATGTTTTTGGACCAACAATTAATTTTCCCGGTAATGCATCTGAAAACACTTATTTTATCATTATTTTACTCTATGAAATACAGATATAGCATAAACAAGAAGTTTAACTTTAGTGGGGTTGAAACCCACGCCCGTAAAGTAAAAGTAGACCGAGTAGTCCACACTGCCACCTGGACTTTAACAAATGATGAGGATATGTTGACCTGTTAGGGATACATTGATAACATCACATGACAATCAACAAATCACGCAACACCCCATAGCTGTTATGAATGTTTAACTGCATTACGACAGTGTGGTCTTCAAAGACGATATTTGAGCAAATATCAACATTTGCTGAAGGGTTCAGGCTCTTTTTTTCTTTTCTTTTCTTTTAACACTCCTTATGATTTGCCACACTTTATTTCATAATTAAAAAAGTGCATTTTACAAACCATGAGTGAGTCCCTTTTAAACAGAGTTGGGCCTTAAGGTCTATTATATTATATAGATACTAAATTGCGATATGTCTTTTTGACAGTTAATGACTTTCAGGCCATCGATTCTAATAAGCCTGTCTTCTTCAAAGACGTGACTCAAACACTAATATGTTTTTTCCCAAACAATGTGTTAAATGTCATCAGAAATTAAGCGTTAAAATCTGTACAGAGTTGTTAATGCATTTATGTTTGAGAAAAGATGTATATATATATATTTTGTATATATTATGACATTGAAAAATATCGGAAAGATGTGGCTTGTTGATTTGAGTTACGTGTATTGTTTTGTTTCATAAACATATGATGATGATGATGATGATGATGATGATGATGATGATGATGATGATAATGATGATGATGATGATGTTGATGAGGATGATGATGAGGATGATGATGAGGATGAGGATGAGGATGATGATGGCGAAGCCTCGAGTGAAATATTTACTTTTGGTGATCACAGGGTATATTGCTATTTACTGGAAACGGTTTTTTCTTATTTTATTAAATGCCTAAAAATGGAGATGTCATTTAATTATTTGTTTTAGAAAAAAACGCATATTTGTATGCACACGTAACGTCATTTCGGAAATGGCGTCGTTACCCAAGCCCTGCGCGCGCTGACGTTCGATTTGAGACTGACAGCGGGCTAAACTTTCAACACAATGAAAAATATACATTTGATATTTTGCCTGTTTCAAACTGACAAGTATACATGTACTTCCAAGTCAGAACTGACCACATGCATGTACTGCAAAGTCGGAACTGATCACATGCATGTACTGCCAAGTCGGAACTGACAAGTATGCATGAACTGCCAAGTCGGAACTGACCACATACCTGTGCTGCTATCTCGAAACTGACTGCATATATATACGGCCAACACGGAACTGACCGCATGGAAGTACTGCCAAAACAAAACTGACCGCATACATGTACAGCCAACTCACAACTGAATCCATACCTTTACAGCAAACTCGGAATGGAAAGCATACATGTACTGCCTACTAGAATCTGACCGCATGCATTTACAGCCAATTCACAACTGACTGCATACCTGTGCTGCTATCTCGAAACTGACTGCATATATATATATATATATATACGGCTAACTCGGAACTGACCGCATGAAAGTACTGCCAAAACAAAACTGACCGCATACATGTACAGCGAACTCACAACTGACGGTATACATTTACAGCCAACTCACAACTGACCGCATACCTGCGCCGCCAGCTCGAAACTGACGGCATACATTTACTGCCAACTCACAACTGACTGCATACCTGCGCTGCCAACTTGGAACTGACTGCATACCTGTACAGCCAACTCACAACTGACCGCATACATATACTGCCAACTAAAGACTGACCACATACGTGTACTGCCATCTCGGAACTGGCATCATACATGTACAGCCAACTCGGAAAAGAAAGCATACATAAACTGACAATTTTAAACTGACCGCATACCTGTACTGCACACTTGAAACTAACCCGTGTACGGGTACAGCCAACTTGGAACCAATATAGCCATCATTGAACTGACAACATACAAATACGGCAATCATTGAACTGACAACATCCATATACGCCCATCATATAACTGACAACATTCATATACGCCCATCATGGAACTGACAACATGCATATAGCCATCATTGAACTGACAACATACATATACGGCCATCATTGGACTGACAACATACATATACGCCCATCATGGAACTGACAACACGCATATAGCCATCATTGAGCTGACAACATGCATATACGGTCATCATTGAACTGACAACATACATATACGCCCATCATGGAACTGAAAACACGCATATAGCCATCATTGAACTGACAACATGCATATACGGCCATCATTGAACTGACAACATCCATATACGCCCATCATATAACTGACAACATTCATATACGCCCATCATGGAACTGACAACACGCATATAGCCATCATTGAACTGACAACATACATATACGGCCATCATTGAACTGACAACATACATATACGGCCATCATTGCGCTAACAACATACATACACGGCCATCATCGAACTGACAACATACATATACGGCCATCATTGAATTGCAACATGCATATACGGCAATCATTGAACTGACAACAAACATATACGGGCAGCATTGAACTGAAAACATACATATACGCCTATAATGGAACTAACAACAGGCATATAGCCATCATGGAACTGACAACATGCATATACGCCATACGGCCATCATTGAACTGACAACATACATATGCGCCCATCATGGAACTGACAACAAACATACACGCCCATCATGGAACTGACAACATACATATACGCCCATCATGGAACTGACAACATACATATACGCCCATCATGGAACTGACAACACGCATATAGCCATCATTGAACTGACAACATACAAATACGGCAATCATTGAACTGACAACATCCATATACGCCCATCATATAACTGACAACATTCATATACGCCCATCATGGAACTTACAACATGCATATAGCCATCATTGAACTGACAACATACATATACGGCCATCATTGAACTGACAACATCCAAATACGGCCATCATGGAACTGACAACATGCATAAACGGCCATCATGGAACTGACAACATGAATATAAGGCCATCGTGGAACTGACAACCTGCATATACGGGCATCATGGAACTGAAAACATACATAAACGCCTATCATGGAAATGAAAGCATAGATAAACGCCTATCATGGAAATGACAGAATCCAAATACGGCCATCATGGAACTGACAATATGAATATACGGCCGTCATGGAACTGACAACATGAATATACGGCCATCATTGAACTGACAACATGCATATACGCCTATCATGGAAATGACAGCATAGATAAACGCCTATCATGAAAATGACAGCATCCAAATACGGCCATCATGGAAATGACAACATGAATATACGGCCATCATGGAACTGACAACATTCATATACGGCCATCATGTAACTGACAACATGAATATACGGCAATCATGGAACAGACAACATGAATATACGGCCATCTTAGAACTGACACCATGAATATACGGCCATCATGGAACTGACAACATGAATATACGGCCATCATGGAACTGACAACATGAGTATACGGCCATCATGGAACTGACAACATTCATATAAGGCCATCATGGAACTGGCAACATGAATATACGGCCATCATGGAACTGACAACATGAATATACGGCCATCATGGAACAGACAACATACATATACGGCCATAATGGAACTGAAAACATTCATATAAGGCCATAATGGAACTGACAACATACATATAAGGCCATAATGGAACTGACAACATTCATATACGGCCATAATGGAACTGACAACATACATATACGGCCATCATGGAACTGACAACATACATAGAAGGCCATATTGGAACTGACAACATTCATATACGGCCATCATGGAAATGACAACATGCATATACGGCCATCATGGAACTGACAACCTGCATATACGGGTCTCATGGAAATGACAACATTCATATAAGGCCATAACGGAACTGACAACATTCATATACGGCCATCATGGAACTGACAACCTGCATATACGGGCCTCATGGAAATGACAACATGCATGTTCGGCCATCATGGAACTGACAACCTGCATATACGGGCCTCATGGAAATGACAACATTCATATACGGCCATCATGGAACTGACAACCTGCATATACGGGCCTCATGGAAATGACAACATGCATATACTGCCATCATGGAACTGACAAAATGCATATACGGCCAAAATGGAACTAAAATCATACATGTATGGCCATCGTGGAAATAACAACATTTGTATACTGCCATAATGGAACTGACAACATGCATATACGGCCGACATGGAACTGACAACATTGATATACGGCCATAATGGAACTGCATGGATTGCCAACTCGGAACTGAGAGCATACACGTACTACCTACTCGGAACTGACTGCATACATATACATGCACTGCCAACTCGGAATTGACCGAATACATATATTTCTAACACGGAACTGACCGCATGCATGTATTGCAAATTCGGAACTAACCGCTTACATATACTGCAAACAAGGAACTGACAAATGCCTCCATTGCCAAGTAAAATTATAAGCTTGCAATCTTAATTCGTGCCCTTATTTGCATTCACATTAAATGGATTTGATGGCGGGCTTTTCCACCAATTTTAGAGTGCTTTTATTTTTTACAGTTTTAAATGAACTAATATGATGTCATGGTGTAATGCACATGCTGTCCATAATACTTTTCACCATAAGTTTAACATGTTTTAACTCTTTAATCTTCGCACGAAAGCAATTACATGTACCAGCCAAATGCATACAACTCTGATAAGATGTCCACATGTTATCATTCGTTTGTTTGCTCATGTCAATGAGTTGGTTATATATTTACTCACTTATCAATACACATATTGATTTACTGTTTGCCCAGAGGGATTGAACCAGTTAAAAACAATTGTCTGCATATTTCTTTCTTATGTTTTTCTCAATATTCATATAATTTACCGTTTAAAGCCTTAGCGCAGTTAGTTGTAAGCTTTAAGGTTACACCATATAAAGCTTTAGAGCGGTCTATTCAATGCTTTAAGGTTACACGGTCTAAAGACTTACAGCAATTCCTTAAAGACTTAAATGTAACACCTTCTAAAGCCGTAGAGCAGTTTATTCAAAGCTTTAATGTAACACTTTCTAAAGCCATAGAGCAGTTCATTTAAATCTATAAGGTTACACCGCATAAAGCCTTAGAGCAGTTCATTCACAGCTTTAAGGTTACAACGTCTAAAGCCTTAGAGCAGTCCATTAAAAGCTTTAAGGTAACACCGTTTAAAGCCTTAGAGCAGTTCATTCACAACTTTAAGGTACACCGTCTAAAGCTCTAGAGCGGTTCATTCAAAGTTTAAGGTTACACCGTCTAAAGCCTTAGAGCATTTCATTCACAGCTTTAAGGTTACACCGTCTAAAGCTTTAAAGCGGTCTATTCAAAGTTTAAGGTAACACCGTTTAAAGCCTTAGAGCAGTTCATTCACAGCTTTAAGGTTACCCCGTCTAAAGCTTTAGAGCGGTTCATTCAAAGTTTAAGGTTACACCGTTTGAAGCCTTAGAGCAGTTAATTATTTAAAGTTTTAAGGTTACACCGTTTAAAGCCTTTAAGTTGTTTACATGATGCTTTTAAGTAATACCGTTCAATGCCTTACAGTGCTCCACAAAAAGCTTAAATGAAGCACCGTCTAAAGCCGTACAGCTGTTCATTCAACTCTTTACAGTTACAACGTCTAAAACCTTAGAGCATTTCATTCAAAGCTTTAAGGTAACACCTTCTAAAGCCGTAGAGCAGTTCATTTAAAGCTATAAGGTTACACCGCATAAAGCCTTACAGCAGTAAATTGTAAGCTTTAATGTAACACCGTCTAAAGCCTTAGTGCAGTTAATTATTTAAAGTTTTAAGGTTACACTGTTTAAAGCCTTTAAGTTGATTACATAACGCTTTTAAGTAACACCGTTCAATGCCTTATAGTAGTTCACATAAAGACGCTTTAATGAAGCACTGTCAAAAGCCCCTCGGTAGTTCACGAACAGCTTTAATACAGCACATTTCACAGTATCGAGCCCCAGTATGTCTGCACATTTTTCCATCCTGTCACATTTGGCACCAAACGGGGAACCGTGGCTGTCCGTGCACTTAATGGGGCGCCCAACGGGGGCCCATGGTTGGACGTGTACTTAATGGGGCGCCCAACGGAGGATCATGGTTGACCGTGTACTTAATTGGGTGCCTAACGGAGCACCATGGCTGAACGTGTACTTAATGGGGCGCCCGAAGATGGACCATGGCTGAATGTGTACTTACTAGGCGCCCAACGGGGGACCATGGCTAAACTTGTACTTAATTGGGCGCCCAACGGAGCGCTATGGCTAAACGTGTACTTGATTGGGCGCCCAACGTGGGACAATGGCTGGTCTTGTACTTAATTGGGTGCCCAACGGGGAACCGTGGCTTAACGTGTTCTTAATGGGACTCCCAACGGAGCGTTAATGGAGCGTCCAACCCAACTTGGGACCGTGGCTGAACAAGTTCTTAATGAGTGTCCAACGGGGGACCTTGACTGAACGTGTTTTAATGGAGGGTCCAACGGGGGACCTATGCTAAACGTGTTCTTAATGGAGCGCATAAAGGGGGACAGTGACTGAACGTGTTCTTAATGGATGTTCAACGGGGGACAGTGGTTGAACGTGTTTTAAATGAGCGTCCAACGGGAGACAGTGACTGAACGTGTGTAATTGAGCGTCCAATGTGGGACCTATGCTAAACGTGTTCTGAATGGAGCGTCCAACTGGGGACAATGGTTGAACGTGTTCTTAATGGAGCGTCCAACTGGGGACAATGCTTGAACGTGTTTTGAATGGAGCGTCCAACGCGGGACAGTGGTTGAACGTGTTTGAATCGAGCGTTCAACGTGGGACCTTTGCTAAACGTGTTCTGAATGGAGCGCCTAACGGGAGACCTTTATTTAACGTGTTCTGAATGGAGCGTCCAACTGGGGACAATGGCTGAACGTGTTTTAATGGAACGTCCAAAGCGGCACCTTTGCTAAACGTGTTCTTAATGGAGGGTCCAACTGGGGACAATGACTGAACGTTTTCTTAATGGGACTTCCCACGGGGATGAATGTTTTTCTTTCTTCAATTTTAGTATATAGCTCTAAATAAACACATGTCAAGAACAATTAACACCCAACGTTACAATTCGATATCATTTTGGATCTGACCGATACCGTTTCACCATTTAAATTAACGGATACCTTCGACAGTTTTCGCTAACAACGATGTCCTCGAAAAACAACAATGCTAAAATATGCCAAAACACTTCGCCTACTTTCCATCGAAAACAACCTTGGATGTATATGAACGGTTTACAATCTCAGAATCTTCACATTTTACTACAAGTGAATCGCGTTTTTATTTCAAATTAACACGAATTACTGCTACTAATGAATGTGAACACTTCCGAGGCCATCTTCTACGCAATGATCGCCCTAGACAAGCGGTATAGATCTCAGCCAACTTGAGTGAGATAAGCTGGATTTCGGCTATGCGCTCTACTTAAATGTATTTTATTCTCTCCTCAAGGTATACTTTAATATCATTTCAATTATTCAAGTTGAATGGTAGTTTAAAATATGAAGAAAACCTTCAAAATGAAAGATAATTTACCATCTTTAACCGAACTCGTATTTAACGAGCGGCGGTAAGCGCACGGGCGGTCACATGAGCCCTCAGATTCGACACAGGACTAAGGCAGGGAGGTTGGGCGTAAAAATGACTCAGATCTGTTCATTTTCATACATTCTATTCACAATTTAAGTCATGAATTTATTCAATTGTCAATAATTATGTATCAAATGTTTACCTATAAATATGAAACTACATGTAAATGTGTCTCTATCACGCCTAGATAAAGTGTAATCTTCAGACTGTCAGTTTGAATTAATCTAGCTGAGTGTCGAAAACTGATAACCAGCGATACAGTGTCTTAAAATAAAGCAAAACTCTTAAGTAAAATGATATCTAACTCTTTCAAATTATCAACAAAGTAAATTCACTTATCAGGAACCATAACAACTTTTAAATTTGAAAACCTATCGTAAAACAATATGGAAAGTCCATAGGGAAACCACAAACTTACTCCGTGTGTGTATACCACGTGATAAATTGTGTCATAAAGTCTACGGAAGGCAATATTTTGATTTGAAAGAAGATTTTAAACAAAGTTAACTTTACTATTTCTTTACCATTTTAAATGAAATATAGCGCAGTCTTTGCCGCTTAAGGAGCCTTGCCTTAGTTCGGTCTTTTACAAGAGTTTGATTGAGAGTTTAGTTTCTTAAAACCTTTTCATAATACGGCCGTCTTACGGAGCACTGTCAAAACATTATTTTGGAAACAGGTTTGTCGAAGTGTTTGATGAAACTAATGACCTTATCAAATTTCGGTAATAAAACAAATGCGGGGTTCTTTAAGCGGCATAGACTGCCTTTTATTTCATAATAAATTGTGTAGTTAAAGAAAACTTATCTTTAATTTAAGTCTTCATTTTAAGCAACATGTTGCCGTCCGACGTCGCATTTATGACGTAATTTATCACTTGGTATACACACACTGTAATTAACAAAACATATGAATATTAAAATGGTGAAGATATCGTCAAAGGACAGATATCTTGCATAAATTGATCGAGTCTTTTATTAAATAAACGGTAAAACCCGCACATATCAGGGGTGCGTTTCAGATAGATTTTACGATCTGCCATTATCGTAAATTTACGATCGTAATAACGACCAACTTAACGATAATCATAAAGGCGTTTCAGAAACGTCTCGTAAACTCTCCGGTCGTACGTAAAAAATAACGATAAAGCACAGCGTTAAAGCGAGTGACCCAGTCTGAAGTGAAATGACGTTACGTCACTTTGACCTGATGAGCGCACCTGTCTTTTTTAATAATAATAATAATAATTATACCGATAATCTCTTGAAGTGAATCAATTAATGAAACTCTCCTTTTTATAATGATTGACACAAATGATACAAACTCGTGATCTCCATTCTGATTACCCATCTGCTATTTATGTTACAATTGTATCTTAAGTACATCGTCATCCGGGATTTTTTGTGATGGAGGCAGTGGCGGGTTTCGACGCTCATTTTAATATTTGTGTAATTATTATGAAAATTGGACAACAACAAATTACGTTTTTTTTCAGGCTGGTGATTTTACTTTAAATTCGTCTTTGATAAGTGAAATATTATAGTATGCGTAATATGAATGTTGTGTAAAGTAAATGCAAACGTGCAGCATGGTGCTGATGATGATAGTCACGATGATGCGACGACAACGGCAATGATGATTTAATAATAATAATGTGACAACGACACTATAATGATGATGCGATGACAACGATATTGATAATGCGACGACGACGACTTAGATGATGATAATAATAATGATGATGCAACGACGGCAATGATACTAATTATGATGTGACGATGACGACAATGATCATGACGAGATGATGATGCGTAGATGTTGCTGATGATTGATGATGTGGATGACGATGAAGGTGTGAAGTTGGTGGTGTCTGTGGTTGTGGTAGGTGCGGTGGATAATGATGAGGATGATGATGACTGATTCCGATCATCAACAACCGGCCTTAGTTCAGATAACGAGTAAAGTTCATACGCACCAAAACTGTTATGTTAAGAGTTATTGTATTGGGAAACAGTTCGAAAATACATTGACTGGTTGGATTTTTTGTATGAAGACAATTCATAAATCCATCTTTATTGTGTCAATCGTTGTAATAACAGTTAAATAAACAGTATTTCAGATTCATTCAAAATACATGATAAAATCTACATTTGCAGACATGCTTCAAATACACAAAATTACTAAAAGAAATACAGCTATTTTACAAGTTCGTCTCATCAAAACACATTCAACAAAAAGTATCTTAACTGGTGCAGATTGTCAAAGTGTTTAAATGTTCAGAGTTTCATGCAAACATTATCTATTATCTATTTCAATCATGTTATGATATACACTGGAGTATATACTTTATGTAGCATTCTGTGTTTATACATGAGCCAGTCAAAGTAAAAAATAAATGTATTCAGAAATATCGAAAGATTCACTTAAATTCTATAAAAAGATAGTATGAATGTTTACATGATCAGCCATTGTAGTGTGTGTTTTCTATATATTAATAAGTTTGAATAAATGTATCATTAAGATAAGCCTTATATAATTCACAAACATGTACAACTGGATATACACAGTTGAATTTGTATAATATACATATATATATATATATATATTTGAAAAATCTAATGCTAATCGCTTTTAAATGCAAAGTCAAACTTAAAATAAATATAAGAAATTTCATTTCAAATAATGAAGGTTACACAAATGCCTCACTGCCTATTTAACAGTTAAAAGTCTTATGTTGTGTTGTGTTGGGATATGCAATTAATTTCAGATTCTGTGTCAATATATCTGTAATTATCTGCTTGGTCTGGTATCTCCAGTGTATGTAGGTATAAAATTCTGTTCTGACAAAAGTCTCCTAAAACACACTGGAAACCTTTAAGGTGAGTATCTAGAAGACTGACTGTGAGCATATTCTAGATGTTTGAAACCTTGTGATTTCTCAGTGTCCTGAAAAAGACAAAAAGTTACAAAATATTGTTTAATACAGCACAATATAATACTTTTTTGATAACGCCCTTTAATGGTTAAACTACAAGTAACACATAATTTACATTCCCATATTTCAACTGAAATTGTTTGAATATTTTATGAAAATTATTGTCTTTTAAAAAAATAAGTAGGGTTTTTAAGAAAACATGAAAAACACCATTCTGGTCACATTTTATTTCTTGTTTAATGTTCATATAAGTTAAATAACAAGTATATTGAACCAGTTAACTGCTCAAAGTAAGATGCCCAACATTGTAACAAATTAATATAAAATTCATCTTATTGTATTATTCATAACATTGGTTAATATCCTATTGCATTTTTCATTTCCTACCTACTTTTACATTTCCCTCCATTGCCAGCTTGAAGCATTCCTGATAGTTTTCTATCACCAGCCTGAAATAATTAACTAAAACAAATATTTAACAAGTAAACAAACACTAAAAAATGAAAACATAGCATATCAATAAGCATCTGTACATAGCCTGTGCATTAACTGCAGATACATAATATGGTTTTAAGTTTAAGTTTCTTACATAAGTCCTTATGACAATGTGTTCATATGTTGAATATACCTCCATTATTATTCATAAAACCAACATTACAATTTAATTCCCTTTTCCATACCATTATTAAACAGAGGTCAACTGAAGAGCACAGCATTTTCCACCAAGACCATGACACTTCTGTTGGCAATTTTCATTTCAGTTTTTATTGTACACTTGGCATAAATGGTATGACTGAAAAGGACAAGATTTAACCTTTGTCAGTTGAAAACTCACAAAGTGTACATAATACTACAAAGTTCTACATAAACCATAGGATACCTTACTAAAACAAGTTTCAATTACAAGTAAAGGTGAACTTAAATGATTACATAGTCACCTGAAAGAGTCCATGGTATTAAAGTATCCAATAATCAACTTGTTTGTTGTGACAGTGTTGTTTACATTACTGTACAGTATATTTACATATTTAGCATCAGTTGTAGATGTGTAAAAATAAGAAGAAGAATTATGTTATATCATGACATGATAAAATGGTAACACTGTTTAATAATTCACTGACTACATGCCACAAATGCCGGTAATATTACAACAAAATATGTACAGGCATTTATTCATCCGAATTAAAAACCATCCGAAATAGAGGAATGTTTAACATGACATATTAAAAAGCAATGAAACCAAATCAAATTCTACATCATATTCCATGTTTTAGATGTACACAATATCAGCACATTACATAGATATAACAAAAAGCTTACATCTTCTACAGTTAAAATCCTTTTTTGACAGAACGACGGAAATAGAACATGTTCATACTGTTTTCAGCTATTTTTAGACATAGTTTGAAAATTCCACACCAGCGAACATGCTATACGCAATATTAAACTCTCAAATGTTGATAAAAAGTAAAAGTATACTTTGATATGGAGAAAATCTTCATCCGCCATCTTGATCGTTAAGTTAACGAGTGCCTCTTACCGGTCGTAGGTTTACGAGCAAAATTAACGATAAAGCAGGTGCACGTTGTGTCTCTGAAACGGTGCCGATCGGTAATTTTGGTCGTACTACCAAAATCAGCTAACGATCGCCTTAACGATCGTCTCTGAAACGCACCCCTTGTATGTTAATATGTCGTTACTTCATTTAAGGAATGAATTGCGGTGTTGATGTCAATATCGGGGATATGAACGCAATTGGGCTGGTCAAAGTACGCGTGGAGTTCTTCGGACTACACACATTTTGACCAGCCCAATTGCGTTCATTCCCCGATAATGACATCAACCCCGCAATTATTTCCTTATATAAACACCAATAGTTCATTATTTCATTTAAGAATTGTTAAAAAGGGGACCTGCTGACACATTACAAACAATAACAAGATCAATAGTTTTCATGTATATTGTTATGCGATGAATTGCGATCCGAACATATCCGAATATGTTGCGTTCATCGATTGATAAACGCAATTGCCGAAAGGCAGTTCATTTAAGGAAAGGAAGTTGAGGTGTAAATATTTGGTTATTAAATCAGTTAAAGTACAGAGCTAGACCATTTTAATGAACCAATAGGTTGATAATTATGGAACATTCAAATGACACAATGTTTTTCAAAACAAGCCAACAATATAAACTTTGCCATATTTTATTCCGAAAATAGGCGCATATCCCATTGATTTGTGTACAGCAAAATAAAAGGAACATGATTAAAGTAATAAATAGCTAGCTGAAAATATTTTTTTTCAAATTAAATGAAGTATCAATGTAAAGCATAATTATTATAAGTTAAATCGGGACAAAAACTCATTAACTTATAGCAGGAGATGAACGGAAAATATCGTAACATGTACGCAACAACCGGCATGCAAGCTGATTTCCGGTATGTTTTTTTGGTAGAACCCGTTACGTATGTATCACGTTATATATTCATGGTCATGTGATTTGAATGGTGGCAGTGATTACTGTACCACAAGGGAAGTAACAATTTGATTTGTTTTGTCCAAGGTTTCTATGGAAAATGACCGAAGTGTTCCGAATGTTTTAAAATATAAAAACAATAAGTTATGTAATACAGTTTTTAATTTTATTTTGATTTAAATTGTGTATTATTTCACGCTAAAAAAATGAAAAATAAATAGAAGATAAACTGACGTATTAATTTGGTCAGTTTACAGTTGTATTATACAACAGTTTGATTGCCACGCCATTTATTATAAAAGAACAATGTTTGAATATTGGCGATCGGTACGGTGAATGTTTTTGTTACTTCTGAAAACATTATAACAAGAAAGTGCAACAGAAAGTTAAAGCAAGCAAAATGTTCGTGCACAATTACCGGTGTAAATTGAATTTTGACAATAATGCATTGGGTTACAGAATAATAGTATGTGCAAGAGTATTGTTTAACTCAACATTCATTCAATGATTATATAATTATTATAATGATAAAAAAATGCTAGCGGTAATGTTTCCTATGACAAGGTTAAAGATATACGAACTACCGATCCCATTTGTTACTGCAGGTAATAGGAAACACAGGTGTTATTTTTGTTGGCCTTAGTGACAGTTTAATTGCTTTAATCAGAAAAATACACGTGTATTATAGTTGTAGAATATTTATATACAGTCGAACCTCGTTATGTCGACTTTTTCGGGACCTAGTGGAAAAAGTCGAGATAACGAAAAGTCGACTCATCCGAATTACAAAAAATATATCCAATCCCAACACGTTTCAGTTGGATTGTACGATGTTTACATCCACAATTGAACGGTCTTGTTAAATATTTTCGTCATGAAAACAGCAAACTTATTCTTGAAAAATAAAGTGAAACAAAAGAAGAATTATTTGTGTCAAATTTATTTCTATTACATTTATGGATCACATAAAACACATATAAAGCCACAATTGCATACATTTGTACATTGTAAGATTTTATACCGGGTCCTTCTCTGAATTGGTCGACCAGAGCAGTGGAACTAACATTTGATATTTTGAAGTTATTCTTTCTGTTCCCATTAAGGATTGATATCTAATCAATAAAATGTTCATGTTTTATACAATACCAAAGAGCTTGAGCAATAAATGTCTCTTTAATTAAATACATAAACAAACAACTTTAATTATTCGCACTTACCAATTACATTTTTGTATCCCCCAATTATGACAGTTTGTTATATTGACACGCAAGGTATTTTGCGACATGCCGCAAACCGTCATGAATATTTTCACACCTACGTCTCGATCTACAGTTCGACATAAAGAACATGTGTGAAATACGAACACTGGGACTGAAAAACGAGGTCGACATAGCGAAAAAGTCGAGATAAAAAAATCGACATTAACAGATTTATTTTATAAAGAATAAGAAGGAATAAATTCGGGACCGGAAAAAAAGTAGACATAATCGGAAAGTCGACTTATCCGACGTCAACATAGCGAGGTTCGACTGTATTTTAACAAATGTTTTTCAATTATTATGAAACTTTTTACATATTAAATATCAGTCGAGCTTTTAAATGCTTATCAATATAATCCAGTCACCTGACCTATTACGTTGGCGGGAGATAAGTTGTTTATCTTACGTCCTTGTTGGAAGTGAAAGGCAGGGAGAGGACGTTTATAAGTTGTAACCCTATATGTTACAGGACTATGGCATCGAAGTTTGAATCCTCCATTCAGAGGAGCTGTGATTTCATCCATGATTTCGCCTGTTCCGCTTGTGAAGAAGATGGATTGAACACGGAAGCTCAATATTTCTGTAATCAGTGCATGAAACATTACTGCGATAATTGTGTTACAAAACATAATGGCTTATACAAGAGACACACGGTACTCGACCGGAAGGACGTGAAGAAATGGGCAGCAGCACCAGGGACGGTGGACGTCCTTGAGAGATGCAAGAGGCACCCCGGGGAGGCGCTCAAGCTGGTCTGTGGTGAACATGACCAGCTGTGTTGCCATGTGTGCATTTCAATTGATCATAGGTATGTTTCAAAGACGGTTTAAGTTAAAATAACACAATCACAGTATTTAAACTGATCAAAAAATAGTTTAAGCATGCTTCACATTGTCTCCGGTTTATACAATCACAACAAAATTGTATATTACATATGTGTATTATTAGACTGTGCTAAATTTTTATCCGTCAACACTGTCAACAAAGCCTTGCTAATGCACCAGTCAATTGTAACCACGCCCCCTCCAGGTTCGGGGGGGTATACCGGGGATAGCCGGGGAAATGGGCCGTGTTTTTACTTTCCAGGTGGCCCCGCAGTGCCGGGTGTCTGTGGTGGTTTTGTCTTCACGCCAACTATAGCGGGAAATTGGACTTAGCTTTGGTCCCTTGGGTGCGGGGGCATTTGGCGGTGGGGGGGGGGGGGGGGGGGGTTACCAGCAGATTGTCCTCGCAGGGCGGAAAATTTTCCGGGGCTTGGCTGAACCGAAAGTCAAAATCCCCGCTATTCCCCGGACCTGGGGGCGTGGTTACAAATGACTGGTGCATAACTATAACACATTTGTTTACTCGTTCATTATATATCACCTGCAGATCGGGTAGGGAGGGTGTCGAACTCACCCCCTCTGAAATCCTCTATGTTTTCTTTTTATTTTATTATAGTTGAACTACTAAAATACCAACAAAGTGCACCATTTGGACTAAAATTGTCATTTCTTTTATTTATTTATTTTTTTTTTTTTTTTTTGTGGGGATCATTTGACCCCCAACTCCCTGCCCCCCCCCCCCCTTCCCAGCACTTCCAACTAAATAGATTTCGCTTTTGAGGGAGATGGGAAAGTAAAAAGGTTACGCCCCTAAGTAGCGCCCCATCTAACGTCGAATCCTGGATCCGCCCCTGTATACATATATAGACTCGTTATTCGTGTCAGATCTTATATTATGAGACCTTTATTCAAATGGAGAAATATTGAGAAACACTTTAGTACTCTCTATTAACTCACGATGATTTGGGCAAAATTTCTAGCTGTGCGGTTTGACTAGATGAATATGTCGTGCACGTACATAAAATGACACTGTAAATAGCATATTAATGCGTAATAATTATGTTCCAACGCATTCGGAAATCCTCGGCCATTTTCCATCAAAAACAATCTCGGGAAGTATATTGACGGTTTACAATGACCGAATTCTTAACATTAAAGTAATTTGCAAGTAGAACGCGTAGTATTTCAATTCAGCAGTTAAACTGTTGGGAATCTTAATTGTCTTTACAATAATATGCTTCACTGACAATTAAAAAAACTTAGTGATTCAAAATACACGCTAAACACAACGATTCATTTTTACTATTATTTATTTTTTACGATCTACTCCTACTGATGTACCGACATACATCCGAGGTTGTTTTCGATGGAAAATGGCCGAGGAGTTCCAAATGGTTCTAATGCTCTTTATTATTTCTCAGATAGTCAAGGGACATAACTCGACACATTCTAAGAGTTATGAGCTTTACTACAAATACTGCCACTGTTGTTCGGCGACTAATGGTATAATGAATTTAAACTCTATGCGACTTATGGTATACAGAATTTGAACTGTATGCGACTTATGGTATACTGAATTTGAACTGTATGCGACTTATGGTATACTGAATTTGAACTGTATGCGACTTATGGTATACTGAATTTGAACTGTATGCGACTTATGGTATACAGAATTTGAACTGTATGCGACTTATGGTATACAGAATTTGAACTGTATGCGACTTATGGTATACTGAATATAAACTCTATGCGACTTATAGAATACTGAATACAAACTGTATGACGTTAAATGAATGAATTCGCAAAACATCGTCATAACAAGAAATCTAAGTTATTTTTTAACCAAGCCTTTCTTCTAAGAAATGTTATTATAAATACTAAGACTTAGACTATAAAGTAATTTATGCTATTAGCCTCCCAACATTCCTATACATGTACCATTTACCTTTCAATTTAGATATTAATCATCTAGTATTTTTTAAACATATGCTATGCTTTTATTTGTCTTTACTTGTCTTTATTGTTTTTTACTTTTAATATGCCATATTTCATTGTGTCTGTCTGTCTGTCTGTATCGCTGTCTGTATGGCATTCTATATGGCTGTCTGTATGGCCGTCTGTCCGTCTGTCTTTCTGTCTGTCTCTTTGTCGGTGTGTTTGTCTGTGTGTTTGTCTGTGTGTCTCTCTGTCTGTCTGCCTGCCTGCCTGTCTGTGTGTTTGTTTGTGTGTCTCTCTGTCTGTATGCCTGCCTGCCTGTCTGTGTGTTTGTCTGTCTCGGCCTGTCTGTTTGCCTGTGTATTTGTCTCTCTGTTTGTCTGTCTGTGTGTTTGTCTTTGTGTCTCTCTGTCTGTGTCTCGGTCTGTCTGTTTGCCTGTGTGTCTCTCGGTCTGTGTCTCGGTCTGTCTGTTTGTCTGTCCGTATGTATGTCTGTCTGTCTGTTTGTCTGTGTGTTTGTCTGTGTGTTTGTCTGTGTGTCTCGGTCTGTCTGTATCTCGGTCTGTCTGTTTGCCTGTGTATTTGTATGTGTGTTTGTCTGTGTGTCTCGGTCTGTCTGTTTGTCTGTCTGTATGTCTGTCTGTCTGTTTGCCTGTGTGTTTCCCTGTGTGTTTGTCTGTGTGTTTGTCTGTGTGTCTCGGTTTGTCTGTGTCTCGGTCTGTGTGTTTGCCTGTGTGTTTGCCAGTGTATTTGTTTGTGTGTTTGTCTGTGTCTCTGTCTGTCTGTCTGTCTGTTTGTCTGTCTGTATGTATGTCTGTCTGTCTGTTTGCCTGTGTATTTGTCTGTGTGATTGTCTGTATGTCTCTCGGTCTGTCTGTTTGTGTGTCTTTCTGTCTGTTTGTGTGTCTTAATGTATGTCTGTCTGTATGTATGTCTGTCTGTCTGTGAGTATGTCTGACTGTGTGTCCTTCTGTCTGTGTGTGTCTGTGTGTGTGTCGCACGTGCGTGCGTGCGCGTGTGTGTGTTTCTGTGTGTGTTAGTTTGTGAGTGCGTGCGTGCGTGTCTGTGTGTGTCTGTCTGTGTGTTTTTGCCTGTGTGTGTCTGTTTGTGTGTCTGTCTGTGTGTGTGTGTGCGTTTGTGTCTGCGTGCGTGCGTGCGTGCGTGTCTGTCTGTGTGTCTGTCTGTGGGTCTGTCTGTCAGTGAGCGTCTGTAAGTGTGTGTGTCTGTCTGTGTGTATTTATGTGTGTGTGTGTATCTGTATGTATGTGTGTGCGTTTGTGTGCGTGCGCGCGCGCGCGCGCGTGTGTGTGTGTGTGTGTGTGTGTGTGTGTCTGTCTGTCTGTCTGATTGTTACAGACAGTAATGCATTAAGGTTGTAAGACCCTAATGGGCATCATTTCAATCTATGATCAGCTTGATATTATCTTAATGTGTATCATTTACGCTAAAAAATGGAACAACGATGTTTTAAAGCAAAATCAACAGGTTCTGGAAGAGGACGACGAAGACGACAACGAAATATAAGTATTTAAATTTATGTGACTTTAGAAGAATGTTATAAACAAGCGTCTTCATAAAACAAACATATGTGTTTCCTTCTTTCGTTGCAGACACTGTTCATCAATACAGCACATTCCAGACGTTGCAAAGGACATCCGCAAAGATCCCGGGTTTCGACAACTACCTCAACAGGTTGCTGTTCTTAGGAAGCAGATAGAAGATATGAAAAACGACCGAAAGAAAAATAGTTCCTCATTGAGGAAGACTCGAACAGCCATTGTTGATGAAATCCAAGCAATTCGTAAAAAGATCAACGACATTCTTGACAAGATGGAGAAAACAACCGTTCAAGAATTAGACCGTCTGGTAGCTGATCAGGACATGTCCATTAAGAAAGATATGGAATCCTGCACACAGATGCACGATGAATTAAAGAACATCATAGATGACATACAAAGCATAGACTCATCAGGCGAACCACCCCTTTATATTGGTTTCAGAAAATGTGAAGAAAAAATCAAACAAGCAAAAGAAATTCTGCAAAACATGTCAAGTGTTGTCAAATACGATTTAACTTTTCGTAAGCATAATGGAATAGAAGATAATTTGTCTTCGATGAAGACATTTGGAGAGTTAAATGAATGCAATGTTTTTGGTAAACAACCACTGATATCGCTATTCCCCCGAGATCATGTATTCGGTATCAAAGGTTACAAGGAGTACAACGTGAAGATGAGTTCAGACAAAGATAAATGTGATATTCTAGGGATATGTGAACTGCCTGGTGGAGAGATTGTTATTACAGACTTCACCAACATGAAAGTGAAACTCCTGGACCAGGAGTACAGGGTTGTCGACCACTGTGATGTTCCCAAATATCCATTTGACGTGTGCCACATTGGTTGGAATGAGGTTGTCGTTTGTGTTAACAATAACGACGGTATATGTGAACTTCATTTCATTAACATTGCAAAAGGTAAACTTGTGACTACGAGAAAATTAAGTTTATCCCATAGATGTTACGGGGCAGCTCAGCACGGGAACAACCTTTACATTTCATCAAACACCGCGCTGTACGTCTATACGATGACGGGGAAGCTGGTTAAGAAGCTGTATGAGGACAAGTCCGGTGATAACACGGTGATGAGAATTGCCATCTGTAACGACGGGAAGACTATCTACATCACAAACTTCTCAAACAATCAACTTATCACCCTGGACAACAACGGCAACAAGCTGGCCACATTCACTGATCCTGACTTGGTGGCACCTGACGGAGTACACTCGACAACTGCTGGACACGTGTTCGTCTGCTGCTTTAACTCCAACACAGTGCTGCAGGTTGACCAGGACGGGAAGACGAAGTTGGCCACACAGGCAAGGAAACAAGACGGAGTGCACCACCCTCAAGTTTTGTTCTTCAGCAGCCGTACATCCTCTCTGGTTGTCGCCGGAGAGAAAGACACGCTCCTCGTCCTTAATGTGCGATAAATAATAGATCCAATTACAAGTAGCCAAAAGACAATTATTATAACTGATTGTTTTTTTACTTTAACCTTTTCTCGTAAGTATTAGCACGGATGAAAAATGTATATAATACAAGAATCATATTTGCTAAAACATACATATACCTATATATATTTTACGTATTTTATTTGCTTTTAGCTACATAGTTATAATGTTTATCGTGCACATGTTATTCAACTTAATGACTGTTTATTGTATAATGTTTTTCAAATATAGTTTATATGTTGTGTGTATGTATATATATGATTTATTCTTTATTTAATTTTGAAATAAAATATATAATACGGCCCGTTTGTCCATGTGCCTTTAAAAAGCTTCACTACTTTTACTACAACTACAAGAGAGCCAGTTATATGTTAACTATTTTCACTGGACACCTAGATGAAAATAGGTGCATTAATTATGCAGAGTTTCTTTAAAGTAAAAACAATAACAACATATACCATGATTATAGTTGGTTTTGTTTTCAATTAAAGGCACACAATAAAGATGGATTCAAAAAACATTTTGTTTTTATATTAAATGTAAAATTATGTTAAACTCATTAGACAGTATGATCAAAACATTAACAAACATAATGCCACCCGTTTTAGTAAAAAAATAACATATTTTTAATTAACAGCTACGTGGCCATTAAAACGCGCAAAAAAGTATTTACACAAATTATATTTATTGTTTGTTTTATTAATTATTATCAAATGAATTTAACATAATACTGCATTTATAAAATAATAATATTGCACCAACGTGTTCAGAGTTTGTTTACAATCCGTATATCCTCCCCGTAAACGTTACAGGGTCCGTATTTCCATAGCTTACACGTTGCATGCACGGGGTCCGTATATCCATAGCTTACACGTTGCATGCATGGGGTCCGTATTTCCATAGCTTACACGTTGCATGCATGGGGTCCGTATTTCCATATCTTACACGTTGCATGCATGGGGTCCGTATATCCATAGCTTACACGTTGCATGCATGGGGTCCGTACTTCCATAGCTTTACACGTTGCATGCATTGGGTCCGTATTTCCATAGCTTACACGTTGCATGCACGGGGTCCGTATTTCCATAGCTTACAAGTAGCATGTACGGGGTCCGTATTTCCATAGCTTACACGTAGCATGCACGGGGTCCGTATTTCCATAGCTAACACGTTGCATGCATGGGGTCCGTCTCCCCATAGCTTACACGTTGCATGCACGGGGTCCGTCTCCCCATAGCTGACACGTTGCATGCACGGGGTCCGTCTTCCCATAGCTTACACGTTGATGCACGGGGTCCGTATTTCCATAGCTTACACGTTGATGCACGGGGTCCGTATTTCCATAGCTTACACGTTGATGGACGGGGTCCGTCTTCCCATAGCTTACACGTTGCATGCACGGGGTCACTTTATCCATCCCGTACATGCTACGTGTATGGGGTCCGTATATCCATCGTGTGCACGTTGTATGTATGGAGTCTGTTCTTCTGTCCCGAGCATGCCAGGATACGGCTTCCGTACATCCATATGTATGTTTATATATTATTTTTTGGCCAAAAAATTAACGGTTAAAATATGTTCTTCTGCAGAAGTGTTTAATTATTTAAGAAATTAATAACTCCAAATTTTAAAAGTTCGGGGTGTGGATGTACAGAAGTCCGAACACGTGGTGCTCCGTATACGTATTCGTGTACGGGTACCGTACACGTTTAGTGTACGGGTCCAGCCACGCCCGTATATTCAAGATGTACGGGACCGTTCATTCCCATTTATTCAACTACTTTCCGCAGTTAAAAACAAACTTTAATTTGAAAATTGTAAATTAAAAAAAAGGTTTAATTTCAAAGTAAACTGACTTAATTTGCGAACATTTAGAGTAAACATTAAATTGTGTATAAACAGTTTTAACTTTGTCATACATGCATGAGAAAATGGTTGAGGGGTCTTCATCAATGGAATAGAGGATAACTGTTTGTTTCAGTGTAAGATCGTAATATATTTCACCGATTGAGCTCAAAAACTATATATTATTCACGCATGACGAAGCCTCGAGTGAAATATCTACTCTGGGTGATCACAGAGTATATTGCTATCTTACTTGAAACAAACAATTTTTATTTTATTAAATGCCTAACATTGAAGTTAGAAGTCATTTAATTACTCTTTTTTAGAAAAAAATACGCCAATGTGTATGCTCACGTAACGTCATTTCGGAAATGACGTCGTTGCCCTAAGCCCTGTGCGCGCTGACGTTTGATTTGGAACTGAAAGCGGGCAAAAATTTCAAAACAGTGAAAAATATCCATTTGATATTTCGACTGTTTCAAACAGTGAATTATACATTGTTTTCACTGATTAATCTCTTAAAACCACCGGAAAGCATATAATTAATACATATACAGTAAGCATTAGGATATTATGGACCATGGTCAAACAAAAGTGTAGAGGATAAAAAAATCATCATTTTCTGAAAGTGCACCATGAGCTTTCGGTCTTGTGACGTCACAACATTGACGTCACGTGCAAGTTAGTGTTGACCAGGCTCATCTGGTAGGAAGCGGTTTGTTAGTTCACGAACGAGCGAATCGTTCACGTGCACGGGTTGTCTGCTGAAGTAATGTAAAATGCGTCATGTATCCGTGCTTCGTCTTCGCAAATGCGCGGTCTAAAAAAAATAGAAAAGAAACATATATCAAATAAGCAAAGATGGCATGAAGCACTCGTTCACCTATCAAAGGCGTACCTGAAACCAGGCGCAATGCTGCCTTATACGCGAGTACGCGGCTGAATCCACATGATTCTGACAAAAATATTAAGAACAAATCAGCCAAAGTTACAGTATGCGTACTTGATTCCATAATCCTGTCCATTATTAACTGTCCATTTTCCAGTACTAAATAATGCACATCAGAACGCCAATAATGCACCAGATTGGACCATTGTTTTCATTTTTTTCCGATGGGTCATGCCCCCGGAATCCCATAGCACAATTATGAATCCACATTAATAGAGGGCTAGCTACGCCCCTGGAAGCATGTTGAATTGTATGCCCCTATAACTTGAGAGACACATTGAAGTGCGAACATCTTTCATTAGTACTAAAGAATACAGTAATCAAAAAATCATTTTCAAGCATTCTGGTCGCCATAAATCAACTAAACTAACATAAACTTTAACCAGTTAAGGCGACTATAATTTAATTGCTAGGTATTCATCCCCGCCAGTTTCCTTTTTTTCCGCAACCCCTTAAATTGTATTGACGCAAATAAAGATGTTGAATTAGGACCTGTTTTCGTATCGACTCGTCCATTATGCAATATGAATAAACACATACTTAACGGTGAAACAGTCATCGAAGAAAATAAAATGTCAACCCTCCTCCGCCCACCCCAATTTAAAATTAAAATTTGGATGAAAATCTAACAGCTAATATATATATACTCACGTTATCATGAGTAAAACAATTATTTGCTAATCAAAATTGTTCCAGACACCAAATAAGATTTGTTATTGGTAGCAAATTTCACATTGTAAGATATATAGATTGAGTCTGGCTCGTTCGTTCGTCTTTGCTATATAGGTAGTATCTGTAACGTAGAGGCACGTCAGGTCGGAAGGACATGCGAACGTTTACTGTATGACGCTGGATCGCCGCACTGACCTCGCTATACATAGTCCTCTCTCTAAATCGGATCCGATTGTTAGAGTACTGAAAATATATTAAATTCAAATTAAATAACATTGGCCTAGAATAGCATTGATTCATTTGTTGTCAATTTATAGCTGTATACGTTTTAACATCTTCGTGTACCTGCAACAACACCAAAGACAAATAAACTGCTTTCAGTGTAAATTGTTATAAGCAACGGGAGGGCGGGTGGGAACATACACCAGTTGAATGCTACCAATAAACCTTGAGTGACGAATACGCCCCGCACAATCCTTATATACTGAACCTAAAACTCGTGCACGGAAAATACACGAGAATAATATTTCCGCTAACAAGAACCGGTTTCTAGCGCAAACAACTAAAATAAGAAACAATCTAGAACCGCGAATAATTTCATTTGGATTTCACGGACACTTTTTGAGTTTCATTCAAGATGTCTTCATACAATATTTCAGATATACACTCCGTTAGTCTTCGATATTTGTTTTTAATGTCGGGAATTAAGCACTTACCGTTTTGGAGTAACGTAGATTGAGTTGTACGTTCTTTCGTACTGGGGTATGCCTAGGGGCACCCCTGCCTACATACAACCAGTTAACACGACCCTGATTGGCATTTAACCATTCAATTGACCAATTAAAGGATACTTCGTCAATAAAATAGCACATGTGGCGGATCCATGGTCTAGTGTAACACACTTGACTGTCAATCTAGGGGTCACAGGTTCGACTCCCCACCGGAACACTAAAATACTAATCATATCTCTGGAAGGACGTTAAATGAGAGTCCCGTGTGACAGTGCTATTAACTGGTGCACGTTAAAGAACCAGGGTAGCTCTTACCAGGGTAACATTATGTATGTGCACTATGCTCCAACCACCTAAAATGACTAACAATCTTGTCGGAGCCCTCGCCGAATGTGTCTTGCGCAAGTGCGCGTATAAATAAATCTATAAACGAGATATATAAGCAAACAAACACACCAAAAAATAGCATCGAGTCAACAAGAACATAATTATCATCTATGATAATAAAGGGATAAAATATTTTCGGCGTTATCTTTACGTCATATGATAAACTGTTTCCGGTTTGTCGTGTATATGATAATTCAACTGGGCAGGTCACGTGAGGCATACTAATAGAAGCAAAAAATAACAATAACAATCTTAGTGTTTGGCGCGAATGTCCATACCAGGTAAGTCGTTTACATTTGTATACATGTAATACTTATATAGTTTAGTTCAAATCGACACCAGTGTAAAAGGCATTAAATCACGCTCGACATATGGTTTAAACATATTTTATTATCGAAAGAAACATACAAAGTATGTAAGGTCGTATTTACAATATCAAAATATAGGATTTCTAAATTGCTCGACATGTTATTTGTATAATGAAAGTTGTCAAACATTGTCACAATTTCCATTCTTTGATCTTATAGAACTCATTAAAGTCTGGGAATATTTTGAGTTATGAGAAACGTCGGACATTTGTTAAAGTTAAACGCAGGGAGGTTCAAGGATTTGATGTTGGAGGTGGCGTAACTTAGGGGCGTAACCATTTGACTTGCGCGCCTTTCTCAGAAACAAAATTCAAAATTAATTTTCTTAAAATGTTGAACAGGGGGGGGGGGAGGAATTTCCCAAGACAATTTTAACAATTTATATTCTAAAATGGTGCATTTTGGGCGTATTTCTTTACTCTTTTGCTCGTATATTGAAATAAAAAGTAAACTTTGGCGATGAAAGCGGAATAGGGGGATGTTTAAAGGGCCAAACTCGCTCTTCTTGGTATACGTAAAAGGTTTATACCATTCTAAGGAAATATTTTATAAACCATACAGTCGAAACCCGTTGGCTCGATTTCGCTTGGCTTGATTTCATCGTGAGCTCGAACTGGACGTTGAGGACCGATCTTGTTTTACTCTTTGTAAGGATGCGCGCTTGGCTTTAGTGGGGTTCAAACCCACGCCGATAAAGGCAAGAAAAAGGGAGAATACAGCCGCTAAGTCCTCACGGCCACCGGGACGTTAACAATTGATGAGGATATGTCGACATCTTAACGATACATTGATAACATCACGTGATAATGTCAATCAACCAACACCACAGCCGTAATTGATATTTAATCGCGCCACTAACGCAAATGACAATTGTGGTCTTCAAAGACGATATTTGAGTAATATCAACATTTGCTGAAGGGTTCTAGCTTTTGACATTTTTGTTTTAACACTCGTTATGATTTGCCACACTTTATTTCGTAATGAAAACAAGTGCCTTTAAAACAGGTGTTTGGCCTTTAGGTCTTATTATATTATATTCATACTGAATTGTGAGATGTCTTTATAACAGGTATTGAAAAACATCTTTGCTTATAAATGATTTATATTTAATGACTTTCAGACATATCGATTCTAATAAGCCTGTCTTCTTCCAAGACGTGACTCAAACACTAATATGTTTTTCTTCCAAACAATGTGTTAAAAGTCATGGGAAATTTAGCGTCACATTCTATACAGGGCTGTCGATGCATTTAGTTTTGAGAAAAGATGTAAAGATATGTTTTGAATATATAATGACATTAAACGAATATCGGAAAGATGTGGCTTGTTGATGTGAGTTACGTGTATTGATTTGTTTCATAAACAACGATTTATTACTTTGTACGGCGAAGCCTCGAGTGATCCCAGGGTATATTGCTATCTTTCTATCAACGATTTTTTTTAAATTTATTAAATGCATAAACATAGAGATGTCATTTAATTAAACATTTCTTTTAGAAAAACACGCCAATTTGTATGCACACGGAACGTCATTTCGGAAATGGCGTCGTTGCCCTAGCCCTGTGCGCGTTGACGTTCAATTTGAAACTGAAGGCGGGCTAAAATTTCAATACAGTGAAAAATATACATTTGATATTTGATATTTCGACTGTTTCAAACTGACAAGTATACATGTACTGCGAAGTCGGAACTGACCGCATGTATGTACTGCCAACACGTAACTGACCGCATACAAGTACTGCCAACACGGAACTGACCGCATACAAGTACTGCCAACACGTAACTGACCGCATGCATATACTGCCGACACGGAACTGACCGCATGCATATACTGCCAACACGGAACTGACCGCATGCATATACTGCCAACAAGGAACTGACCGCATGCATATATATTTCCAATACGGGACTGACCGCATGCATATACTACCAACACGGGACTGACCGCATGCATATACTGCCAACACGGAACTGACCGCATGCATATACTTCCAACACGGAACTGACCGCATGCATATACTGCCAACACGGAACTGACCGCATGCATATACTACCAACACGGAACTGACCGCATGCATATACTGCCAACACGGAACTGACCGCATGCATATACTGCCAACACGGAACTGTCACATGCATCTATTGCCAAGCAAAACGATAAGCTTGCACTCACAATTCCTGCCCCTTTTTGCATTCACATTAAAGGCATTTGATGGCGGGCTTTTCCATCAATTAAAGAATTCTTTTATTTTAAGAGTTTCACACATAATTTAATGGTGAAATGTACGTGCTGTCCAAAATACTATTCATAAGTTAAAAATGTCAGTTTTAACAATCTAATCTTCGCACAAACGAAATTGCATGTACCAGCCAAATGCATACAACTCTGATATGATGTCCACAGATTATCATTCGGTTGTTTGCATATTTAAATGATTTGGTTTGATATCAATTAACTTATCAATACACATGTCGAGCTACCGTTTGTCCAAACAATAGATTGAACCAGTTAAATACAATTGGCTACAAATTTATATCACATGTTCTTTCTCAATATCTACATCATTGACCGTTTAAAACCTTAGAGCAGTAAATTGTAAGCTTCAATGTAACACCATCTATAGCCTAAGGGCAGTCAATTGTAAGCTTCAAGGTAACACCATCTATGGAGTTAGGGCAGCAAACCGTAAGCGTCCTGGTAACACCATCAAAAGCCTTAGAGCAGTAAATTGTAAGCTTCCAGGTAACACCATCTATAGCCTTAGAGCAGCAAACAGTAAGCTTCAAGGTAACACCATATATAGCCTTAGAGCAGCAAACAGTAAGCTTCAAGGTAACACCATATATAGCCTTAGGGCAGCAAACTGTAAGCTTCAAGGTAACACCATCAAAAGCCTTAGGGCAGTAAATTGTAAGCTTCCAGGTAACACCATCTATAGCCTAAGAGCAGCAAACAGTAAGCTTCAAGGTAACACCATCAAAAGCCTTAGCGCAGTAAATTGTAAGCTTCCAGGTAACACCATCTATAGCCTTAGAGCAGCAAACAGTAAGCTTCAAGGTAACACCATATATAGCCTTAGGGCAGCAAACTGTAAGCTTCAAGGTAACACCATCAAAAGCCTTAGGGCAGTAAATTGTAAGCTTCCAGGTAACACCATCTATAGCCTAAGAGCAGCAAACAGTAAGCTTCCTGGTAACACCATCAAAAGCCATAGAGCAGTAAATTGTAAGCTTTAAGGTAACACCATCTACAGTCTTAGGGCAGTAAATTGTAAGCTTCAAGGTAACATCATCTATAGCCTTAGGGCAGTAAATTGTAAGCTTTAAGGTAACACCATCTATAGCCTTAGAGTAGCAAACTGTAAGCTTTAAGGTAACACCATCTATAGCCTTAGGGCAGCAAACTGTAAGCTTTAAGGTAACACCATCTAAAGCCTTAGGGCAGCAAACTGTAAGCTTTAAGGTAACACCATCTACAGTCTTAGGGCAGCAAACTGTAAGCTTCGAGGTAACACCATCAAAAGCCATAGAGCAGTAAATTGTAAGCTTTAAGGTAACACCATCAAAAGACTTAGGGCAGTAAATTGTAAGCTTTAAGGTAACACCATCAAAAGCCTTAGAGCAGTAAATTGTAAGCTTTACCATCTATAGCCTAAGGGCAGTAAATTGTAAGCTTTAAGATAACACCATCTATAGCCTTAGGGCAGTAAATTGAAAGCTTTAAGGTAACACCATCAAAAGCCATAGAACAGTAAATTGTAAGCTTTAAGGTAACACCATATAAAGCCTTAGGGCAGTAAATAGTAAGCTTTAAGGTAACACCATCAAAAGCCTTAGGGCAGTAAATTGTAAGCTTTAAGGTAACATCATCAAAAGCCTTAGAGCAGTAAATTGTAAGCTTTAAGGTAACACCATCTATAGCCTAAGGGCAGTAAATTGTAAGCTTTAAGGTAACACCATCTATAACCTTAGGACAGTAAATTGTAAGCTTTAAGGTAACACCATCAAAAGCCATAGAGCAGTAAATTGTAAGCTTTAAGGTAACACTATCTAAAGCCTTAGGACAGTAAATTGTAAGCTTTAAGGTAACAACATCAAAAGCCTTAGGGCAGTAAATTGTAAGCTCTAAGGTAACACCATCTAAAGCCTTAGAGCAGTAAATTGTAGGCTTTAAGGTAACACCATCAAAAGCCTTAGGGCAGTATTTTGTAAGCTTTAAGGTAACAACATATATAGCCTTAGAGCAGCAAACTGTAAGCTTCAAGGTAACACCATATATAGGCTTAGGGCAGCAAACATTAAGCTTTAAGGTAACACCATCTATAGCCTTAGGGCAGTAAATTGTAGGCTTTAAGGTAACACCATCTAAAGCCTTAGAGCAGTAAATTGTAAGCTTAAAGGTAACACCATCTATAGCCTTAGAGCAGCAATCTGTAAGCTTAAGGTAACACCATCTAAAGCCTAAGAGCAGTAAATTGTAGGCTTTAAGGTAGCACCATCAAAAGCCTTAGGGCAGTAATTTGTAAGCTTTAAGGTAACAACATATATAGCCTTAGAGCAGCAAACTGTAAGCTTCAAGGTAACACCATATATAGGCTTAGGGCAGCAAACATTAAGCTTTAAGGTAACACCATCTATAGCCTTAGGGCAGTAAATTGTAAGCTTAAAGGTAACACCATATAAAGCCTTAGAGCAGTACATTGTAAGCTTTAAGGTAACACCATCTATAGCCTTAGGGCAGTAAATTGTAAGCTTTAAGGTAACACCATCTAAAGCCTTAGAGCAGTAAATTGTAAGCTTAAAGGTAACACCATCAAAAGCCTTAGAGCAGTAAATTGTAAGCTTAAAGGTAACACCATCAAAACCCTTAGGGCAGTAAATTGTAAGCTTTAAGGTAACACCATCAAAAGCCTAAGGGCAGTAATTTGTAAGCTTCAAGGAAACAAAATCTATAGCCTAAGAGCAGCAAATTGTAAGCTTCAAGGTAACACCATCTATAGCCTTAGGGCAGCAAACTGTAAGCTTTAAGGTAACACCATATATAGGCTTAGGGCAGCAAACTTAAAGCTTTAAGGTAACACCGTATATATCCTTAGGGAAGTAAATTGTAAGCTTTAAGGTAACACCATCTATAGGCTTAGGGCACCAAACTGTAAGCTTTAAGGCAACACCATCTAAAGCCTTAGAGCAGTAAATTGTAAGCTTAGAGCATCAAACTGTAAGCTTTAAGGTAACACCATCTATAGGCTTAGGTGAGCAAACTGTAAACTTGAAGGTAACACCATCTATAGCCTTAGGGCAGTAAATTGTAAGCTTCAAGGTAACACCATCAAAAGCCTTAGGGCAGCAAACTGTAAGCTTTAAGGTAACACCATCTAAAGATTTAGAGCGGTACATTGTAAGCTTTAAGGTAACACCATTTAAAGCCTTAGGGCAGTAATTTGTAAGCTTAAAGGTAACAACATCTATAGCCTTATAGCAGCAAACTGTAAGCTTTAATGTAACATCATCTATAGCCTTAGGGCAGTAAATTGTAGGCTTTGGGGTAACACCATCTATAGCTTTAGAGCAGAAAATTCTAGGCTTCGAGGTAACATCATCTATAGCCTTAGAGCAGTAAATTGTAAGCTTTAAGGTTACACCATCTATAGCCTTAGAGCAGTAAATTGTAAGCTTTAAGGTAACACCATCTATAGGCTAAGGGCTGCAAACAGTAAGCTTTAAGGTAACATCATCTATAGGCTTAGGGCAATAAATTGTAAGCTTTAAGGTTACACCATCTATAGCCTTAGGGCTGTAAATTGTAAGCTTCAAGGTAACACCATATAAAGCCTTAGGGCAGTACATTGTTAGCTTTAAGGTAACACCATCTAAAGCCTAAGAGCAACAAACTGTAAGCTTTAAGGCAACATCATCTATAGCCTTAGAGCAGTAAATTGTAAGCTTCAAGATAACATCATCTATAGCCTTAGGGCAGTAAATTGTAAGATTTTAGGTAACACCATCGATAGCCTTAGAGCAGTACATTGTAAGCTTCAAGGTAACATCATCTATAGCCTTAGAGCAGCAAACTGTAAGCTTAAAGGTGACACCATCTAAAGCCTTAGAGCAGCAAATTGTAAGCTTTAAGGTAACACCATGAAAAGCCTTAGGGCAGTAAATTGTACGCTTTAAGGTAACACCATCAAAAGCCTTAGGGCAATTAATTGTAAGCTTCAAGGTAACACCATATAAAGCCTTAGAGCAGTACATTGTTAGCTTTAAGGTAACACCATCTATAGCTTTAGGGCAGTAAATTGTAAGCTTTAAGGTAACACCATCTGAAGCCTTAAAGCAGTAAATTATAAGCTTTAAGGTAACACCATCTAAAGCCATAGAGCAGTAAACTGTAGGCTTTAAGGTAACACCATCTAAAGCCTTAGGGCAGTTAATTGTAAGCTTTAAGGTAACACCATCTAAAGCCGTAGGGCAGTACATTGTAAGCTTTAAGGTAACACCATCTAAAGCCTTAGAGCAGTAAATTGTAAGCTTTAAGGTAACACAATCAAAAGCCTTAGGGCAGTAAATTGTAAGCTTTAACGTAACACCATCTAAAGCCTTAGAGCAGTAAATTGTAAGCTTTAAGGTAACACCATCTAAAGCCATAGAGCAGTAAATTGTAAGCTTAAAGATAACACCATCTATAGCCTTAGAACAGCAAACTGTAAGCTTTAATGTAACATCATCTATAGCCTTAGGGCAGTAAATTGTAGGCTTCGAGGTAACACCATCTATAGCTATACAGCAGAAAATTGTAGGCTTCGAGGTAACACCATCTATAGCCTTAGAGCAGCAAACTGTAAGCTTTAAGGTAACACCATCTATAGCCTTAGGGCAGTAAATTGTAGGCATCGAGGTTACACCATCTATAGCATTAGAGCAGCAAACTGTAAGCTTTAAGGTAACACCATCTATAGCCTTCGGGCAGTTAATTATAAGCTTCAAGGTAACACCATCTATAGCCTTAGAGCAGTAAATTGTAAGATTCAAGGTAACACCATCAAAAGCCTTGGGGCAGTAAATTGTAAGCTCCAAGGTAACACCATCTAAAGCCTTAGAGCAGTATATTGTAAGCTTTAAGGTAACACCATCTATGACTTTAGGGCTGTACATTGTAAGCTTTAAGGTAACACCATCTATAGCCTTAGGGCAGTAAATTGTAAGCTTTAAGGTAACACCATCAAAAGCCTTAGGGCAGTAAATTGTAAGCTTTAAGGTTACACCATCTAAAGCCTTAGAGCAGTAAATTGTAAGCTTTAAGGTAACACCATCAAAAGCCTTAGGGCAGTAAATTGTAAGCTTTAAGGTAACACCATCTAAAGCCTTAGAGCAGTAAATTGTAAGGTTTAAGGTAACACCATCTCAAGCCATAGAGCAGTCAATTGTAAGTTTAAAGATAACACCATCTAGAGCTTTAGAGCAGCAAACTGTAAGCTTTAAGGTAACACCATCTATAGCCTTAGGGCAGTAAATTGTAGGCTTCGAGGTAACACCATCTATAGCCTTAGAGCAGCAAACTGTAAGCTTTAAGGTAACATCATCTATAGCCTTAGGGCAGTAAATTGTAAGCTTTAAGGTAACACCATCTATAGCCTTAGGGCAGTAAATTGTAAGCTTTAAGGTAACACCATCTATAGCCTTAGAGCAGTAAATTGTAAGCTTAAAGGTAACACCATCTATAGCCTTAGAGCAGCAATCTGTAAGCTTTAATGTAACATCATCTATAGCCTTAGGGCAGTAAATTGTAAGCTTTAAGGTAACACCATCTATAGCCTTAGGGCAGTCGATTGTAAGCTTTAAGGTAACACCATCTAAAGCCTTAGAGCAGTAAATTGTAAGCTTTAAGGTAACACCATCTAAAGCCATAGAGCTGTAAATTGTAAGCTTAAAGATAACACCATCTATAGCCTTAGAGCAGCAAACTGTAATCTTTAATGTAACATCATCTATAGCCTTAGGGCAGTATATTGTAAGCTTCAAGAACATCATCTATAGCCTTAGAGCAGTAAATTGTAAGATTCAAGGTAACATCATGTATAGCCTTAGGGCAGTAAATTGTACGCTTTAAGGTAACACCATCAAAAGCCTTAGGGCAGTAAATTGTACGCTTTAAGGTAACACCATCAAAGGCCTTAGGGCAATTAATTGTAAGCTTCAAGGTAACACCATATAAAGCCTTAGAGCAGTACATTGTTAGCTTTAAGGTAACACCATCTATAGCTTTAGGGCAGTAAATTGTAAGCTTTAAGGTAACACCATCTGAAGCCTTAGAGCAGTAAATTATAAGCTTTAAGGTAACACCATCTAAAGCCATCGAGCAGTAAACTGTAGGCTTTAAGGTAACACCATCTATAGCCTTAGGGCAGTTAATTGTAAGCTTTAAGGTAACACCATCTAAAGCCGTAGGGCAGTACATTGTAAGCTTTAAGGTAACACCATCTAAAGCCTTAGAGCAGTAAATTGTAAGCTTTAAGGTAACACAATCAAAAGCCTTAGGGCAGTAAATTGTAAGCTTTAACGTAACACCATCTAAAGCCTTAGAGCAGTAAATTGTAAGGTTTAAGGTAACACCATCTAAAGCCATAGAGCAGTAAATTGTAAGCTTAAAGATAACACCATCTATAGCCTTAGAACAGCAAACTGTAAGCTTTAATGTAACATCATCTATCGCCTTAGGGCAGTAAATTGTAGGCTTCGAGGTAACACCATCTATAGCTTTACAGCAAAAAATTGTAGGCTTCGAGGTAACACCATCTATAGCCTTAGAGCAGCAAACTGTAAGCTTTAAGGTAACACCATCTATAGCCTTAGGGCAGTAAATTGTAGGCATCGAGGTTACACCATCTATAGCATTAGAGCAGCAAACTGTAAGCTTTAAGGTAACACCATCTATAGCCTTCGGGCAGTTAATTATAAGCTTCAAGGTAACACCATCTATAGCCTTAGAGCAGTAAATTGTAAGATTCAAGGTACAACCATCTATAGCTTTAGGGCAGTAAATTGTAAGCTTTAACGTAACACCATCAAAAGCCTTGGGGCAGTAAATTGTAAGCTCCAAGGTAACACCATCTATAGCCTTAGAGCAGCAAACTGTAAGCTTTAAGGTAACACCATCTAAAGCCATAGAGCAGTAAATTGTAAGCTTTAAGGTAACACCATCTATAGCCTTTGAGCAGTAAATTGTAAGCTTTAAGGTAACACCATCTATGACCTTAGGGCAGTAAATTGTAAGCTTTAAGGTAACACCATCTATAGCCTTAGGGCAGTAAATTGTAAGCTTTAAGGTAACACCATCTAAAGCCATAGAGCAGTAAATTGTAAGCTTTAAGGTAACACCATCTATAGCCTTAGGGCAGTAAATTGTAAGCTATAAGGTTACACCATCTAAAGCCTTAGAGCAGTAAATTGTAAGCTTTAAGGTAACACCATCAAAAGCCTTAGGGCAGTAAATTGTAAGCTTTAAGGTTACACCATCTAAAGCCTTAGAGCAGTAAATTGTAAGCTTTAAGGTAACACCATCAAAAGCCTTAGGGCAGTAAATTGTAAGCTTTAAGGTAACACCATCTAAAGCCTTAGAGCAGTAAATTGTAAGCTTTAAGGTAACACCATCTAAAGCCATAGAGCAGTCAATTGTAAGTTTAAAGATAACACCATCTATAGCTTTAGAGCAGCAAACTGTAAGCTTTAATGTAACATCATCTATAGCCTTAGGGCAGTAAATTGTAGGCTTCGAGGTAACACCATCTATAGCTATACAGCAGAAAATTTTAGGCTTCGAGGTAACACCATCTATAGCCTTAGAGCAGCAAACTGTAAGCTTTAAGGTAACACCATCTATAGCCTTAGGGCAGTAAATTGTAGGCTTCGAGGTAACACCATCTATAGCCTTAGAGCAGCAAACTGTAAGCTTTAAGGTAACATCATCTATAGCCTTAGGGCAGTAAATTGTAAGCTTTAAGGTAACACCATCTATAGCCTTAGGGCAGTAAATTGTAAGCTTTAAGGTAATACCATGTATAGCCTTAGAGCAGCAAACTGTAAGCTTTAAGGTAACACCATCTAAAGCCTTAGAGCAGTAAATTGTAAGCTTTAAGGTTACACCATCTATAGCCTTAGAGCAGTAAATTGTAAGCTTAAGGTAACACAATCAAAAGCCTTAGGGCTGTAAATTGTAAGCTTTAAGGTAACACCATCTAAAGCCTTAGAGCAGTACATTGTCAGCTTTAAGGTAACACCATCAAAGCCCTTAGTGCAGTTAATTGTAAGCTTTAAGGTAACACCATCTAAAGCCTTAGAGCAGTAAATTGTACACTTCAATGTAACACCATCTAAAGCCTTAGAGCAGTAAATTGTAAACTTTAAGGTTAAACTGTCTTTAATACTGTGAGTTATCTTATATGACTTTATCGCTTGCATTGATACCAAATCAGCTGTTTCTTGGACAAAAAAATAGATAAAAAAATGTCTTAATTGTCAAACTTTTGTCTCGAGATTTTAACGTTTCATTTCATTTGTTTCACTCACATAATTATTCCATTGGCACTCATACGATATTCTATCGTTCCTTTGTTGATAAGCTGACCCCTACTCCAACCCGTGATTTCGTCGAACTAATTAATATCTTGCTTTCTATCCTTTCACTTGGCAGGGAGTATTTCATGGTAACTTAACGTAAGCAGAGGTGTGCAAACGTCTTGGTAACCCAGTTTGATAAGCACTTGCCCTGTCAGGAGGTCCCGGGTTCGAGACCCGCTTCTACGCAATGAAAGCCCTACCAAGCAGTACAGATATCTGCCAACTTGAGCAAGTATAGCTGGATTTCAGCTTTATGTTCTAATTACTTAAATGTATTTTCTTCTCTTTTCTTTGTATATTTTTATACCATTTCAATTTTTCAAGTTGAATGCGGTTCAAAGTACGAAAAACATTCAAAATGAAAAATAATTTACAATCTTTAACCGAACTCTTATTTAACGAGCGATGGAATACATGTATGGCAGATGAAACTACAAGTAAATGTGTCTCTATCACACCTAGATAAAGTGTAAACTTCAGACTGTCAGTTTGAATTAATCTCGCTGAGTGTCGAACACCGATAACCAACGATACAGTTTCTCACTATAAAGCAAAACTCTGAAGTAAAATGATATCTTACTCTTTCAAATCATCAACGAAGTAAACAACAGGAACAATTAAAACTCTTAAATTTGAAAACCTTTCGTAAAACAATATGGATGGTCAAGAGGGAAACCACACACTTACTTAACAAATCATATGAATGTAATAACGGTGAAGATATCGTCAGAGGACTTCCGGCATGCAATCTGACTTCCGGTATGGTGTTTTGGTAGAACCCGTTACATATAATATATAAAAAATTTCTATGGTCATGTGATTTTAATGGTGGCAGTGATTACTGTACTGCAAGGGAAGGAAAAATTTGTGAACTTTGCATCCAAGGTTGGTTTCGATGGAAAATGAAAGCAGTGTTCCAAATTTGTTAAACTATAAAAACAATAATTTTACGTAGTTTCATTTTGATTTAAATTTTATTTTATTACTCGCTAAAATATAAGAAATAAATGGAAGATAAACTGACGTATTTTCGTCAATGTACAGTTTAGATCTATTATATAACAGTTTGATTGCTACGCCATTTATTATAAAAGAACAATGATTAAATACTGGCTATCGGAACGGTGATTTTTTTTATTAAAAAAAAGAATGATATGAAAGTGAAACTAAAGTAAAAGCAAGCAAAATGTCCGTACACATTTGCCGATGTAAACTGAAATTTAACAAGGATATTTTAAAGAATAATAAGTATGTGCAGGAATAGTATAGTTTAAAGCTGCACTCTCTCAGATTGAACTTTTTGACAACTTTTTTTTTTATTTTTTGTCTTTGAATGAGCCATTTTTTTGCGAAAATCAAATTATATAAGACTGCTGACAAAACAATCGGATCGCAGATTTTTATATTTAAATTCAAAAATTGATGTTTTATGCATTTTTCTTAAACCGTTAGTAACGGTTTTAGCCATAAAACATTAATTTTCGAACGGGAATATGAAAATCTGCGATCTGATCTTTTGTCGGCAATCTTTTATTATTGGTTTGCAGATATTTACGCAAAAATTGCTCTTTCCAAGACAAGAAATTAAAAAAAGTTGTAAAAACGGTATATCTGTGAGAGTGCATCTTTAACTCAACATCCATTCAATGATTGTATATTATAATGATTAAAAGTCTGCTATGGTAAATGTTTCCTATGAAAAGGTGAAAAAGTAAACCCGACCTACCTATCCCATTTGTTTTTGCATGAAATAGGAAACACAGGTATTATTTGTTTGGCCTTATTGACAGTTTAATTTTTAAATCAGAACAAAACACAATCAGGTGTAATAAAGTTGTAGAATATTTATGTACATGAACAAATGTATTTCAATCATTATGAAACCTTAACATATCAAATACAAATCTAACTTTTAAAAGCTTATCAATATCATTCAGTCACCTGACCTTTTACGTAGGCGAGAGATACGCTGTTTATCTAACTTTCGTGTTGGAAGTAAAGGCCAGGGGGAGGACGTTTAGACGTGTTAACCCTATATGTTACAGGACTATGGCATCAAATTTTGAATCCTCCATTCAGAGGGGCTGTGATTTCATCCATGATTTCGTCTGTTCCCCATGCGAAGAAGATGGATTGAACACGGAAGCTCAATATTTCTGTAATCAGTGTACGAAATATTACTGCGTAAACTGTGTCCCAGTTCACAACAAGCTATTCAAGAGACACTCGGTGCTCGACCGGACGGACATGACGAAATGGGCAGCAGCGCTAGGGATGGTGGACGTCCTTGAGAGATGCGAAAGGCACCCCGGGGAGGCGCTCAAGCTGGTATGTGGTGACCATGACCAGCTGTGTTGTCACGTGTGCGTTGCCGTGGATCATAGGTATGTTTCAAAGACCATTTTAAAGTAAAAAAACACAAGCACAGTATTAAGACCGATCAATAAGTATTCTGATGCATGCTTAACGTTGTTTCTGGTTAATACAACCATAAACAATTGTACTTAACATATGTGTACTATAAAACTATGCTCTAATTTTATAGGTCAATATTGTCAACTAAGACTTGCTTTATAGCACATTTCTTGAACTCGTTGAATAAACTGTCTGTCTGTCTGTCTGTCTGTGTGACAGTCTATCTGTCTGTCCGTCCATCGGTCCGTCCGTCCGCCTGTCTGTCTGTCTGAGTGTCTGTCTGAGTGTATGTCGGAAAATAGCTCATTGAGCTAATATTTCTTGTTAACACATACCCGACTTTAAAGATTCTTGTTTCTTATGTCTGATTGTGTGTCCATCTGTTTGTCTGTGTGTATGCAGAATATTACAGTTTTTTCTGTTTATGTGTATTTCTGTTTGTGTGTGTATCTGCCTCTGTGTGTGTGTGTTTGTGTCTGTCTATCTGTCTGTGTTTGTCTGTGTGTATACAGAATATTCCAGTCAGTGGTTTTGCGATAATCCAGTCAAATTGTATTAGTTAATTGCAAACAACAGCTAAATCATCGAAATTTAATGGCCATTACGTCCAGCATTAATTGCATGGGAGTTCTTATTTTGGTCAGTTTTTGGAAAAGTCTATGTTTCTTAGGTTTAACGCTTCATCTCAATTTGTTTATTTTGATACTTGTCAAAACTAAAACAAATATTTCAACAATAGTTTTCTACTGAATATAGACATGATTTTCTGAATTATAACTAAGCTAAGAATTAAATCTTTGATAGTGTTTATAATCTCATAATCTGGGCAAAAGTATTTAACTCTCTAAACCACACCCTTGAGTTATGTTTAAAGATTGAAAACATCAAGTACAAGTGTAACTAATTAATGATAATATTTCTTGAACTCGCAACATCTAAATGTATTAATACAAGTAGCGCCTTTAGCTTTGATTGTGTCGATTAATTTAACAACTTGATTACGGTATTGTTGTTTAATGGGCTATTAGGATTTGGCCTTCGTAAGGATGTATTTTAACCAAAATCACGACCCAGTCATAATTCTTTACGAGCCAAATGCACCAGTCAATTGTAACCACGTCCCCCCACCCCAGGTCCGGGGGTATACCGGGGAAAAGCCCTTACCTAGAGTCCCTGGGGTGCGGGGGCATTTGGCGGGGTTTTTACCAGCAGTACACCCCCACAGGGCAGGGATTTTACCCGTAGTTGGCTGGACCGAAAGTCAAAGTCCCCGCTATTCCGCGGACCTTGGGGGGTGGGGGGTTTGGCTTGGTTAGCGCACTCGCTTCTCACATAGGCGACCCGGGCTGGATTCCCGGCTTGGTCGCATGTGAATTTGGTTTGTGGTCACGAAGCCGTACAAGTGGGTTTTATCCGGGTTCTCCGGTTCCCATCACAACACAAGACACCACTCTCGCGTGAAATTGTGTTAACGAGAGTAATTAATATAATGTTGAAATATTTTTTTACACAATCGTTTTAAAATAAATATGATTAAACTAATATTTTGACTCCTGTACACGATGAAAAATGATTCGGGGAGACGTTTTTCTTTGAATGTCAAAAATCTGCGTAAATAATGTTGTTGTTTTTCTTCATACCTTCGTCATTATAAATAAATAAATGAAGGGTCTTGCATTGAGACAAAATCGTAGTCCCTTCGTCCACAACTGCATATAGTTGATTATCGCGAGATTAGCATCAGTAGTATTAGTTATTTGATAGTTTGTAGTTGTAGTAGTAGCTGGTGCCGTGGCAACAACAACAACCGTATCTGCAGCAGCGACAGTTGTTTCAGGGGCTGCAACATCATCACATTATCGGTGGAGGTACTGGTGGTGGTGGTGGTGGTGGTGGCTGTGGTGGTGATGGAGGTGACAGTGGCAATAGCAGTAGCAGTAGCATTAGTGGTAGTATTAACAGCAAAAGCCGCAGCATTACCAGCTGTATTACAAAGACTTGTGAGGGGTGGGTGGGGGTAAACAAATATGTTCTTACATCGGTCACGGTATGAAGGCAATGCAAGATGCACACAAAACAAAGCATTTCTTTTATTGAAACTGCAAAACAAATAAAAAAAATTACGAAAGTGCAATAACAATGCAACATAATGTGTTCACGATGATGTAAACACAATTGAAGTAAATTTAACATTTGGAGGTTCAGTTTCACCAATTTGATGTATTTTCAAGTTTCGATTGTATTATACATATAGTGTAAACGTATCCAGTCGAACCCCGTTGGCTCGAACTCGTTTGGCTCGAATTTCTCGTTGGCCCGATCTGGATGGTATGCCGACTCGTTTCATCATACTGAAGGAAAGAACTACGTACCGCTTGGTTCGACTTTTACGAGGCTCGAGGTATTTTCGCCGGTCCCTAGGAATTCGAGGCAATGGGGTTCAACTGAACTTAATAAAAATACAGTGAAAAACAAACCATTTAAAATGAATAATTAAAAGAGTGATTGTTTTATAAAATGCGAAATCAATAAATCTGCCATTGTAAAATCAATATCTATACGCTTAGTAAAGCATTCCCCTTAATACGTAATACAATTCGACCTATGAAACGACCAGATTCATATATAATGCAATAAAGGTAACATTTGCAATCCAAATAAAAAGGTTGTTAGCATACCATTTTCATCAACAGCTGTCATATGTCTTAAACAATTTCATGTTACTCATTAAAAAACATATGCTATATATAAGTTTGTATTAAGTTTAACTTGTCAATAATTATAACACTCGATACTTATTCATGTTTTTCTTGGCAAAATTTAATACATTCTACCAAATCTTGACCCAAACAACAGCAATTCCCAAAACATGATAACATGATAATTTGACCTTAGATTCTCGGTCAATTAGGCGTTATTGTGTAGCTGAAGTTGACTCTCGTGTAGGAATGACTAGTGGAAATATTGGCTGGCATTTCTTGGCAGGTGTGAATTTCTGTCTGTGTGCCTTTCTGTCTGTCTGTCTGCCCGCCTGCCTGTCTGTGTTTATGTTTGTATGTGTGCCCGTCTGTCTATGTGTGGATCTGTCTGTGTATGTGTTTGTCAGTGTTCCCTTCTGTCTCAACGGCGTGTCTCTGTGTGTGTGTCTGACTGTTTGTCCTTCTGTCTGTGTGTCTGTCTGTCTGTCTGTGTTTGAATGTGTGTCTTTCTATATGTGTGTGTGTCTGTCTTCCTGCCTGACTAACTGTGTGTGTGTCTGTCTGTTTGTTCGTCTGTCTGTGAGTGAGTGTCTGTTTGTGTGTCTTTCTGTCTGTGTGTCTGTCTGTTTGTTTGTGTCTGTCAGTATGTCTGTCTGTCTGCCTGTCTGCCTGCCTGCCTGCCTGCCTGCCAGCCTGTGTTTATGTATGTCTACGTGTCAGTCTTTCCTTGTGTCGGTCTGTCTGTGTGTTTGTCTGTGTGTTTGTCTGTGTGGCTTTCTTTCTGTATATCAGTGTGTCTGTTTGTGTGTGTGTGTGTGCGCGCGTGTGTGCGTGTGCACGCGCGCGCGCGTGTGTGTGTGTCTGTCTGTCTGCCTGCTTAACTTTGTGTGTGTCTATGTATGTGTCCGTCTGTCTCTACGTGTGTGTGTCTTTGTCTGTCTATCCGTCTGTCTTTGTTTTTATCTACCTGTGTGTCCCACTGTGTTTGTCTGTGTGTCTTTTTTTCTGTGTGTCTGTCTGTTTGTCTGTCTGCCTGCCTGTCTGTCTGTCTGTCTGTCTGTCTGTCTGTCTGTCTGTTAGCCAGTCTGCCTGTCTGCCTGTCTGTCTGTTTGCTTGTGAGTTTGTCTGTTGTCTCGCTGTCTGTCTCCCTGTCTGTGTATCTGTCTGTGTGTATGTCTGCCTGTCTCTATGTATGTCCTTCTGTCTGTCTGTCTGTATGTGTGTGTGTGTGCGTGCGTGCGTGCGTGTGTCTCTGTGTGTGCGCGTGTCCGTCCTTTCGTCCGTCTGTCTGTCTGTCTGTCTGTTTGTGTGTGTCTGTATGTGTGCATGTGTCTGTCTGTGTGTATGTGTCTGTGTGTATGTCTGTCTGTCTATCAGTGTGTGTGTGTGTGTGTGTGTGTGTGTGTGTGTGTGTGTGTGTGTGTGTGTGTGTGTGTGTGTGTGTGTGTGTGTGTGTGTGTGTGTGTGCGTGTGCGTGTGTGCGTGTGTGCGTGTGTGCGTGTGTGTCTGTCTGTCTGTCTGTCTGTCTGTCTGTCTGTTTATCTGTCTGTCTGTCTGGGTGTCTGTCTGTCTGTTTGTTTGCTTGTGAGTTTGTCTGTGTGTCTCGCTGTCTATCTCTCTGTCAGTGTATCTGTCTGTGTGTATGTCTGTCTGTATGGATGTATGTCTGCCTGACTGTATGTATGTCCTTCTGTCTGTCTGTCTTGTCTGTCTGTCTATCTGTCTGTATGTGTGTGCGTGCGTGCGTGCGTGTGTGCGTGTGTGTGTCTGTGTGTGTGTCTGTGTGTGTCTGTCTGTCTGTCTGTGTGTGTGCGTGTGTCTGTGTGTGTGTGTGTGTGCGTGCGTGCGTGCGTGTGCGCGCGCGTGTGTGTGTGTCTGCCTGTGTATGTGTGTCTGCCTGTGTATATGTGTGTGTGTATGTGTCTGTTTGTTACAGAAAGTAATGCGTTTAGGTTGTAAGATCCTAATGGGCATCATTTCAATCTAGGATTAGCTTGATATTATCTTTGTGGAGCATCGATGTTTGAAAGCAAAATCAAAAGGTCTGGAAGACGACGACGTAGACGATGACACAATATAAGTTATAAGTTAATTTATGAGATTTTAGGAGAATGTTATAAACAAGCGTCTTAATAAATAAAATATGGTTTCCTTCTTTCATTGCAGACACTGTTCATCAATACAGCACATTCCAGACGTTGCAAAGGGCATCCGCAAAGATCCCGAGTTTCGTCAACTACCTCAACGGGTAGCTGTTCTTAGGAAGCAGATAGAAGATATGAAAAACGACAGAAAGAAAAATTGTGCCTTACTGAAGAAGACTCGAACAGCCATTGTTGATGAAATCAAAGCAATCCGTAAAAAGATCAACGATATTCTTGACAAGATGGAGAAAACAACCGTTCAAGAATTAGACCGTCTGGTGTCTGATCAGGAGCTGTCCATTAAGAAAGATATGGAATCCTGCACTCAGATGCACGACGAATTAAAGAACATTATGGATGACATACAAAGCAAAGACTCATCCGGCGAAACACCCCTATACATTGGGTTCAGAAATTGTGAAAAAAAAATCAAACAAGCAAACGAAATACTGCAAAACATGTCAAATGTTGTCAAATACGATATAACTTTTCGTAAACATAATGGAATAGAAGATTTTTTGTCCTCGATGAAGACATTTGGAGAGTTAAATGAATCGAATGTTTATTGTAAACAACCACTGATATCGCTGTTCCCCCGAGATCATGTATTCGATACCAAAGGTTACAAGGAGTACAACGTGAAGATGAGTTCAGACAAAGATACATGTGATATTCTAGGGATATGTGAGCTGCCTGGTGGAGAGGTTGTTATTACAGACTTCAAGAACAGGAAAGTAAAACTGCTGGACCAGGAGTACAGGGTTGTCGACCACTGTGATGTTCCTAAGTATCCCAATGACGTGTGCCACATTGGCGGAAATGAGGTTGCCGTTTGTGTTAACAGCAATGATGACGATAGACATGAACTTCATTTCATTAACATAACAAAAGGGAAACTTGTGACTACGAGAAAATTAAGTTTCACCCATAGATGTAAAAGTGCAACTCATCACGGGAACAAACTTTACATTTCATCAATCACCGCGCTGTACGTCTATACGATGACGGGGAAGCTTGTTAAGAAGCTGTACGAGAACAAGTCCGGTGATTACACGGTGATGAGATTTGCCATCAGTAACGACGGGAAGACTATCTACATCACAAACCACTCAAACGATCAACTTATCACCCTGGACAACCTCGGCAACAAGCTGGCTACATTCATTGATCCTGACTTGAAGAGACCGTACGGAGTACACGCGACAACTGCTGGACACGTGTTCGTCTGCTGCTGGAATTCCCACAAAGTGCTGCAGGTTGACAAGGACGGGAAGACGAAGTTGGCCGCACTGGCAAGAAAACAAGACGGAGTGTACGGACCTACCGCTTTGTACTTCAGCAGTAGTACTGCCTCTCTGGTTGTCGGAAGATGGAACGACACGCTCCTCGTTATTAACGTACGATAAAGAAAAGATCCACTTACAAGTGACAAAATGAAAATTGAATATATATATATGATTTTTCCTAACTTTTTTCGTGTTAGTAATAAACAGATAAAGATTGTTATATATAATACGGCCCGTTTTGCCATGTGCCTTTAAAAAGCTTCAATACTTTTACTACAACTACAAGAGAGCCAGTTATATGTTAACTACTTTCACTGGACACCTAGATGAACCTAGGCGGAAGAATTATGCAGAGTTGCTATAAAGTTAAAACAATAACAACATATACTATGATTATAGTTGGTTTTGTTTTCAATCAAAGGCACACAATCAAGATGGATTCAAAAAACATTTTGTTTTTATATTAAATGCAGAATTATGTTGAACTCATTAGACAGTATGATCAAAACATGAACAAACATAACGGATACGTTTTGGGTAATAAAATACCTTTAATAAAATATTTTTAATTAATAGCTACGTGGCCATTAAAACACGCAAATACATCCTTACACAAATTATGTTTATTGTTTGTTTTAGTAATTATTATCAAATGAATTAAACATAATACGGCATTTATAAAATAATAATATTGCACCAACGTGTTCGGAGTCTATTTTTAATCCGTATATTCTCCCCGTACACGTTACAGGGTCCGTATTTCCATAGCTTACACGTTGCATGCACGGGGTCCGTATTTCCATAGCTTACACGTTGCATGCATGGGGTTCGTGTTTCCATAGCTTACACGTTGCATGTACGGGGTCCATATTTCCATAGCTTACACGTTGCATGTACGGGGTCCGTATTTCCATAGCTTACACGTTGCATGCATGGGGTCCGTATTACCATAGCTTACACGTTGCATGCACGGGGTCCGTGTTTCCATAGCTTACACGTTGCATGCACGGGGCCCGTGTTTCCATAGCTTATACGTTGCATTCACGGGGTCCGTGTTTCCATAGCTTACACGTTGCATGTACGGGGTCCCTGTTTCCATAGCTTTCACGTTGCATGCACGGGGCCCGTGTTTCCATAGCGTACACGTTGCATGCACGGGGCCCGTGTTTCCATAGCTTACACGTTGCATGCACGGGGCCCGTGTTTCCATAGCTTACACGTTGCATGCACGGGGCCCGTGTTTCCATAGCTTACACGTTGCATGCACGGGGCCCGTGTTTCCATAGCTTACACGTTGCATGCACGGGGCCCGTGTTTCCATAGCGTACACGTTGCATGCACGGGGCCCGTGTTTCCATAGCTTACACGTTGCATGCACGGGGTCCGTATTTCCATAGCTTACACGTTGCATGCACGGGGCCCGTGTTTCCATAGCGTACACGTTGCATGCACGGGGTCCGTGTTTCCATAGCGTACACGTTGCATGCACGGGGGCCCGTGTTTCCATAGCTTACACGTTGCATTCACGGGGCCCGTGTTTCCATAGCGTACACGTTGCATGCACGGGGTCCGTATTTCCATAGCGTACACGTTGCATGCACGGGGTCCGTGTTTCCATAGCGTACACGTTGCATGCACGGGGTCCGTGTTTCCATAGCGTACACGTTGCATGCACGGGGCCCGTGTTTCCATAGCTTACACGTTGCATGCACGGGGTCCGTATTTCCATAGCTTACACGTTGCATGCACGGGGCCCGTGTTTCCATAGCTTACACGTTGCATGCACGGGGCCCGTGTTTCCATAGCGTACACGTTGCATGCACGGGGTCCGTATTTCCATAGTTTACACTTTGCATGCACGGGGTCCCTGTTTCCATAGCTTACACGTTGCATGCACGGGGCCCGTGTTTCCATAGCTTACACGTTGCATGCACGGGGCCCGTGTTTCCATAGCTTACACGTTGCATGCACGGGGTCCGTATTTCCATAGTTTACACTTTGCATGCACGGGGTCCCTGTTTCCATAGCTTACACGTTGCATGCACGGGGCCCGTGTTTCCATAGCGTACACGTTGCATTCACGGGGCCCGTGTTTCCATAGCTTACACGTTGCATGCACGGGGTCCGTGTTTCCAAAGCTTACAAGTTGCATTCACGGGGTCCGTATTTCCATAGCTTACACGTTGCATTCACGGGGTCCGTATTTCCAAAGCTTACAAGTTGCATGTACGGGGCCCGTGTTTCCATAGCGTACACGTTGCATGCACGGGGCCCGTGTTTCCATAGCTTATGAACAAAGAAAATTCATGCTATTTCAGAATTTTAACATTAAGATATTTAGCTTGAATTCAAACAAATCCTGCATTTTCTTTTATTTTTATTAAAGTCTTCAAGAGACATTTGTGTGCAAATCACAGTATTGCCGGCCCGACAGACAAAACAAATTGAATCTCTTTTCTAAATTATAGAGAAATGTATGCTATTTTAGAGTTTAAAGATTGGGTATAATATTTAGCTAGATTTCAAACAAATCATACATTTTATTTTATTTTATGTCTTCAAGTCACTTATGTCTGCAAATCCCGGCATTGCCGTTCTAGACGGGAAAACCCCCCAAATTGAATCTCTTTTCAAAATTATAGAAAAATGCATGCTATTTCAGAATTTATTAAATATAACTTATAATTTAGCTAGAATTTAAGCAAATCAGGCATTTTCTTTGGTTTTTATTTATATCTTCAAGACACTTATGTCTGCGAAACCCGGCATTGCCGTCCCTGACAGACAAACCAAACTGAATCCCTTTTCAAAATAATTTAGAAATGTATGCTATTTCAGAATTTAAAGATTGGATATAATATTTAGCTAGATTTCAAACAAATCATGCATTTTATTTTATTTTATGTCTTCAAGTCACTTTTGTCTGCAAAACCCAGCATTGCCGTTCCAGACAAACAAATCAAATTGAATAGCTTTTCAAAAGTTTAGAAAAATTTATGCTATTTCAGAATTTATTAGAGATAACATTTAATATTTAAGCATTTCAGGCATTTTCTTTTGGTTTTTATTTATATCTTCAAGACACTTATGTCTGCGAAACCCGGCATTGCCGTCCCTGACAGACAAACTAAATTCAATCTCTTTACAAGATTAAAGAAAATTGATGCTATTTCAGAATTTTAACATTAAGATATTTAGCTTGAATTCAAACAAATCCTACATTTTCTTTTCTTTTTATTAATGTCTTCAAGAGACATTTGTGTGCAAATCACAGTATTGCCGGCCCGACAGACAAAACAAATTGAATCTCTTTTCTAAATTATAGAGAAATGTATGCTATTTTAGAGTTTAAAGATTGGGTATAATATTTAGCTAGATTTCAAACAAATCATACATTTTATTTTATTTTATGTCTTCAAGTCACTTATGTCTGCAAATCCCGGCATTGCCGTTCCAGACGGGAAAACCCCCCAAATTGAATCTCTTTTCAAAATTATAGAAAAATGCATGCTATTTCAGAATTTATTAAATATAACTTATAATTTAGCTAGAATTTAAGCAAATCAGGCATTTTCTTTGGTTTTTATTTATATCTTCAAGACACTTATGTCTGCGAAACCCGGCATTGCCGTCCCTGACAGACAAACCAAACTAAATCCCTTTTCAAAATAATTTAGAAATGTATGCTATTTCAGAATTTAAAGATTGGATATAATATTTAGCTAGATTTCAAACAAATCATGCATTTTATTTTATTTTATGTCTTCAAGTCACTTTTGTCTGCAAAACCCAGCATTGCCGTTCCAGACAAACAAACCAAATTGAATAGCTTTTCAAAATTATAGAAAAATGTATGCTATTTCAGAATTTATTAGAGATAACATTTAATATTTAGCTATAATTTAAGCAAATCAGGCATTTTCTTTTGGTTTTTATTTATATCTTCAAGACACTTATGTCTGCGAAACCCGGCATTGCCGTCGTTGACAGACAAACTAAATTCAAACTCTTTACAAGATTACAGAAAATTCATGCTATTTCAGAATTTTAACATTAAGATATTTAGCTTGAATTCAAACAAATCATGCATTTTCTTTTATTTTTATTAATATCTTCAAGAGACATTTGTGTGCAAATCACAGTATTGCCGGCACTGACATACAAACTTAATTAAATCTCTTTTCAAAATTATAGAGAAATGTATGTTATTTCATAATTTAAAGATTAGCCATAATTCAAACAAATCATGCATTCCTTTATGTCTATGTCTTCAAGACACTTATGTCTGCAAAACCCGGCATTGCCGTCCCAGGCAGACAAACCAGTTAGAATCTCTTTTCAAAATTATAGAGAAACGCATGCTATTTCATAATTAGACATAAGATTAAGTTTGAATAAAATAATTAAGAAATAAATCGTGTGAAAACACAGGTTCGCGGTCAATTAACTTAATAGCTAAACAATCATTTTTTTCAGAAATTCAAATCTTACTAGCTTCTGGTCTATTTCAAACATTCCCCAAGATTCATAGTTTCGAATCCAACACTGGCATGGACTCAATATTACACTAGCTCAATATGCTTACATTTTGTACCATTTATGAATAATGTTATTTTGGATGAATTAATTAAACGATGTCTGGGATACATTATATGAATAATTTACGACGTTGTAATAATATTTTATAATCAATAAATATAACTCAACCGTTTCAAACTGATAATATATTCCAACCTTGTTGCAAACTTTTGGCAGAGATCTTCGGTCAACACATAGACAATAAATTTGATAAAATATATCAGAACGAATTATAAATCATATCTTATATCAGCATAAAATAAACCGTTATTATTAAAACTTACTTGTTGTGATTTCTCTTGAATGCGGCCATGGTTTTGATTCACAAACAGAAACGTAAAACTATTACAAGTAAGACTTTAGCTTTAAAATGCAAAATGCAATTTTAACCTAGAAATTCCAGATCAAAGTAGTTATGTGTTAGAAAATCTTTAGGTTTTATAGAGAGGTTGGTGTGTTTTGATAGAAGGTGTTGACGTCTGACACTAATAGACATTCGTTGTTTTGGGGTTCTGTTGGTCCCTAAAATGTCACTTTTAGGTGGAAATACACAGTATTTCCGGATTCTCATAGGATGTATCACCTACCTGAAAACATTCACAAATTACCGGGGTCATGAGTCCCCTCCTAATCTGAGTAACCCTTACGAGACTCAAGTGTCATGCAGTAATTGAAATACACAACGTTACTTGACATTTTCACGATTTGCAGATCACAGTATTGCAGGCCCTGAGAGACAAACTTATATATAAATTACAGAGAAATGTATGCTGTTTCAGAGTTTAAAGATTGGGTATAATATTTAAAGTAAAACTGAGATCGCTTGAGGTCGCCAGGGAACGAACCAAATCCTCGAGGAACCGATGTTTCGAGCGACCCGATTATTAATTTTTCAGTTTGATATGAAATATCTTTCAGTGTATTTTAAGTTTGAAGTCGTCAAACAGACTGTTTACTAAGACATCGATTATGTGCTAATATGTTCAAAGTTTGTCGTAAACTAAATGTAAATCGTAAAAGAAAAAAAAACAATAAATGAATATATAGAAATGTTTATTTAAACAAAGAAGCACATTTTCGTAACAAGCAATATTTGAATGACAGTAAATATCGTGGTATCATTCAGATTTAAGTTTCACAAAATCAAGGATTGTTAATTGGCGCATCTTGTCGGTTTCGCGAAACTGTTCAATTGTAATGTGACGCAAAGTGACAAGAGGGAATTCCTTTCGGAGATTCCGATGTTGGATCGATATGGTAGTGTTTTACTCATAGTTTTATTACTCATTTAAATTGATCACAATTAACTTTTCGTCATTAACTTCTCATAATTATCATCTCAAATGCCCATAGCAACTAATATCAGTCATGTGTTAACAGTGATAAATGGTTTTTCACACCTTATCAAATTGCCTTTAAACTGTCATTGCAATTTTTACAACTTGCGAAAATTTTAATACCTAGCAATTGTTTGTTTATTTTGGAACACGCGTTCGGGGAAAAGTGTGAAATTATGTCCTCGAGGGAGCCATAAGGTTTTGTGCACGATTTGTGTACTTGGGACCGAGGATATTGCTCGACTGCTCAACATAATTAGGTTTCGATGCAGCGTTGGTATATTTTATTTAAAAAAAAGGAAAAAAGTTCGGGACCAAGCTCCGACCTCGAGGGAACGCCGGTTCTCGAGCGACCGCTTGTTTGAGGGAACGCAGTTTCACTGTAGCTTGATTTCAATCAAATCAAGCATTTTATTTTATTTTTATGTCTTCAAGACACTAATGTCTGCAAAACCCGGCATTGCCTTCCCAGACAGACAAACAAATTGAATCTCTTTTCAAATTATAGACAAATGTATGCTATTTAAGAATTTAAAGATTGGATATAATATTGAGCTAGATTACAAACAAATTATGCATTTTCTTTTAATTTTATTTCTTCAAGACACTTATGTCTGCAAAACCCGGCATTGCCGTTCCTGGCAGACAAACCAATTCAATATCTTTACAACATTATAGAAAATTTATGCTATTTCAGTAATTTAACATTAAGATATTTAGCTAGAATTCAAACAAATCCTGCATTTTCTTTCGTTTTTAATGTCTTCAAGAGACATTTGTGTGCAAAACCCAGTATTGCCGCCTCGACAGACAAAATAAATTGAATCTCTTTTCTAAATTATAGAGAAATGTATGCTATTTTAGAGTTTAAAGATTGGGTATAATATTTAGCTAGATTTCAAACAAATCATGCATTTTCTTTTATTTTATGTCTTCAAGTCACTTATGTCTGCAAAACCCAGCATTGCCGTTCCAGACGGAAAAAACAACAAATTGAATCTCTTTTCAAAATTATAGAAAAATGCATGCTATTTCAGACTTTATTAAATATAACTTATAATTTAGCTAGAATTTAAGCAAATCAGGCATTTTCTTTTGGTTTTTATTTATATCTTCAAGACACTTATGTCTGCGAAACCCGGCATTGCCGTCGTTGACAGACAAACTGAATTCAATCTCTTTAGAAGATTAAAGAATATTCATGCTATTTCAGAATTTTAACATTAAGATATTTAGCTTGAATTCAAACAAATCATGCATTTTCTTTTATTTTTATTAATATCTTCAAGCGACATTTGTGTGCAAATCACAGTATTGCCGGCACTGACAATCAACTCATTTAAATCTCTTTTCAAAATTATAGAGAAATGTATGTTATTTCATAATTTAAAGATTAGCCATAATTCAAACAAATCATGCATTCCTTTATGTCTATGGCTTCAAGACACTTATGTATGCAAAACCCGGCATTGCCGTCCCAGGCAGACAAACCAGTTAGAATCTCTTTTCAAAATTATAGAGAAACGCATGCTATTTCATAATTAGACATAAGATTAAGTTTGAATAAAATAATTAAGAAATAAATCGTGTGAAAACACAGGTTCGCGGTCAATTAACTTAATAGCTAAACAATCATTTTTTTCAGAAATTCAAATCTTAATAGCTTCTGGTCTATTTCAAACATTCCCCAAGATTCATAGTTTCGAATCCAACACTGGCATGGGCTCAATATTACACTAGCTCAATATGCTTACATTTTGTACCATTTTTGAATAATGTTATTTTGGATGAATTAATTAAACGATGTCTGGGATACATTATATGAATAATTTACGACGATTTAATAATATTTTATAATCAATAAATATAACTCAACCGTTTCAAACTGATAATATATTTCAACCTTGTTGCAAACTTTTGGCAGAGATCTTCGGTCAACACATAGACAATAAATTTGATAAAATATATCAGAACGAATTATAAATCATATCTTATATCAGCATAAAATAAACCGTTATTATTAAAACTTACTTGTTGTGATTTCTCTTGAATGCGGCCATGGTTTTGATTCACAAACAGAAACGTAAAACTATTACAAGTAAGACTTTAGCTTTAAAATGCAAAATGCAATTTTAACCTAGAAATTCCAGATCAAAGTAGTTATGTGTTAGAAAATCTTTAGGTTTTATAGAGAGGTTGGTGTGTTTTGATAGAAGGTGTTGACGTCTGACACTAATAGACATTCGTTGTTTTGGGGTTCTGTTGGTCCCTAAAATGTCACTTTTAGGTGGAAATACACAGTATTTCCGGATTCTCATAGGATGTATCACCTACCTGAAAACATTCACAAATTACCGGGGTCATGAGTCCCCTCCTAATCTGAGTAACCCTTACGAGACTCAAGTGTCATGCAGTAATTGAAATACACAACGTTACTTGACATTTTCACCTGAAAAAAAACATAGGATATTTGAACACCTGGACACAAATATTATACCCAAAACACTCAATCAAAACAATGTAATACAGAATGTTTTTAGAAAACATTCAATAACAATTAAAAACATGATACTTTTTGAGAAATACTTTAAAGCAAATAAAAGAAAAACAAACAAAAAATATTAAATGTTGTGCAGGTGTTATTTAATAATTAACTTTAATGAACAGAACAATGATATCAACAAAACATTAATAGATTAATGTATTTAAAGATGATTGATATTTTTACAACAAACTGTATCATTTGTATATAACAAATTAAGTGCATCAATTATCTATTTTATATTATACAATACAATATAATTTATTGCTGAAAAACAAATTACATGTTTATAGCAAATAAACAAACAAATTGATTTTTTTATTTCAAAGTTATTATTCATACATGTAATTATGCTGAAACACCTTTCTATTCACAGATACTGACAATAACAGACATTTAATTGAAGTTGATTGTACAATTAATTTATCAAAGTTATTTACGTTTTATGTTAGAACAAAGGATATTGTCCGCATTGTAAATTTCAGTGTAACGGGTTTTAACTTATAAAAATGCTAAGAGGGGTTTTGACCGCCTTGTAAATGCCAGCGTAAACGGTTTTGTCCTTGTAAAAATGCGAAAAGGGGTTTGCTCGCCTTGTGAATAGCGTTTAGCATGCATAATGTAGAACGAGCTAAGGGGGTTTCGTCTGCAGGGAATTTTGTCTAGTTACTAATTCAAATTTATTATTATATTTGTTCTACATTATCACACAACATCTATAATATGTACCTGTTTAAGAACTGGGCGACCTGAAACTATAGTGTTATCTGATAATCTGGTCATTTGCTACCTTTGGATCGTACTAGGTCATGCTGTATGGTTATGAACGAGTCAAAGATTAATGCATGTTAAGACAATACCTTACAGTATTTATTACATAATATAAATTATTTAAAACGACTCGTTGTTGTTGTTGTTTGCGTTTCTTTACCCTCGCCACCGGGTAATCCCAAATGGGCGAGCAGTGACTAAAGTTATGTTGTCTAAAGTTGTAGTTGAGTTTAACATTGAGTCGTCTAAGCTGATGTTGTTCAATTATGTTCTGTTAAAAGATTAGCCCACGAATTCGCGCTGGTCAACCAACCGTGAAATTATGATACGATATAAACACTTAAGTTTTATTGGCCAAGGGTTTAACCAATAGAAGTCGTCGTATACTTTACTGGTTCGATGATCATTTTAGGGTATATTAAGTTGTCAATTTGTTTTACAAAACATTCTTATTAAAACACATCAGTATGTACACAATTGTTGGAGATTCGTGGGTTAGTCATCTAGAGCGCCATGTAAAATTAGGCCAGCCCGACGGCAAACTGTATGGTAACGAGACCATCTGGCTTGGAGTACCAGGCCTCACTTGTGCCAAGGTAACGGGTCGACTTCTTACAGAAGCAACAAGAAGGAAGCCAGATGTTGTTATTCTACACATCGGCGGAAATGATCTGTCTTCCCTACATCTACCAACAGTAGTTGTGGCGAATATTCTTGCGATTCGACAGCAGCTTCTGCAACACGGCGCCAAGAGGGTAATGGTCACCGAGATTCCGCCACGCAGGTTGACCTTCAAAAGAGACCAAACCAGATTCACCACCGATGAAAAGATGTGTCACCAAGAGGCTGTGGTGAAGGCAAATACAACATTACGAGAGCAGCTAGGCCTCGATTTCATCCGGATCACCAAGAAGATTCGATTTCCTCGCCATTATGGTCGTGATGGTGTCCACTTGAAGCCCGCTGGCAACCAAGCACTGTTTTACAGTGTTTTGAGGGGGTTAGGCTTCTGCCAATGAGAACAATGCCAATTGTCAAGAAATAGAAACATTAAGTCATACTGTCGTTTACTGTGCTTAAAATAATCTATTATGCTTGTTAGTAAAATAAACCGTTATAATTAAAACTTACTTGTTGTGATTTCTCTTGAATGCGGCCATGGTTTTGATTCACAAACCAAACGTAAACATATTACAAGTTCTTTAAGACTCTAGCTTTGAAATGCAAAATGCAATTTTGACCTAGAAATTCCAGATCACCTACCTGAAAACTTTAACAAATTACCGGGGTCATGAGTCCCCTCCTAATCTAAGTAACCCTTACGAGACTCAAGTGTCATGCAGTAATAGAAATACACAACGTTACTTGACATTTTCACCTGAAAAACATAGGATATTTGAACATCTGGACACAAATATTATACCCAAAACACTCAATCAAAACAATGTTATACGGAATGTTTTTAGAAAATATTCAATAACAATTAAAAAAATGATACTTTTTGTGAAATACTTTAAAGCAAATAAAAGAAAAACAAACAAAAAATATTTAATGTTGTGCAGGTGTTATATAATATAGTCGAAACTCGTTATCTCACGGCTCGATATCCTCGTTGGCTCGAACCAGATTAAAAGGACCGATTTTTTTTTAAATCTTTGTTCATATAAAATTCGATCGGATGGCTCGATATCTTGAGGGTCGATATTTCTCCACGCTCGAAGTCATTTTCGCGGTCCCAAGTATTTCACACTTTGTTATGTTTGATTGGGTTGATGTCATTCTCGCGGGTTCAGTTAAGAATCTCACACCTTGATTTTCTTGCTTGGCTTTATTTAGCACAAGGTGCGAATCGATTAAAATTGCATGACTGGTATTATAGTTATTACCAAATTGAAAAGTTTTAATAGTTTAATAAACATGCCGTCACTTTAAGTTCTGTCTCTAATTGTTAACCATCTATAAATTTCTAAGCCTTTAGATATAACTTATAAGCTATGTTTGTGTTACCCACTGTTTAAAATTGCTTGTTTGTTGTTTCGCATAAATGTATTTTTATAATAATTAAAAAAAATCAAATGATATTTTCTAAGTATCGAATAAGTCATGTTACGGAGATAGCGTAGCCAATAACAAACGTTGTAAACAATATTTTTGTAATTAATACAAAATTAACATTCTGTAAGCAATCCCGTTTGGCTCGATATTCTCAAGGCTCGAAGTATTTTGGCCGGTCCCTAAAATATCGAGCCATCGAGTTTCGACTGTAATTAACTTAATTAAAGAAAAACAAACAAAAAATATTAAATGTTGTGCAGGTGTTATTTTATAATTAACTTTAATGAACTGAACAATGATATCAACAAAACATTAATAGATTAAAAAGATTAATGTATTAAAAGATGACTGATATTTTTACAACAAACTGTAATAATGTTATATAACAAATTAAGTGCATCAGTTATCTATTTTATATTCTACAATACAATATATTTTATTGCTGAGAAACAAATTACATGTTTATAGCAAATAAACAAACAATTATTTTTTTTCCAAGTTATTATTCATAAATGCAATTATGTTTAAACACCTTTCTATTCACGGATACTGACAATGACGGATATTTAATTGAAGTTAATTGTACAATTGTATATTTTCTTTGAATGATGTGTTATTAGTGTGGGTATTCAATCTTTAGTAAGCTGTATTCTCGTAGAATCATAGAGTTAACACCATCAATTTGTACACAATCCATGCGATTACATATATTATTGGCATAGAAAACATCATTTTATACAGAGTATATTCATTTTCTTGATTCGGTTCAATACAAAGAAATAAAATGATCGTAAAACATGAATTCTGTATACGTCGATAATTCAACTGCTTGCATATTATGAAATAGAAAATCATTCTCTTGAATCAGTAACTATTTGTTTGGAAGTCTTTATGTTCCTTAACCTTTTGTTTTTAGTTGAACTAAATTGGAAATAACATGTAAAAGTATTTTGATTTAACCGGATTCAACAAAGTTTAATTTCGGGGCTCTGGTGTATACTGCATTGTCATCTTACGTTCAAACGGAAACTCATAAATTTTGGTTTCCTTTTTAATGCAAAAAATGAATATGTTTATTTTACTGCTAAACATTCAATTTGTATTGTTTGAGAAAAGATATTGATAATTCCCTTGATATTTCTATATTTCTTTTTCAATTAAAGATATGAAATTTAACTCATATGTATACATTTAGGTTGTCAGCTAAAATATACACTAGTTGTGATTTTATTGTGCATATGGTGTCACAAGGGCCATAAAAGGGGACAGGATGTGTCTCGAACGTATTACTTTGTGGTCGCGACTACCTAATTAAATCGCAATATGCCAGAATATTGCCCTCAGCCAATCAGAGAGAAGATTAAAAGAAGAAATGTCTGCCGGATCGATTGGGGGAGGGGCTTACCAATATCTTTAATTTCCGACACATTTGAACTTAAACTTCATGTTTTGTACTTTTCGGATTTCATTAAAAAACACATGTTTTATTCAATTTTAATATAGAGCTTAAGCACATTTTAAGAATTTTAATACCAAACACATTGTTTTTAGCTATAAAATGTCAAGTACTGTTTTTCAGTCCGTTTGGCAGATATGAATCAACTGAAATCTTGTGAAACTTTTTATTATCGCGTCTTAATAAAAACATGGGGGTTTGTTTTGTTTGAAATGGCATCAATTTACAAAAATAAAATCATCCATCCATCCATCTCCATTCGTTCGCGTTCGTTCGTTCGTTCAATCATTTCGTTCGTATCACTTACTCACTCATTTATATCATTCACTGTTACGGAGCTACACTTTAATGTGAAGATATATGATATCTGAACAATAGAACATTCATCTCAAAATTAATTGAGGTAAAGGTACGTAACTTCATCAATATTTACAAAATAGATAATTATTAAGTCGTTATTAGATATAAAAGAAGTTAATATATTTCACTCGCGAACATAATAACTTACATTCTTACTCGTGAAAATTATTAATTATGGTGATCAGTGGGTGAAACTATTTTTTATCTTAAACTCAAATAAAAAGAGTTGTTAAAACTTATGTTACAGAATGTTTCAAACAACAACAACAATATTTTGTTTAACATTACAATACAGCCTTATGCTGACATATCTCCCATCAACCAATTTTTATATGACCCTTTAAAGAATTGAAGATCACTATCTGTAAGCGGTGCTTTATGATCTTTACCGCCTTTCCGGTCTATGAACGGTGGGGTACAGTAAAACACCATGCCGCATACGCGTGAAACATGGAAATCAATCTATATATACATATGAAGTGTATGGCACAGTTTTGATATCAGTAATTTGCACATTTAGATCTCATTTTTTATGCACTCAGCATTCTGTGTGGAGCTATACTCGAGCCCGCGAATTTTCAATGTTCTTGTATATAAATAGGATAGTCAATAGTTGTTGTGATTTCTCTTGAATGCGGCCATGGTTTTGATTCACAAACCAAACGTAAACATATTACAAGTTCTTTAAGACTCTAGCTTTGAAATGCAAAATGCAATTTTGACCTAGAAATTCCAGATCACCTACCTGAAAACTTTAACAAATTACCGGGGTCATGAGTCCCCTCCTAATCTAAGTAACCCTTACGAGACTCAAGTGTCATGCAGTAATTGAAATACACAACGTTACTTGACATTTTCACCTGAAAAACATAGGATATTTGAACATCTGGACACAAATATTATACCCAAAACACTCAATCAAAACAATGTTATACGGAATGTTTTTAGAAAATATTCAATAACAATTAAAAAAATGTTCCTTTTGTGAAATACTTTAAAGCAAATAAAAGAAAAACAAACAAAAAATATTTAATGTTGTGCAGGTGTTATATAATATAGTCGAAACTCGTTATCTCACGGCTCGATATCCTCGTTGGCTCGAACCAGATTAAAAGGACCGATTTTTTTTTTAAATCTTTGTTCATATAAAATTCGATCGGATGGCTCGATATCTTGAGGGTCGATATTTCTCCACGCTCGAAGTCATTTTCGCGGTCCCAAGTATTTCACACTTTGTTATGTTTGATTGGGTTGATGTCATTCTCGCGGGTTCAGTTAAGAATCTCACACCTTGATTTTCTTGCTTGGCTTTATTTAGCACAAGGTGCGAATCGATTAAAATTGCTTGACTGGTATTATAGTTATTACCAAATTGAAAAGTTTTAATAGTTTAATAAACATGCCGTCACTTTAAGTTCTGTCTCTAATTGTTAACCATCTATAAATTTCTAAGCCTTTAGATATAACTTATAAGCTATGTTTGTGTTACCCACTGTTTAAAATTGCTTGTTTGTTGTTTCGCATAAATGTATTTTTATAATAATTAAAAAAAAATCAAATGATATTTTCTAAGTATCGAATAAGTCATGTTACGGAGATAGCGTAGCCAATAACAAACGTTGCAAACAATATTTTTGTAATTAATACAAAATTAACATTCTGTAAGCAATCCCGTTTGGCTCGATATTCTCAAGGCTCGAAGTATTTTGGCCGGTCCCTAAAATATCGAGCCATCGAGTTTCGACTGTAATTAACTTAATTAAAGAAAAACAAACAAAAAATATTAAATGTTGTGCAGGTGTTATTTAATAATTAACTTTAATGAACTGAACAATGATATCAACAAAACATTAATAGATTAAAAAAGATTAATGTATTAAAAGATGACTGATATTTTTACAACAAACTGTAATAATGTTATATTACAAATTAAGTGCATCAGTTATCTATTTTATATTTTCCAATACAATATATTTTATTGCTGAGAAACAAATTACATGTTTATAGCAAATAAACAAACAATTATTTTTTTTCCAAGTTATTATTCATAAATGCAATTATGTTTAAACACCTTTCTATTCACGGATACTGACAATGACGGATATTTAATTGAAGTTAATTGTACAATTGTATATTTTCTTTGAATGATGTGTTATTAGTGTGGGTATTCAATCTTTAGTAAGCTGTATTCTCGTAGAATCATAGAGTTAACACCCTCAATTTGTACACAATCCATGCGATTACATATATTATTGGCATAGAAAACATCATTTTATACAGAGTATATTCATTTTCTTGATTCGGTTCAATACAAAGAAATAAAATGATCGTAAAACATGAATTCTGTATACGTCGATAATTCAACTGCTTGCATATTATGAAATAGAAAATCATTCTCTTATGAATCAGTAACTATTTGTTTGGAAGTCTTTATGTTCCTTAACCTTTTGTTTTTGGTTGAACTAAATTGGAAATAACATGTAAAAGTATTTTGATTTAACCGGATTCAACAAAGTTTAATTTCGGGGCTCTGGTGTATACTGCATTGTCATCTTACGTTCAAACGGAAACTCATAAATTTTGGTTTCCTTTTTAATGCAAAAAATGAATATGTTTATTTTACTGCTAAACATTCAATTTGTATTGTTTGAGAAAAGATATTGATAATTCCCTTGATATTTCTATATTTCTTTTTCAATTAAAGATATGAAATTTAACTCATATGTATACATTTAGGTTGTCAGCTAAAATATACACTAGTTGTGATTTTATTGTGCATATGGTGTCACAAGGGCCATAAAAGGGGACAGGATGTGTCTCGAACGTATAACTTTGTGGTCGCGACTACCTAATTAAATCGCAATATGCCAGAATATTGCCCTCAGCCAATCAGAGAGAAGATTAAAAGAAGAAATGTCTGCCGGATCGATTGGGGGAGGGGCTTACCAATATCTTTAATTTCCGACACATTTGAACTTAAACTTCATGTTTTGTACTTTTCGGATTTCATTAAAAACCACATGTTTTATTCAGTTTTAATATAGAGCTTAAGCACATTTTAAGAATTTTAATACCAAACACATTGTTTTTAGCTATAAAATGGCAAGTACTGTTTTTCAGTCCGTTTGGCAGATATGAATCAACTGAAATCTTGTGAAACTTTTTTATTATCGCGTCTAAATAAAAACATGGGGGTTTGTTTTGTTTGAAATGGCATCAATTTACAAAAATAAAATCATCCATCCATCCATCTCCATTCGTTCGCGTTCGTTCGTTCGTTCGTTCGTTCAATCATTTCGTTCGTATCACTTACTCACTCATTTATATCATTCACTGTTACGGAGCTACACTTTAATGTGAAGATATATGATATCTGAACAATAGAACATTCATCTCAATATTAATTGAGGTAAAGGTACGTAACTTCATCAATATTTACAAAATAGATAATTGTTAAGTCGTTATTAGATATAAAAGAAGTTAATATATTTCACTCGCGAACATGATAACTTACATTCTTACTCGTGAAAATTATTAATTATGGTGATCAGTGGGTGAAGCTATTTTTTATCTTAAACTGAACTAAAAAGAATTGTTAAAACTTATGTTACAGAATGTTTCAAACAACAACCACAATATTTTGTTTAAAATTACAATACAGCCTTATGCTGACATATTTCCCATCAACCAATTTTTATATGACCCTTTAAAGAATTGAAGATCACTATCTGTAAACGGTGCTTTATGATCTTTACCGCCTTTCCGGTCTATGAACGGTGGGGTACAGTAAAACACCATGCCGCATACGCGTGAAACATGGAAATCAATCTATATATACATATGAAGTGTATGGCACAGTTTTGATATCAGTAATTTGCACATTTAGATCTCATTTTTTATGCACCCAGCATTCTGTGTGGAGCTATACTCTAGCCCGCGAATTTTCAATGTTCTTGTAAATAAATAGGATAGTCAATAGGAGTGGAATAGTAGCAGTTTTTGTACTTCTATATGTTGAAATAAGGTAAATTGAATTAAAAAGTACCATGTTAATTTAATTTCAATTATGTTGATTTAATGTCAAATTGCTTAGAAAGATTTCAACACTAAGCAATCGGTACATGCGGTATGACAAAGTGTTAAATAGAAGTTAAAAGCGTAAATTGCACAGACGATACATTATTTGACGGGTCTTTTTAATCATAGCAAGTTGTATACTGTTATTATCAGCTTTTGTTAGTAATTTCAAAACAACATGATCATTATCGCACATTTTAAATATATTAAATACAACAATTATTCCCTCGAAATTGTCCGCAGTAAAATTTCATAGACAAATTGAAGACACGCAGACATGGTAGTAGCTGTTCATGCAATTATATATTTTTATATTTAAATATTATTTCTTTCAAATTAATATTTTTTATTCTAATGAATATAGTCTTAATAAACAACAAACATTTAATTTTTTCCAATAAAAACGATGATTTAAGCTATCGATAAATTTATGAATCGGTTCAGGCAGCGCCTGCCACTGACGGCATCGCCTGCGTATGTCGATACAGGCAACGCCGGTATTTGACCGTGATTGCCTACCGTCTTGAGGCCTGTCTGTCTGTCTGTTTGTGTGTGTCTGTATGTGTGTATGTGTCTGTCTGTGTGTATGTGTCTGTGTGTATGTCTGTCTGTCTATCAGTGTGTGTGTGTGTGTGCGTGTGTGTGTGTGTGCGTGTGCGTGTGTGTGTGTGTGTGTGTGTTTGTGTTTGTGTGTGTGTGTGTCTGTCTGTTTATCTGTCTGTCTGTCTGGGTGTCTGTCTGTCTGTTTGTTTGCTTGTGAGTTTGTCTGTGTGTCTCGCTGTCTATCTCTCTGTCAGTGTATCTGTCTGTGTGTATGTCTGTCTGTATGGATGTATGTCTGCCTGACTGTATGTATGTCCTTCTGTCTTGTCTGTCTGTCTATCTGTCTGTATGTGTGTGCGTGCGTGCGTGCGTGTGTGTGTCTGTGTGTGTCTGTCTGTCTGTCTGTGTGTGTGCGTGTGTCTGTGTGTGTGTGCGTGCGTGCGTGCGTGCGCGCGCGTGTGTGTGTGTGTCTGCCTGTGTATGTGTGTCTGCCTGTGTATATGTGTGTGTGTGTGTGTCTGTTTGTTACAGAAAGTAATGCGTTTAGGTTGTAAGATCCTAATGGGCATCATTTCAATCTAGGATTAGCTTGATATTATCTTTGTGGAGCATCGATGTTTGAAAGCAAAATCAAAAGGTCTGGAAGACGACGACGTAGACGATGACACAATATAAGTTATAAGTTAATTTATGAGATTTTAGGAGAATGTTATAAACAAGCGTCTTAATAAATAAAATATGGTTTCCTTCTTTCATTGCAGACACTGTTCATCAATACAGCACATTCCAGACGTTGCAAAGGGCATCCGCAAAGATCCCGAGTTTCGTCAACTACCTCAACGGGTAGCTGTTCTTAGGAAGCAGATAGAAGATATGAAAAACGACAGAAAGAAAAATTGTGCCTTACTGAAGAAGACTCGAACAGCCATTGTTGATGAAATCAAAGCAATCCGTAAAAAGATCAACGATATTCTTGACAAGATGGAGAAAACAACCGTTCAAGAATTAGACCGTCTGGTGTCTGATCAGGAGCTGTCCATTAAGAAAGATATGGAATCCTGCACTCAGATGCACGACGAATTAAAGAACATTATGGATGACATACAAAGCAAAGACTCATCCGGCGAAACACCCCTATACATTGGGTTCAGAAATTGTGAAAAAAAAATCAAACAAGCAAACGAAATACTGCAAAACATGTCAAATGTTGTCAAATACGATATAACTTTTCGTAAACATAATGGAATAGAAGATTTTTTGTCCTCGATGAAGACATTTGGAGAGTTAAATGAATCGAATGTTTATTGTTAACAACCACTGATATCTCTGTTCCCCCGAGATCATGTATTCGATACCAAAGGTTACAAGGAGTACAACGTGAAGATGAGTTCAGACAAAGATACATGTGGTATTCTAGGGATATGTGAGCTGCCTGGTGGAGAGTTTGTTATTACAGACTACAACAACATGACAGTGAAACTCCTGGACCAGGAGTACAGGGTTGTCGACCACTGTGATGTTCCTAAGTATCCCAATGACGTGTGCCACATTGGCGGGAATGAGGTTGCGCTTTGTGTTAACAATGATGAAAGACATGAACTTCATTTCATTAACATAACAAAAGGGAAACTTGTGACTACGAGAAAATTAAGTTTCACCCATAGATGTTACAGCGCAGCTCATCACGGGAACAACCTTTACATTTCATCACGCACCGCGCTGTACGTCTATACGATGACGGGGAAGCAGGTAAAGACGCTGTACGAGGACAAGTCCGCTGATTACACGGTGGTGAGAATTGCCATCAGTAACGACGGGAAGACTATCTACATCACAAACTACTCAAACAATCAACTTATCACCCTGGACAACCTCGGCAACAAGCTGGCCACATTCACTGATCCTGACTTGGTAGGACCTTACGGAGTACACGTGACAACTGCTGGACACGTGTTCGTCTGCTGCTTTGACTCCGACACAGTGCTGCAGGTTGACAAAGACGGGAAGACGAAGTTGGCCACACTGGCAAGGAAACAAGACGGAGTGTGGTATCCTAAAGCTTTGTTCTTCAGCAGCCGCTTTTCCTCTCTGGTTGTCGGCGGATGGAAAGACACGCTCCTCGTCATCAATGTACGATAAATAATAGATCCAATTACAAGTGGCAAAAATTACAATTATTATAACTGATTGATTTTTACTTTAACCTTTCTCGTAAATATAAGTACGGATGGAAAATGTACATGTATATAATACAAGAATCATATTTGCTTAAACGTACATATACCTTTATATTTGACGTATTTTATTTGCTTTTAGCTACATAGTTATAATGTTTATCGTGCACATGTTATTCAACTTAATGACTTTTTATTGTATAATGTTATTCCCTTATATTCAATATGTTGTTAGTGTGTATGTATACTCGTATATATATAATTATATATATATATTTAGATTTATTCTTTATTTAATGTTAAAATAAAATATATTATACGGCCCGTTTTGCCATGTGCCTTTAAAAAGCTTCAATACTTTTACTACAACTACAAGAGAGCCAGTTATATGTTAACTATTTTCACTGGACACCTAGATGAACGTAGGTGCATTAATTATGCAGAGTTTCTTTAAAGTAAAAACAATAACAACATATACCATGATTATAGTTGGTTTTGTTTTCAATTAAAGGCACACAATAAAGATGGATTCAAAAAACATTTTGTTTTTATATTAAATGCAGAATTATGTTGAACTCATTAGACAGTATGATCAAAACATTAACAAACATAACGCGATACGTTTTAAATAAAAAATACCTTTAATAAAATATTTTTAATTAATAGCTACGTGGCCATTAAAACGTGCAAAAACGTCTTTACACAAATTATGTTTATTGTTTGTTTTAGTAATTATTATCAAATGAATTAAACATAATACTGCATTTATAAAATAATAACATTGCACCAACGTGTTCGGAGTCTGTTTTATATCCGTATATCCTCCCCGTACACGTTACAGGGTCCGTATTTCCATAGCTTTCACGTTGCATGCACGGGGTCCGTATTTCCAAAGCTTACACGTTGCATGCACGGGGTCCGTATTTCCATAGCTTACACGTTGCATGCACGGGGTCCGTATTTCCATAGCTTACACGTTGCATGCACGGGGTCTGTATTTCCATAGCTTACACGTTGCATGCACGGGGTCCGTCTTTCCATAGCTTACACGTTGCATGCACGGGGTCCGTATTTCCATAGCTTACACGTTGCATGCACGGGGTCCGTCTTTCCATAGCTTACACGTAGCATGCACGGGGTCCGTCTTTCCATAGCTTACACATTGCATGCACGGGGTCCGTCTTTCATAGCTTACACGTTGCATGCACGGGGTCCGTATTTCCATAGCTTACACGGAGCATGCACGGGGTCCGTCTTTTCATTGCTTACACGTAGCATGCACAGGGTCCGTCTATCCGTAGCTTACACGTTGCGTGCATGGGGTCCGTCTTTCAATAGCTAAAACGTTGCATGCAAGGGGTCCGTCTTTCCTTAGCTTACACGTTGCATGCACGGGGTCCGTATTTCCATAGCTTACACGTTGCATGCACTGGGTCCGTATTTCCATAGCTTACACGTTGCATGCACGGGGTCCGTATTTCCATAGCTTACACGTTGCATGCACGGGGTCCGTATTTCCATAGCTTACACGTTGCATGCACGGGGTGTGTATTTCCATAGCTTACACGTTGCATGCACGGGGTCCGTTTCCATAGCTTACACGTTGCATCCACGGGGTCCGTATTTCCATAGTTTACACGTTGCATGCACGGGGCCCGTCTTTCCTTAGCGTACACGTTGCATGCACGGGGTCCGTATTTCCATAGCTTACACGTTGCATGCACGGGGTCCGTATTCCCATAGCTTACACGTTGCATGCACGGGGTCCCTTTATCCCTTCCGTACATGCTACGTGTATGGGGTCCGTATATCCATCGTGTGCACGTTGTATGTATGGAGTCCGTTCTTTTGTCCCGAGCATGCCAGGATACGGCTTCCATACATCCATATGTATATTTATATATTATTTTTTTGGCCAAAAATTAACGGTTAAAAGTGCACCATGAGCTTTCGGTCTTGTGACGTCACAAGATTGACGCCACACGCAAGGTAGTGTTGATCAGGCTCATCCGTACCGGAACCAGTTTGTGAGTTCACGAACGAGCGAATCGTTCACGTGCACGGGTTGTCTGCTGAAGTAAAAATGCATCATGTATCGGTGCTTCGGCATCGCACATGCGCGGTCTGAAAAAATAGAAATAAAATATAATAAATAAGCAAAGATGGCATGAAGCACTCGTTCACCTATAATAGGCGTACCTGAAACCAGGCGCGAAGCTGCCTTATACGCGAGTATGGGGCTAAATCCACATGATTCTGACAAAAATCAGCCAAAGTTGCAGTATGCGTACTTGACTCCATAATCCTGTCCATTATTAACTGTCCATTTTCCAGTGCTAAATAAAGCACCTCAGAACGCCAAAAATGCACCAGATTGGACCATTTTTTCCCCTTTTTTCGAGGGGTCATGCCCCCGGAATCCCATAGCATAATTATGAATCCACATTAATAGAGGGCTAGCTACGCCCCTGGAAGCATGTTTAATTGTATGCCCCTATAACTTGAGAGACACATTAAAGTGCGAACATTTTTCATTAGTTCTAAAGAATAAAAAGACCCTGAATGTCATTTAACCATTCAATGGACTACTTAAAGGATACTTCGTTAATAAAAATTGCAACTGTGGCGGATCCGTGGTCTACTGTAACACACTTGACTGTCAATCCATGGGTCGCAGGTTCGTATCCCCGCCGCGCCACTAAAAATAAAATACTAATCGTCTCCCGGGACGGACGTAAAATGAGTGTCCTGTGTGACAGTGCTATTACTGCAGTTTAACAATGTCAGAAAATCTCGAAATGCCTTAATAGGATTTCGAGATTTTCTAACATTGTTAAACTGCAGTAATTCATAGTTATTTTATGCTTGATAGTTGGTAGGAGCGACCCCTTTGATAAATATGAAGAAAAAAAAATATTTTAGGTTAAATGCCATTTAATTGTGTACAGGTCAAATGACACCAAAGCAGGAGTTAATTCCCATCAAATCACTGTGTAATAATAGCAGCAAAAATAACAAAAGCAATCTTAGTGTTTGGCGCGGATGTGCATACCAGGTAAGTCGTTTACATTTGTATGTAATACGTAAATAGTTTAATTCAAGTCAACACTAGTGTAAAAGGCATTTAATCACGCTCGACATTTGGATTGTGCCCCTCCCTCAGAACCAAATGAATTTGGTTTAAAGTGTTGAAAGGGGGGAGGGCGACAATCCCCCAAGAAACTTTTTACAATTTTTATTTTTCTCATACATTTAAATAAAAAGTAAACTTTTGCGATTTAATTTGGGGGGGGGGTGGTCTTCCGGGGGCGCCGCCCTTGGATTCACCAGTGAAACGTGTCCTGTAATCTACATTATGTTTAAAGGGCCAAACTCGCTCTTCTTGGTATATATATTTTATAAATCATCCAGTCGAAACCCATTGGCTCGATATCGCTTGGCTCGATTTCCTCGCTGGCTGGAACTGAACGTTGTGAACCGCTTATCTTTTACTAAAAATATGTAAGGATACACACTTGGCTCGATATTTGCCAGACTCGAATTATTTCGTCGGTCCCTGGGCTATCGAGCCAACGGGTTTATAAGACAACCTTAATAAGGTATTCGACCCAAGCAGATGTGAACAACAGTTGCCTGGTGACGTCATATTATATTGATATCACTTGAAAGGGTTTTGTGTCCAGAATTATTTTTTACCAAAAATAACTTAAAATGTTTTTTATTAGGCCCTTCAAAGATTGCAAAATATGGCGTTAACATCCATTTAAATTGAAACAAAATAGCAAATATACAAACTGTACATAACTTAATGTATGATATGTTGTCGATTGTTACTTTTTTTGAACGAATTAGAAATCAGCCAGCACATACTTAAAGTACACCGTATTGTGTATGGTTACCAACAGACAACTTCAGGCACCAATAAATACTTTTCCTATATATTATACATGTACAGTCAATTGAGCAATTTGCATGTAAGATAAGACTGGTTTCAAGTACTTCAGGTATATTTCTGTTAGCTTTATTAACGCTCTAGCTAGGACATTCTGTTTTACTGAGTGCCACTTTAAAGTGACTCGCTCATGTCTTTTTACCAAAAATTACTTTTATTGTTAATGCATCAGGAAACACTTATTTTATCATTATTTGACTCTATGATATCGAAATTGCAGAAAATATACAATTATAGCATTAAAAAGTATTTTGGCTTTAGTGGGGTTCGAACCCACGCCGGTAAAGTCAAGAAAAAAGTAGAGTACATCCGTTTAGTCCTAACGGCCACCGGGACGTTAAAAAGTGATGAGGATATGTTAACATCTTAAGGATACATTGATGACATCACGAGATAATGTCAATCAACTAACACCACAGCCGTAATTAATTTTCAATCGCCATTTGCTGAAGGGTTCGAGCTTTTGGTATTTTTGTTTTAACACTTCTTACGATTTGCTACATTTTATTTCGTAATTAAAAAAGTGCATTTTACAGTCCATGAGTGAGTCCCTTTAAAACAAGGGTTGGGCCTTTAAGTCTTATTATCTTATATTCATACTGAATTGCGATCTGTCTGTATGACAGATATTGAAAAACATCTTTGCTTTAAATGATTTCAATTTAATGACTTCTAGACATATCGATTCTAATAAGCCTGTCATCTTCAAAGACGTGAATCAAACACAAATATGTTGTTTCTTCCAAACAATGTGTTAAAACTAAAAATGCCTTGAGAAATTAAGCGTCAAATTCTATTCAGGGTTGTCAATGCATTTATTTTTGAGAAAAGATGTATAGATAATATGTTTTGAATATATTATGACATTTAAATGATATCCGAAAGATGTGGCTTGTTGATTTGAGTTACGTGTATTGATTTGTTTCATAAACAACGATTCAATACTTTGTACAAGAGAAATGGTAAAAATAACAAACAGTAAATGATGATGATGATGATGATGATGATGATGATGATGATGATGATGATGATGATGGTCATGATCATGATCATGATGATCATCACGACGACGACTGACGTTGACGATGGTGATGATGGTGACGATGTCGATGCTGCTGCTGCTGCTGCTGCTGCTGCTGCTGCTGCTGCTGATGATGATGATGATGATGATGATGATGATGATGAGAACTGAGAGGTATTGCATTTTGAAAACTGTTCGGAGATATTGTTTTGACTGGTTTGTTATATTGAACAAAAATTGTTAAAGACAATTCATAATTCAATCTTTATTGTTTAAATCGTTGTTAAATCTTTTAAATAAACAGTATTTCAGATCAATATCAAATACGTGATAAAATCCTCAGTTGAAGACATAATGCAAGGACTCCTGAAACCGACATTTTGTCACATGGAGGGCAAATTATTCTATGCGCATGTGTACCGGAAGGCTAGTACGATGATGGATCACAACAAAACGATGATGAAACGCGACGGAACGATGTAGAGAACACGACAGTACGATGATGAAAACACAACATACGATTATGAAAACACGATAGTACGATGATGAAAACGAGACGGTACGATGATGAATGCGCGATAGTACGATGATGAAACCGCGATATCACGATGATGAAAACGCGACAGTTCGATGATGAAAACGCGACAGTACGGCGTTGAAAACGCGACAATACGATACTACGATTATGTAAGCGCTGGTGAAATGCGACAATACGATGGTGAAAAACGATAGTCGCATTATCACCATCGAACTGCCGTAGTATCGCTGTCGTACTATCGCGTTTTCATCATTGTATTGTCGCGTTTTCATTATCGTAGTTTCGTGATTTCTCGTTTACATCATCATACTATCAAGTATCGTGTTTCAGATTAACACATTCATAGGCGATGGCCATAACAGCATTCCGTATAATTTTATATTGGTTCCCGGCTGGTAGATTAGTGCAAGGGAAAATCGGAAACCAGGATCTCGCGAGATGCGAGGTGAAACTTCAGGCAAGGCACATACTTGCTTTAGTTTGAAGGTGTAAGGCTATTCCACTAGACTTCTCTCATTTTAGAGGAACTATTTGACGCCACTAGTGATTTAAAATTACTGCGTTTTACAACGTCAGTAAACAACGTCGCACGCCCTTTTTGGTGAACTGTACAAAAGTGCGTTTTCTACGTCAACTTTTCCACAAGCTTATAATTTTAGATATGCAAGAAAAAAATATCAACCATGTTTTTCAGGTCCGGGTCGAAAAATCCGACCCTCGGGCAAGTGTGTGTACCGGAAACACATGATAGATACTTAAAATATCATTTTGATTAGGACCTGTTTCTCCTTAATTATTCATTCGAAATAGTCTTGAAATACTGAGGTACATGTAAAATAGTTTGTTCATACACATCATAAACACCATACTTAAAAGTATATACTGGGCAGTTGCCTAATTCCGGATCAATTTTGAAGTTTTCTTTAAATACTGTCGGAATTACTGAAGTATAGGCTTCCGTCTTGACTGCGAATTCTTTGACTTTTTTTAGTGTCCAAACCAAAAGTATAACCTTTAACTTTTTTACTTACGTTTGAACAAGATCAACGAATTACACTCGACTGGTTTTTAATGTCAACATGCCATAACCTCATTTTCCGCTAACTCTATGCCAAAATAATAAATGGCACTGTAACCTACCAGTCGGATTGTGTATTGAGCCGTGGGTTCAGTGAAAGTGCGCCGTTACAATGGGTTATCACACTTTTATGATTGCCAATTAAAGGTTGTCAGTATAATGTTTGTTTCTTTTGTAATATACCGCCGATAATTACGGGTACAATTATAACTAATAAACACTAATTAAGGCAACAGAAATTGCCAGTTCTAAACATCAGTTTGCAAGAATTGCAACAAACACACATCGTTTATTTAATATATGATCGATTTATTTTGGTAAATAAACTGTTTTGGAAAATATTTCTGCTCGATTTATTTTGGGAAATAAACTGTTTTGGAAAATATTTCTTCTGTTGCTGATTTAGCTGCCGATTTTTCAAATTTCGTTCATTATTGTTCACATAATTGTTATAAATGCATAGGTCTTTAACACTTTTTGGAATTTCACAAGATTTTATATTGAACCATTGATCTATTCGAACTTCACGGGATTTTTCACAGTTTTATGGAAGATATAACGTCATACTGAGCACTCATATTCAAGTAATTATTAACAAATTAAAAACTAATAAGTGATTAATTAAAAAAAAAAAAGTTTAAATCATGGTCCGTAAGATTCCGAAGATGGTCCGTAATGTCCCTAAATCTGGTCCGTAGTGTCCCTAAATCTGGTCCGTAATGTCCATGGTCCGTAGTGCCCGTAATTCATCTAGACGCTTGTATCTGGGTTAAGATCGTTCTTAGACTTTAATTAGAGCGGCTGCATGATTGAGCCGGTGCATTGATAATTGTTACGACCAAAAAACGCGGTGATCATTCGGAGCTCCTCGGTAAAATGGCCGAGGAGTTCCGAATGCGCGGTGATAATAGACTGGTACCCTACGTTACTTTTTGATAAAAATCTAGAAAAGATTTGTAGAAAAGAGAATGAGGGTACCAGTCTAGGTGATAAGGGAAGAGCATTCGGAACTCCTCGGCCATTTTATCGAAAACAATTTGAAAAAAATGGCCGAGGAGTTCCGAATGAAGGGAAGAGGCTACATTCTACTAAATAAATTAGCGCTCGTAAAAAAAAATTTTTTTTTTGCTTTTCTGAAGAAATAGGTGCGGTAAATCCGATGAACAAGTTATTAATTTGGTGTGGCCTTATCTTGTCCGTTATTATGCAAGAACTGAGTTTTGCATAGTATACCCCAGAATGCAACATTTTAGACACGATAATTAATCAATTAGTTGTTCCATTGTGACTGAGCTTGCTCTCATGTTGTGTACATCTTTAAGACAGACAGACAGACATAAACATAAACATATACATATTGCATGAAATATACAAATAACATTCAATATATATGTATATATAAATAAATATAGTAAACATTCACGTGTCAGGTAAATACAAAAAACAAGACAGAACACCAAACTTACACCAGACAGACAAACAAATAAAGGAAAAGAAATACAACATCATAGAGCAATACTTGTTTGTGAGTTAAATGAAAACGAGGATGTAGCATTCTTAAAACAACTATATAATGCTACCTTTATAGACAAACTGTACAACGCTAATAGTATATAGTAGCACATTATATATCCTGGAGTATATTTAAAAAAAAAGTATTATTGATGTATCAAGCTTTTCAAATTTAACTATAGTCATTCGCGGAAACCGGTAACCGGACTGTAGTTATATACGATCACGTGACTTAATATAGGTATCATTCCGGACATTTAATAAATCGGATAACACGTGATGTTATGATCTTGAAAAACATGAAGTACGATTGTTTATAAGAAGTAATATATGATATGTGTCGTTTAACTATAAATCTGTATGTGTTCCGAGGATGTCTATGTGTAAACTAAGTCATGACACTTAGCATAGGATTAACATTTCTAACTAACTTGGAGACAGCAGATGCCAACTTGCACGTCAGATAAGTAAACATTGTTGAAATATGCAGTAATTATATAATTTAAATACATACAATAAAGACATATTAAGATCACGGTCAATCTACCTGCTAAACTTAATCAACAGAGCTTAAATGTAGACAACACAGAAATATACAGGGATACATTTATAACAACTTATATGTACGGTACTGTAGTCTGTATTGACTTTAAATTGGCGGCTTAAATTGGCAAGGATTCTTTGTGTAATATTTTATATTTCAGTGCCAGTGGCTGATTCTACTATCCTGTAAATACTCCATATAAACAGATCCTGTGTTTTGTACAAATTCTGTGGTAGGATTAATTATTTATATTTCAGGGCTATATTCAACATCATCTAACTCAACATTGTAGGTGTCATTTAAAATACAATCAGGCTTGTTTCCCACTCTACTATTCCAATCTCCAGCAATATATACAGCACCTAAATCAGTAAAGTCATTTATATCAATTTGTATAACATCAAATAAGTCAACATTTACAACATTATATACAGGCGAATCTTCACACCAAATGTATACACCACATATGAAAATATCTGATTCTGTATGGAAAATATTCTTGTCTAACTTTAACCATATTACAGTATCGTGTTGGTTACGGACTACCTCTATTCCTGGTTTTAAATGCTCTTTAAAATATAAAACGGTGCCACCACTATTTCTACGTGCTCGTCTGTTTTGAAATTTTCTGTAGAAATTATAGCTACAATAACCCGAAAGTTCTATATCAGTATCTTTTGACAACCAAGTTTCAAACAGAAATATAATATCATTAGCAGTAATAATATCTGTACTGGTTGAGAAGCAGTTTCCGACAGTTTTTATACGTTTTTATTGAATTATTTATAAGTGTTTAAATACCTACTAAAATTGTTCACATTTTAGATAACTACAGCTCAAGCTGCTATTGTCGATATATTTTTCACACGTGTGACGTCACACATAGTGTATCTAATAGGGGCGCAAAGAGGGTACTTACACTGTTCTGATTAGCTGGTAATGAGAAGCAGTTTCCGACAAATCGAATGCGGGGCGGATTTATGTGCCTATTGTGTGTTTTTATTATCCGTTTATTTGATATACTAAATATAAGACTTTAATAAGAGAAATATTATTTAATTTTTTAGGATTTACGAAAAATTTAAACCTTAAAATATATGACAGTCAATTCATACTCGAAATCAGGCAGACACTGAATATCAATGATATTTTGATTCATTTCTGATATAAACTTTTGTTTGTATACATTTAAGTGAATGTAGGTGTGAAACAAGCATGACACCAGTGTTCACAAATATGTACACAATGATCATCGTTTGTGTAAGTCAATTAAGGAAAACCTTGTAGCTATTCATAGATATGCAAATTAGGTTCACACGCATGCGCATTACGCGGCGCGTGCCGATCCCCCACGTGCAAGTTTGTGTACAAAATGATAAACATTAAACATTAAATAATAATAAAAGTTACTTACGTGTCTCGGTAAGAATTTCAACTTTTGATTACCTAGTTACCACATTGTTGAATTACAGTACCTTCTTTATGAAGATCTAAAGAAAGTACGCGAAAAAGCGATTTGTCGGAAACTGCTTGCCGTCAGAAACTGCTTCTCAACCAGTAAACTCCTCAGATTGTCTTTTATCATGTAAAAGTCCATTTACATTCCAGGAACAGACCTTTAGCCTACCCTCATCAAATCCCTATCTCTTCATCGCAATTCCCTCACTCACAGGGTGCCCGTTCACGTACAGAGTGTCATAAGAAAGCCAGGTACGGTCACCCTTCTGCTGTTCTTCTTTTATACGTGGCACCATTCGTCTACGTTTCTCGCTAACCTCCCGTGGGAATTGCTTGAAAACATAGTTGCCAGTCCCCTTTAACGCACTTGACTGCCTCCTTACCAGCTTCCTCTCCTTAAATAGTGTAAATTTGGCAACAATATTTCTACTGGACCCCTGCCTTCTCTGACCCATCCTGTGTACTCTGTCAAACTTAAAGCTGTCCACAAGTTCCTGTGCCAGTTTTATCTTCTCCATCATAAAGTCCCTGATCACTCTCTCGCAGTCCTCTGGGCTAGCATTAGCTCCCTAGGCCTCCGGTATGTTGCTGAAAACCAGGTTATTGCGCATGGATTGCGCCTGAAGGTACACAAGCTCTGCCCTCATTTCTTCCTCCCTGGTTTCCAATCCCAACACCTGTTCCGATATCTTAGTTAAGTTGAAGTCCGCTGATTCGACCCGGTCCTCCACCCTGTTTATTCGCTCACTAGTCTTCTTCTCATTGTCATGTATATATGTCCAAAGTTTTTTCAAATCATTTTCAAAACTCCCCACCTTCGTTTGTAAAGTTTCCAAAGTTTGGGTCTGACTTTCCATTCTCCCATCTAGTTGTGTCAATTTAGAATTTATGCCACTTAAACATTGCATGATGTCTGCGTTGGTGGGTTCTTTGTTTACATCCGCCATGTTTGAAGATTCAAAATTCGTCACGGTATTCGATGACTCCTCATCACTCTCCAAGAAAAGATTCGTCAAAAATCCACTGTTCTCCAGATAATCTCTGTCACTAGCATATATATAAAAGAATTTGTTTGACTTAGAACTTTACTTAAACATGTATTTATCCCCTCCGGTGTTTTACTCCATGTTTCCCACTTTTCCTCAGGTTCATTGTTTACACTATTGTCGCTTGCTTTTCTACGTTTATTTCCACGTCTTCCCATGAATTAACACTATTTTTCGGAAAAGAGCGTCACTAATACTATAATTATGCCCCCCTTCGAAGAAGAGGGGTATATTGCTTTGCACAGGTATGTCGGTATGTCGGTCGGTCGGTCGGTCCGTCGGTCCGTCGGTAGACCAAAGCTTGTCCGAGTGATAACTCAACAATTCCTGGACGTATGGTCATCAAACTTTACATGAAGGTTGGGCCTGACCAGTAGATGACCCCTATTGATTTTGGGGGTCATCGGGTCAAAGGTCAAGGTCACAGTGACCTTTAATGGTAAAATAATTTTAAAGCTTGTCCGAGTGATAACTCAACAATGCCTGCACCCATGGCCCTCAAACTAGACATGGAGGTTGGGCCTGTCCAGTAGATGACCCCTATTGTTTTTGGGGGTCATCAGGCCAAAGGTCAAGGTCACAGTGACCTTGAATGGTAAAAGGTTGTCCGAGTGATAACGTGACAATGCCTGCACCCATGGCCCTCAAACTTGACTTGGAGGTTGGGCCTGACCAGTAGCTGACCCCTATTGTTTTTTGGGCTCAATGGGTCAAAGGTCACAGTAACCTTGAATGGTAAAAAGTTGTTCGAGTGATTACTCAACAATGCCTGCACCCATGGCCCTCAAACTTGACTTGGAGGTTGGGCTTGACCAGTAGATGACCCCTATTGTTTTTGGGGGTCATTGGGCCAAAGGTCAAGGTCACAGTGACCTTGAATGGTAAAAGGTTGTCCGATTGATAACTCAACAATGCCTGCACCCATGGCCCTCAAACTTGACTTGGAGAATTGGCCTGACCAGGAGATGACCCCTATGGTTTTTGGGGGTCATCTGGCCAAAGGTCAAGGTCACAGTGACCTGGAATGGTAAAAGGTTGTCCGAGTGATAACTCGACAATGCCTGCACCCATGGCCCTCAAACTTGGCATGGAGGTTGGGCCTGACCAGTAGATGACCCCTATTGATTTTAGGGGTCAAAGGTCAAGGTCACAGTGACCTTGAAAGCAAACTCGACAATTCTTGGACCAAACTTGACATGAAGGTTGGGCCTGCCCAGTAGATGACCCCTATTGACTTTGGGGGTCATCAGGCCAAGGTCAATGTCACAGTAACCTTTAACGAAATTTTTTTTAACAAATTTTCCCCCACTGATATTTCAACAATGCCTGAACCTATGATCAATAAACTTGACATGGATGTTAAGCCTGACAAGTAGATCACCCTTATTGATTTTAGGATTCATAGAGCCAAAGGTCAAGGTCACAGTGATCTTGAATGGTAAAAGGTTGTCCGAGTGATAACTCAACAATGCCTGAACCCATGGCCTTCAAACTTGACTTGGAGTTGCATCTGACTTGTAGATGACCCCTTATGATTTAAGGGGTCATCGGGTCAAAGGTCAAGGTCACAGTGACCTTGAACGAAAAGAACTTGTCTTGTGATAACTTGACAATGCCTGCACCCATGGCCCTCAAACTTGACATTTCGGTTTCTGGTAACCAGCTGATGACTCTGGATTTTGAGTTCATAGAGTCAAAGGTCATGACGGTCATAACACACTTTATCCTCACACTTTAATGGTCATAATCTTAAAACAGCAACAAATCAGCTGTCATTTCGGTCCATGCATATTTCATTCAATTGTCCATATAATCCTGACAACATGGCGCTCAGGGGGGGCATAATGTTTGACAAACATCTCTTGTTAACATATCTGTTACAAATTTATTTAAGTTTAGTCCAGTTTTCCAAAGAAAAAACACAAAATCTAGCCGAGCTCGAATTTTTGACTTCTTCACCTGATCACGTGACATTCAGAATCCACATCGTCCCATTAACCTTATTTAAATTATTTTTTTCAATTTCAACACCAGGACTGCCATCTCCAAATGAGGATCCAGGTTAATCTCATTTGAAAAAAAAGTATATTTTTGCGCTGTTTTGAGACATTTTTTTTTCAAAATTAATAAATGTAAATAAATCTCATGGAATGAATGTTTTTGCTGATGTTTTAATTGTGTTTGTTTCATATTGTTTGAATCATTTACGCGTAAAAAAATTCTGAAAATAAAAGCCTTTTTTTAAAACACGTTTTCGAATTTTCGCTGAATAAAATCCCTGCCATTGCTATATTATAACCAAGTTCAATAACCAGAGGTTGATTCCTAATGCTGATATTCCAAGTACACGCTATTGATGCCTCAGCTGTCCGCATAGAATAAAACCAAACAAGATTAATACTGTTGGGTCTGTTCATGGTACCTGCTTTTACTTGCCCAATTCCGACCAGAGTCTGATCTGTGTCTGCTTAAGTCACACAATGGCAAATGGTGTCCATTTTAAAATGTCGACAGCAGCCAATGGATGCAGACAGTAGACATGGAAAGTGTGCCCATGGAATATCGGCCTAAACTAGTATACACTTTACAATGCACTTCACGACCTTGTTAATAGGTTAACTTTGTTGTACAATCTTTACATTATTACAACATCAATATGGGAATGGAAAAACTAAGGCGGAGCTAAAGCATTCAGTAACTAGCATGCAGAGGCGGAGCTAAAGCATTCAGTAACTAGCATGCAGAGGCGGAGCTAAAGCATTCAGTAACTAGCATGCAGAGGCGGAGCTAAAGCATTCAGTAACTAGCATGCAGATAAATTACAGTGCTATCAAAAAAAATATACTGCACGGTTGTGGTTGGAGCAACTTAAAATTACAAGTTAGTTACAGAAGTTGCTGACTAAACCTGAGGCCCCAGGCAATTTCTCGAAACTTCTTATTTCAATTAGCCGAAATACATACTGAAATTGAATTTTGATAAATGAAAAATGGTGTATGTAATTATCATAAAGATAATTTCTATCTAAAGTATAAAAACTCTTAAAGAAGTTAATATTATTCAATTTATTGAAAACCAAAAATAATGAGATTAGCTCAAACTTTTTGGTAATAGATTTGTAAAAGCAACAGCCTTATTGTACATCAATGTTCTCACATGCCAACACCTTCAGCTATAAGTATTATAATCAGGCCTCCAAAAAACCAACAATTTGCTGTCTGGACCGGTTTTGACCATGCCGGACCAATTTCAGTAACAGAAAATGTTTAAAAAATCAGTCAGAAATATGTCCAAAACTGCTAAGGCCTAAAAAAAAAATTGTTTGGTTAGGGTTACATCCTTTTCAAAAATAGGTAGGGTAGGTAGGCTTTTTTTTTTTTTTTATTTTTTTTTTTTATTAGGCTTTATATAAGAATATCATTTTCATCATTGGAGAATGGTGTTAAAGCTATCTTCTGTATAAGCATTTAAGGTTTAAATTACATATTGAAAAGCAATTTAAAAAAAAATTTTTTTTAGTTTTTCATTTTTTTTTCAAACTGACTATAAAAACGGTAGGGTCGGCGCCTATTCCGTAGGTAGGGTCGGGTAACCCGAACCAAATGTATTTTTTTTTTAGGCCTAAGTTAGGGAAAGTTGTACGATATTGGGTAACCGGTTAAAGAAGTACATATATAACAGATTAATTGATGCACAAAATCCCTAAAATTTCCTTAAAAGTGAATCGATATGTAAACAACATTTAAAAGAAAAACAAATATACTAATCAAACGCATGCTGAAAATGTTCATTGAAAATATAAATAAAATCGTAACATCTTTGTTATTTCCAGGTACGTTGACCCGATGCCTTGAAAGCCTCGAAAGAGTCGAGCAGGAACACCCGGATAGCAACTCCACCACAGAGGCACTCAAACAGGTATGTTATCGCATCTGACGTATTTTACTCGTAATAGTTGAGGCACCCACAGCCTGCGATAATAAGACTATTCACAAGCACTTTAGTGCAAGTGTATTATTTCTTTCACATGGTCTGTGGATGATGTAACTGTTTTATGCTGTGTTGTCAATGACAATGTTCAATAAAAATTGTGGGTTAAATTTAATAGCATTGTAACTTATTGGCACAGTAGTTATTGAATGGTTGATCGGCCCATTCTAATATTGTTATCACTCTGATATGGAAAGTTAATGTGTTGACCAAATCAAAGAGACCCCGCTCAAACGATTAGTGCACCTAAAGTTTATGTAATTTGTTTTAACATTCTTAGCTTGTTGGTATTCCGAAGAAAACAGTCGAGTTTTTGGTGATAGCCATCAAGGTGTCACCGTAATGGCTTGTAAATACATAAACCTTCACCTTCGAAATAACACAAAGAATTGAGAAGCCATTTAAGTTATTCACATGAAACTTAGACCGTACGTTGCAAGGAACAATATGCACATGGGTAGCAAGGGCTTAACTCTGGAATAAGTAATGTTTGAATTATTTCCCTTTATTGACTGAAAAAACAACACCAGAAGAGCAGGAGACCATTCTAACCACAATTATGCACGTTTAGGGAACTTCACAATTCACATGAATTATTATTTTTTGTTGTCGTTTTTCTGACTGTGATTTAGTCCCTTTAAGCCACTATTTTCTTTGTCCATCAGTATTGACCATGGTTGTGTATAACCCAGCATTTGGACAAGGTCTGATCACCAGGCGTGATGACCACAGTAACAAATTAACCCAATATTTGGACAAGTTTCGTGCATTGCTTGTTATCATTTTAATTAAAGAGTTGTATATTATTGATAATTGATGCATAAAGTCTTAATACATATGAATGACAAAGGTGATTAGCCATATATCTCAAATTGCCTTGGAGGTTTTATTATAATTTTACCTGACCTGTCTATGTAATATAGGTTACGGGGTTAGTAGGAGACCCGATATGGGATATACGGGGCAAAGGAAACCATATTGGATGAGAGCAAAGCTCGAACCCGAATATGGTTTCCTGTGCCCAGAATATCCCATATCACGTCACCTATTTAATAAGCCCCATAACATATATAACGTGTTGACAACCTGTTTACATGTTTGAATGTTTCATTAATATCCATCAAAATATTCATTGGAATCAGAAAATAGACACCATTTTGGTACAATATAAATTTGGTGACCCAATATGGAAAAATATGTTTACATGTGAAATGTTTCATTCATTCATTGGAATCGGAAAAAAAGGCGCCATTTTGGTAAGACATGAATTTGGTGACCCAATATATGGAATAATATGGGGTCACCATGTGACCAGTCCTGGACCAATGGCGTTGCGTCATTTATGTTGGAGGCGTTATATATTTTAAAATCAATGCGCCGTTTTTTATGATTATTTAATTTCATACTACAATATCATTATGGCATTTATTTCTTCCATACTGTTTTTTCTGTAATCAATTCAATTCTATTCAATGTACATACATTCCAAAATCTGTTCTTCTTTTCAAAAAACATGTTTGGTTTCTTTTAAAGCTGCACTTTCACAGATTTACCATTTTGATAACCTTTTTATTTTTTGGCGTGGAATGAGCCAATTTCCATGTAAATATCTGTAAACCAGTGATATAAGACTGCTGACAAAATATCAGATGGCAGATTTACATATTTACGTCCAAAAATTATTATTTTATGGCTAAGTGTAACTAATGGTTTAAGAAAAATGCATAAAACATCATTTTTTGAACCTAATATGAGAATCTGCAATCTGATGTTTTGTCAGCAGTCTTATAACACTAGTTTTCTTGCACTTTCACATAAATTGGCTCATTCGAAAACAAAAAATAAAACAGTTGTCAAAACGTTTAATCTGTGAAAGTGCAACTTTAACAAATATCAGGAAATAACTATTATTGTTCTCTTTACTTATAAGCCCCTGTTGATATGAGCCAAAAAAAAAATGAAATTTAAATGGTAAAGAGAAATTAACTTAAAGCTGCACTCTCACAGATATACCATTTTACAACTTTTTTTGTCTTGGAATGAGCAAATTTTTGCGTAAATATCTGCAAACCAATGATATAAGATTGCTGACAAAAAGTCAGATTGTAGATTTTCATATTTCTGTTCGAAAATTAAAGTAAAAATGCATAAAACATCAATTTTTGAACTAAAATATAAAAATCTGTGATCTACTTGTTTTCAGCAGTCTTATATATCTAGTTTCCATTAATTTTTGCTACAATTTGCTTGTTCCTAGACAAAAAATAAAAAAAGTTGTCAAAACGTTCATTCTGTAAGAGTGCAGCTTTAATATGTCATAGTTTTGTTATTTTGTGAAATATTTATAAGTACTACACTTAAGCTAGTAATTAATTAGTTAAAACCATAATTAAGGAAGCAACACAATATGACCTTGTTGTTAAATGGGGTTTTCCATTCATTATTCCACCACTTGAAAAAGTGCAAAATATTACCCTGCGCCCACTTCCCCCCCCCACATTTTTTTATGTTGATATTTGAGAATAAAAGTAATAAAATAACGTCAAAATGCACCATTTGGATTGCTAAACATTTCTATGGGGAGTAATTACCCCCCCCCCCCCCCACCCCCCTTGAAACATTCTAAGCCATATAAATTATGGTAATAGGGTTAAAATGGGTGTCAAAAGTTTGCACCCCTATTAGTTATGACCCCTTTAACGCTGATTCCTGAACCCGCCCCTGGACATTAAGATTATAATCTCAACTTACAACCAGAACCTTACAACTAGAACACTGTTTTGGCCGTAGATGCTATTTAAAGCTGCACAGCTCTCTCAGATTGATCGTTTTGACAAAACAGTCAATCTGTGAGAGTGCAGCTTTAAAAGAAGGACTTTCATTGTTTATGATTGTCTTTTCTAAATATTCTTCTTTGGTTAAAGTTCAAGTACTTTCACATTTGTATCATTACCACTGTTCATGTCTTGAGAACTACTGGATTTTTTTATTCAGGCCCAAAAAAATAAATTGTTTGTTTCTGATTTTAATATTAAGGCACTTTTCTGTAAGATTGTGTTTCCTGATGTATCTTTTAAAAATTGCAGTAAACTTGTGAAACGGCTCCCTGTTCTTTTAATGTCTTTAATGTGACTCGCTCATGGTTTTTAAAATGTTCTTTCTTTTTACAAAATAAAGTGTGGCAAATCACAAAGAGTGCTAAAACAAAAATACCAAAAAAATTGAACCTTTCAGCAAATGTTGATATTTGCTCGAATATCGTCTTTGAAGACCATAATTTTCATTAGCGTATATAACGCCATTGAAATTTAATTTAGGCTGTGGTGTTGAGTGATTGGTTGATTGACATTATCACGTGATGTTATCAATGTATTCTTAACAGTTTTACATATCCACCACTTTTGTAAAATTCTGGTGGCTGTGTGGACTAGCAGGCTGTTTTCTAATTATTTCTTGACTTTACTGGCGTTGGTTCAAACCCCACTAAAACCAAAATATTTTTTCTGCAATTTCAATACCGTAGAGTAAGATAATGATTAAATATGTGTTTTCAGATGCATTACCGGAAAAACTAATTATTGGTCCAAAAACATGAGCGAGTCACTTGAATATGATTATCCAACATTGTAAATATCATTTGTATTTTTACATAACCTTCTTTGCATGGAGCATGAATGTAATCAATTTCAGATACTCAATGCTGCGTACCAAGTTGAGATAACAGTCCGATCAAGTTCTACTTTCATCCATTTACTCCTCCAAAGAATGAAGCAGGTAATACCATGTGACCTGGTCATGTGATCAAGTCATGTGACTGGGCAGCCTGGTGATGTTGTTTTGCAGTCAGGGAATGCCTGTTGTGCTTTAACTTATCAATAAGCATGTGCAATAATGAACGTACAATAATAAAAGTTTTATAGAAATAATGTATTTTCATTTAATCAAGAATCATATATGACATTAGCTGTAGACTAACACTGAATGCATAAAATTCTGTATTTTTCTACATAGACGTACATTCCCTAATAGATGTTCAGGGGGACTGTTTTTTGGTATTATCACACAACATAATAAGAAAAGTTTTCATGATTAAAAACCTTGTTTTAGCTCATTTGGCTGTTAGATGATATATCAGTCGGTCATTTTGTTGACATTTAATTTATACGCTTGTGTACAACTCTTAGGTTAAATAACACCAATTTTAAGTTACACAACACCAATTTTGGAGAATTTTTTTTAATCACGTTCATAAAAATGACATTGCAGGGTGCATTTATTTTGAAAAATATGGTATATGTATTAGATATCTGAGATTCATAAGAAAAAAATCATGTAGGTCTGCTAGATTTGAGCATATTCAAATATATATAATTATGAGCTTTGGTATTTGATATTAATTGAGCTAAAATGTACTTCACTTTGAAATGGAAATAATATGATTGAAACTGTATCAATGGTAAATGTGCAGGCTACTCGATATGGATGGATATATAAGGTGATTGAATGTGCATCGAATGATCAAAGCTTTGGACAATCTTGGCTATGTACAGCTTATATAAAGCCTGCTTAAAACAGCCAAAAACGACCTCAAACTTAATGAGACAAAATCGTTATTCTTTTCTGTCCAGGCATGCATTCCAACTTTTAACAGTCTTTAAACTATCTGCAATCGACTTCCACTTTCTACTTAGTTCCAAGTGAGGGCATGGAGGGGTAAAAAATTTGGTACCGGGTCCCTGATCATCAACTGCCCATGGTTACCTGGATATGGGTTATTAATTATATACATACATTCAGCAGAATAATCATGTCATATAACAAAAACCATGTTGTCTGAAACAAAAATGGTTCGGAAGTCTTTTTATCTTGTGTCAAAAAAGTTGTCAAAACGTTCATTCTGTAAGAGTGCAGCTTTAATATGTCATAGTTTTGTTATTTTGTGAAATATTTATAAGTACTACACTTAAGCTAGTAATTAATTAGTTAAAACCATAATTAAGGAAGCAACACAATATGACCTTGTTGTTAAATGGGGTTTTCCATTCATTATTCCACCACTTGAAAAAGTGCAAAATATTACCCTGCGCCCACTTCCCCCCCCCCACATTTTTTTATGTTGATATTTGAGAATAAAAGTAATAAAATAACGTCAAAATGCACCATTTGGATTGCTAAACATTTCTATGGGGAGTAATTACCCCCCCCCCCCCCACCCCCCTTGAAACATTCTAAGCCATATAAATTATGGTAATAGGGTTAAAATGGGTGTCAAAAGTTTGCACCCCTATTAGTTATGACCCCTTTAACGCTGATTCCTGAACCCGCCCCTGGACATTAAGATTATAATCTCAACTTACAACCAGAACCTTACAACTAGAACACTGTTTTGGCCGTAGATGCTATTTAAAGCTGCACAGCTCTCTCAGATTGATCGTTTTGACAAAACAGTCAATCTGTGAGAGTGCAGCTTTAAAAGAAGGACTTTCATTGTTTATGATTGTCTTTTCTAAATATTCTTCTTTGGTTAAAGTTCAAGTACTTTCACATTTGTATCATTACCACTGTTCATGTCTTGAGAACTACTGGATTTTTTTTATTCAGGCCCAAAAAAATAAATTGTTTGTTTCTGATTTTAATATTAAGGCACTTTTCTGTAAGATTGTGTTTCCTGATGTATCTTTTAAAAATTGCAGTAAACTTGTGAAACGGCTCCCTGTTCTTTTAATGTCTTTAATGTGACTCGCTCATGGTTTTTAAAATGTTCTTTCTTTTTACAAAATAAAGTGTGGCAAATCACAAAGAGTGCTAAAACAAAAATACCAAAAAAATTTAACCTTTCAGCAAATGTTGATATTTGCTCGAATATCGTCTTTGAAGACCATAATTTTCATTAGCGTATATAACGCCATTGAAATTTAATTTAGGCTGTGGTGTTGAGTGATTGGTTGATTGACATTATCACGTGATGTTATCAATGTATTCTTAACAGTTTTACATATCCACCACTTTTGTAAAATTCTGGTGGCTGTGTGGACTAGCAGGCTGTTTTCTAATTATTTCTTGACTTTACTGGCGTTGGTTCAAACCCCACTAAAACCAAAATATTTTTTCTGCAATTTCAATACCGTAGAGTAAGATAATGATTAAATATGTGTTTTCAGATGCATTACCGGAAAAACTAATTATTGGTCCAAAAACATGAGCGAGTCACTTGAATATGATTATCCAACATTGTAAATATCATTTGTATTTTTACATAACCTTCTTTGCATGGAGCATGAATGTAATCAATTTCAGATACTCAATGCTGCGTACCAAGTTGAGATAACAGTCCGATCAAGTTCTACTTTCATCCATTTACTCCTCCAAAGAATGAAGCAGGTAATACCATGTGACCTGGTCATGTGATCAAGTCATGTGACTGGGCAGCCTGGTGATGTTGTTTTGCAGTCAGGGAATGCCTGTTGTGCTTTAACTTATCAATAAGCATGTGCAATAATGAACGTACAATAATAAAAGTTTTATAGAAATAATGTATTTTCATTTAATCAAGAATCATATATGACATTAGCTGTAGACTAACACTGAATGCATAAAATTCTGTATTTTTCTACATAGACGTACATTCCCTAATAGATGTTCAGGGGGACTGTTTTTTGGTATTATCACACAACATAATAAGAAAAGTTTTCATGATTAAAAACCTTGTTTTAGCTCATTTGGCTGTTAGATGATATATCAGTCGGTCATTTTGTTGACATTTAATTTATACGCTTGTGTACAACTCTTAGGTTAAATAACACCAATTTTAAGTTACACAACACCAATTTTGGAGAATTTTTTTTAATCACGTTCATAAAAATGACATTGCAGGGTGCATTTATTTTGAAAAATATGGTATATGTATTAGATATCTGAGATTCATAAGAAAAAAATCATGTAGGTCTGCTAGATTTGAGCATATTCAAATATATATAATTATGAGCTTTGGTATTTGATATTAATTGAGCTAAAATGTACTTCACTTTGAAATGGAAATAATATGATTGAAACTGTATCAATGGTAAATGTGCAGGCTACTCGATATGGATGGATATATAAGGTGATTGAATGTGCATCGAATGATCAAAGCTTTGGACAATCTTGGCTATGTACAGCTTATATAAAGCCTGCTTAAAACAGCCAAAAACGACCTCAAACTTAATGAGACAAAATCGTTATTCTTTTCTGTCCAGGCATGCATTCCAACTTTTAACAGTCTTTAAACTATCTGCAATCGACTTCCACTTTCTACTTAGTTCCAAGTGAGGGCATGGAGGGGTAAAAAATTTGGTACCGGGTCCCTGATCATCAACTGCCCATGGTTACCTGGATATGGGTTATTAATTATATACATACATTCAGCAGAATAATCATGTCATATAACAAAAACCATGTTGTCTGAAACAAAAATGGTTCGGATGTCTTTTTATCTTGTGTCAAAAAAGTTGTCAAAACGTTCATTCTGTAAGAGTGCAGCTTTAATATGTCATAGTTTTGTTATTTTGTGAAATATTTATAAGTACTACACTTAAGCTAGTAATTAATTAGTTAAAACCATAATTAAGGAAGCAACACAATATGACCTTGTTGTTAAATGGGGTTTTCCATTCATTATTCCACCACTTGAAAAAGTGCAAAATATTACCCTGCGCCCACTTCCCCCCCCCCCACATTTTTTTATGTTGATATTTGAGAATAAAAGTAATAAAATAACGTCAAAATGCACCATTTGGATTGCTAAACATTTCTATGGGGAGTAATTACCCCCCCCCCCCCCACCCCCCTTGAAACATTCTAAGCCATATAAATTATGGTAATAGGGTTAAAATGGGTGTCAAAAGTTTGCACCCCTATTAGTTATGACCCCTTTAACGCTGATTCCTGAACCCGCCCCTGGACATTAAGATTATAATCTCAACTTACAACCAGAACCTTACAACTAGAACACTGTTTTGGCCGTAGATGCTATTTAAAGCTGCACAGCTCTCTCAGATTGATCGTTTTGACAAAACAGTCAATCTGTGAGAGTGCAGCTTTAAAAGAAGGACTTTCATTGTTTATGATTGTCTTTTCTAAATATTCTTCTTTGGTTAAAGTTCAAGTACTTTCACATTTGTATCATTACCACTGTTCATGTCTTGAGAACTACTGGATTTTTTTTATTCAGGCCCAAAAAAATAAATTGTTTGTTTCTGATTTTAATATTAAGGCACTTTTCTGTAAGATTGTGTTTCCTGATGTATCTTTTAAAAATTGCAGTAAACTTGTGAAACGGCTCCCTGTTCTTTTAATGTCTTTAATGTGACTCGCTCATGGTTTTTAAAATGTTCTTTCTTTTTACAAAATAAAGTGTGGCAAATCACAAAGAGTGCTAAAACAAAAATACCAAAAAAATTGAACCTTTCAGCAAATGTTGATATTTGCTCGAATATCGTCTTTGAAGACCATAATTTTCATTAGCGTATATAACGCCATTGAAATTTAATTTAGGCTGTGGTGTTGAGTGATTGGTTGATTGACATTATCACGTGATGTTATCAATGTATTCTTAACAGTTTTACATATCCACCACTTTTGTAAAATTCTGGTGGCTGTGTGGACTAGCAGGCTGTTTTCTAATTATTTCTTGACTTTACTGGCGTTGGTTCAAACCCCACTAAAACCAAAATATTTTTTCTGCAATTTCAATACCGTAGAGTAAGATAATGATTAAATATGTGTTTTCAGATGCATTACCGGAAAAACTAATTATTGGTCCAAAAACATGAGCGAGTCACTTGAATATGATTATCCAACATTGTAAATATCATTTGTATTTTTACATAACCTTCTTTGCATGGAGCATGAATGTAATCAATTTCAGATACTCAATGCTGCGTACCAAGTTGAGATAACAGTCCGATCAAGTTCTACTTTCATCCATTTACTCCTCCAAAGAATGAAGCAGGTAATACCATGTGACCTGGTCATGTGATCAAGTCATGTGACTGGGCAGCCTGGTGATGTTGTTTTGCAGTCAGGGAATGCCTGTTGTGCTTTAACTTATCAATAAGCATGTGCAATAATGAACGTACAATAATAAAAGTTTTATAGAAATAATGTATTTTCATTTAATCAAGAATCATATATGACATTAGCTGTAGACTAACACTGAATGCATAAAATTCTGTATTTTTCTACATAGACGTACATTCCCTAATAGATGTTCAGGGGGACTGTTTTTTGGTATTATCACACAACATAATAAGAAAAGTTTTCATGATTAAAAACCTTGTTTTAGCTCATTTGGCTGTTAGATGATATATCAGTCGGTCATTTTGTTGACATTTAATTTATACGCTTGTGTACAACTCTTAGGTTAAATAACACCAATTTTAAGTTACACAACACCAATTTTGGAGAATTTTTTTTAATCACGTTCATAAAAATGACATTGCAGGGTGCATTTATTTTGAAAAATATGGTATATGTATTAGATATCTGAGATTCATAAGAAAAAAATCATGTAGGTCTGCTAGATTTGAGCATATTCAAATATATATAATTATGAGCTTTGGTATTTGATATTAATTGAGCTAAAATGTACTTCACTTTGAAATGGAAATAATATGATTGAAACTGTATCAATGGTAAATGTGCAGGCTACTCGATATGGATGGATATATAAGGTGATTGAATGTGCATCGAATGATCAAAGCTTTGGACAATCTTGGCTATGTACAGCTTATATAAAGCCTGCTTAAAACAGCCAAAAACGACCTCAAACTTAATGAGACAAAATCGTTATTCTTTTCTGTCCAGGCATGCATTCCAACTTTTAACAGTCTTTAAACTATCTGCAATCGACTTCCACTTTCTACTTAGTTCCAAGTGAGGGCATGGAGGGGTAAAAAATTTGGTACCGGGTCCCTGATCATCAACTGCCCATGGTTACCTGGATATGGGTTATTAATTATATACATACATTCAGCAGAATAATCATGTCATATAACAAAAACCATGTTGTCTGAAACAAAAATGGTTCGGATGTCTTTTTATCTTGTGTCATTTCTGTTCATATGAGCTCTGTCTTTGTGACAGAGTGGTGGTGGTTATGTCATCTATGAAAAAGTACATGGATTAAAGAAATAGCTTTATAATTTCAACAAGCAGCAGGTGAAATAGCTAACGTTACAGACCCAAAATCACAAATCATTTAGATGGTATTGCTGTATTTGTTGGGTTCCGGGTACTCATATTATTCCCAGGTGACCCCTCAAAAATGTACCCAGCTGGCGGGTTTACCTACCAAAATATACCCCTGCCGGCAGGTTCCCACCAAAATGTACCCTAGCCAGCGGGTTCCCATCAAAACGTACCCCTGCCTGTGGGTACAGGTAACCCATCCATGCCTTACAACTTGGACAATCATTCTTTCACAAAACATTCATTTCATTTTATGTAAGTCATCATTAACCCAGAAAGGTTCTTATTAAGTACACTAATTTCAACAGTACCGAGAAGTTGAGTTGGTGTATTTTGAAAGAAACAAACTTGTATCAACCTTTATGTTTAAATTGTGTCTATATATTTGTTTTGTATATTTAACAATTTTGTTCATTATTAAAGAAAAATGAAATTCCCAAATTGAGTCAAAAATTGATTCCCAATCAGAAAGTGAGACCCAAAATGGTGGAAAAAGTACTAGGCGTAAAACAGGCAATCATGGCGCTTTAAATCTTGCCAGGATTAAGACCTTCTTCTTCTTGTCTTGATTTAGAGTATTGAGACTCTTAATTGCAAATTTTAATGAATTATAAAATTGTTACTTGAAGGGCAATAATTGTAAAAATTGCTGCATATTTTTAAAATAACATTTTGTTAATATAATAATACACCCTTTTTGTTAAGAACTATTATATATAAGATACAGTTAACATTTTGAAATTTACTTTCCTGAGTCTCATCCTCAAACTGAGACTTAAAACATTTATGAACTGAGACTCAAAATGTTAATGAACTGAGACTCAAAATGTGAAAGAACTGAGACTCAAAATGATCATAAACTGAGACTTAAAACATTTATGAACTGAGACTCAAAATGTTAATGAACTGAGACTCAAAATATGAAAGAACTGAGACTCAAAATGTAAATGAACTGAGACCTATTACCTATGTGAATGAACTGAGACTTAAAATATGAATGAACTGAGACTCAAACTGTGTATGAACTGAGACTCAAAATTATTGAACAGAGACTCAAAATGTTATTGAACAGAGACTTAAAATGATATTGAACAGAGACTCAAAATGTGAATGAATATGGGCTCAGTGTATACCTACTATGATTCATGAACAAACAGCTTCCACAGTTATTATATACTGTGTATGATGTTTGTATGCTTTGCTTGGGATTACAACTTCGGAACACAGTTGTTACTCATCATTTATTTTTCAAAGCTTCAAGTAAATGTGGAAGAATATTTCTAAATTAACCTGCATTCGGAACACCTCGGCCATTTTCTATCCAAAACAAGCTTATTATTAAAAAAAATGCAGGTACATCAGTAGAAGAAGTTTATAAAATTTTAAATAATAGTATTCATTCTGTGTATAGTGTATTTTGTATGACTCAGTTTGAATCAATCGCAAGCTATTATTGTATTATTGTATAAATAAGGAAGAGTCTCAAGAGTAAAGTCATTATGTTTAACTTCTAAATTGAAATTTCTATGTGGTTTGACTTGGAGCGTATGCTGTTTTACTTGGAGCGTAGTAAAATGTAAAGAAGTCAAAATACTTCTGAGGTTGTTGTTCATAGAAAATGGCCGAGGTAATCCAAATATATTAACCTGCTTTGCTCCATCAGATGATAATCACAGCCTATAGGCTTGAATTAGAAATGGAAAACACTTGCAGACAGTCAATACGACGTAAAATGAGGAAGGTAATCAGTTTGAAAGATATGGTGTACTCTTTGGGACAAGTCTTTTAACAGTGAGTTTAGCGAGGTCTAAGCGTTTCCTCCCAATACTCCACAACGCAGTCTGTGTATACCAGGTGATACATTTCGTCATAAATGTTTTCTTCCAAGGCAATATTTTGCTTTAAATAAAGATAACTTCACCATTTTAAATCATACAATCCACAGTCTACGCCACTCACAGAGCACTGCCTTTGGTCCTTTACCAAAGTTTGATTGAGCGTTAAGTTTTTCCTAAACGAACCTTTTCACAAAACCACTGCCTGATGGATCACTGTCAAAACAATAACCTGGAAACAGGTTTGTCGAAGTGTTTGAGGAAACTAATCACCTCATCAAACTCTGGTAATAAGCCAATGGCGGGGCTCTTTAAGTGGCATTGTCTGCCCTTCGTTTCATATCAAATGATGAAGATAAAGGGAAGCTTATTTTGTCTTTATATGCACCAGTCAATTTTAACCCCCCCCCCCCTCAGGTCCGGGGAATAGCGGGGACTTAGTCTTCCGGGCAAGCCAAGCCTGTGTAAACAGGGGACGAACTGCTGGTAAAATCCCTGCCTAATGCCCCGTACCCCAGGGACTCTAGGTAAGGACCATTCCCTGCTATTTTTGGCGCAAAGACAAAACCACCACATTCACCCGACACTGCAGGACCACCTGAAAGGTAAAAACACAGCCCATTTCCCCCGCTATCCACGGTATACCCCCGGACCTTGGGCATGGTGACAATTGACTGGTGCATTATTCAAACCAAAGTATTACCTTGCGACGTTTATGACGTAATTTATCACATGGTATACACACACTGACAACACTATACCTCACTAATGTGAGAGATTAATAATTGTATTAATTTTTTAGCACTATTTATATCAATGTACATTATAAACTTTGCGGAGACTAAAATACAAGTCCTAATGGTACACCATAAATATTGAAGCCGATGGGCATGTTTAAAAATACTGCGCTGTGCATTTGCTGCGGCGCCTTCTTGGAACGTTTACAAATATTTACAGAGCCTTGCATTTTCTTAGAAGAAAATAATATAATCTGGTTATATGTATGCACTTGATGCATTTTTTCTGCTTAAAGGGGCACATAATAGGGTGTTTAAAAAAAAAAAAAAACTTTAAAATTAATGCATTATCATGTTGAACTCATTGGTCTTACATAAAAGATCAAATTAAAAAAAAAAACGCATATCATTTAGGTACATTTAAAAAAATATGAACCATTTTTTATTTTTGTTTAAATTTATTCAGCTATGTGGCCACAAATTCCACCGTTAAAAAAAACACCAAAATATATTACTATTATTTTTTATCTGTAACTAATAAATCATATGCATGTTTTTGATGTCAGATCATTAAAGTCAATGAGTTAAACATGATAATGCATTAATTTAAAAATTAAAAAAATATATTTTGGGGCATCAACCTTTAATTTGTGCACCTTTAAAAATAAATTACTATATGGTAATTAAATTTACAATGTACAGAGAGTGCATACACTTATAAATCATCTTTTAAATGTTATGGAAATACATGCATGACTTTCTGTGTACCAATTCATAGTAAATAATAATTGTTTATAAAAACAAACCCTTAAGCATTACATTTTCTTGAAAAAAACAATAACATAGGCCCAATAATTTATTGTTCAGAAATTTGTTAAAGTTAACAATGGTTAACAATGTGATAAACGACATAGTCCTTATTTTTTTAATGTGAAATATTTTATGATGTGTTCATATATATATAATTAAAACAAATACGGTTTAACAATTGTCTCAAATCTTGTTAATCTTCCTGCGGATCATAAACGTATCTGTGAATTTTCCAGATTTATACAGATTTGAAAGTTAACAAGGATGACATTAAAGCGGCTAGACACCAGATTGTCCGAAAATCGGCAAATGCCGTATTTCCTCAAATCAAGCCTAGAATTGTCAATGCCAGCTAGAAGGGGTCAATGAAATGTCACTTTTTTAATTACATGGTTAAAATAAAAAAAGCAAAAATATTATGTTAAAAATTGCTGTCTCATCTGTGTTTTCCCATTTAAAAAAGCGTATACTGGTTTTCAAGTTTAATTTATATCTGTTTATGAGTACAGATAAATATACTGATGCTATTTTTAAACTTACTGGGATTTACATGGTAGACAACCATAGTAAATTTCGAATTGAATTTTGTTTATGCTCAAAAACTGCGAAAGATGCATGAATGTTTGTGTTTTAAGTGATGTGATACATCAGAAAGTAAGATTCAATGCGTTGTACACAACATGTCAATTTTTAAGTTTTTGACAATTTTTCTTTTTTATCTTGCAATAAATTTATTGTATCATCTGGTGTCTTTTTAATTAATAGCCCCTTTAACATAATTGTTAACTTTGACAAAGTTCTGAACAATAAATGGGTCCATCGTTTGTTTCCCCGAGATTAAAACATAAGCTTCTTGTTTTGGAGATTATTTGTTTATATATAAGAATTAATACTGTAACTAAATATATATCTCTTGTTTCTTAATATGAGGTTCTATGTCTTCAATTGATATTATTCGTGTACTTTCAAAACTTGCTTAACAATTGTCTATTACATAATCATTTCTTCACTCGAGGTTCAAATAAAAAATATTCATTTTAAGGTTAATTTTAAATAAATTGATACATATTTATTATGAACATATTGGCTACTGAGTTTGTTTCTTTAGTTTTTCATATTAATATGAGAAGCATGATTGTAAGGAATAGAAATTTGATATGGATTTTTTTTTTTAATCATGGCTAAACTTATAATATAGAGAACACAGTGATAAAATTATATTTTACATCATAGATTTTAATTGTTGCGAGATGTTGTTAACTGATTGTTAGTATAATTAATGTGTTTGAGCTATAAAAGAAACAAAAAGATTTCCATGTTAACAGTTGATTAGTCTAATTCATGTGTTTCAGGAATGATAAAAACTAAAAAATTTCCATGAGAACAGTTTGTTAGTATAATCTAGTGTTTTGAAGCACACTAAAAATGCAAAGATTTCCATATGATTGTTTGTAAAAGTTGTGTGTTTCAGATATAATTAAAACTAAACGATTTTCATGTTAACAGTTTATAAGTATAATTCATGTGTTTGAAGTATAATAAGAAAAAAAACAACATGTTAACTGAGTGTGTTAGTATAATTCATGTGTTTGATGTATGAACACTAAACTATTTTCACTTTCCATCAGATTGTCCAGGGTATGCCGTGGAGCCAGAGTCCCCGTATTGATGATGATTGGAAGAAAAAAGTTGCTGCCGAGATGTTGGCCAGTCTAAGTGCTACCAGGTATGTCTATGAGGCTATGGTTATAATAAATATTATGCCCCCCCCCCCCTTCGAAGAAGAGGGGGTTTATTGCTTTGCACATGTCGGTCAGTCAGACGGTCCGTCGGTAGACCAAGGCTTGTCCGAGTGATAACTCGATAATTCCTGGACGTATGGTCATCAAACTTGACATGAAGGTTGGGCCTGACCAGTAGGCGACCCTTTTTTATTTTAGGGTTCATCGGTTGAAAGGTCACCTTTGAAAGTAAAAGGTTGTCAAAGCTTGTCCAAGTAATAACTCAACAATGCCTAGACCTATGGTCATCTAACTTGACATGAAGACTGAACCTGACCAGGAAATGACCTCTATTTATTTTAGGGATCATAAAGTCAAAGGTCAAGGTCAAGGTGACCTTGAATGCTAAAAGGTTGTCCGATTGATAACTTGACAATGCCTGCACCCATGGCCCTCAAACTTGACTTGGAGGTTGGGCCCGACCAGTAGATAACTCCTATTGATTTTAGGGGTCATCTGGTCAAAGGTTACAGTGACCTTGGATGCAAACTCTACAATTCCTGGAACTATGGTCATCAATCTTGACATGAACGTTGGGCCTGACTAGTAGATGACCGCTATTGATTTGAGGGGTCTTCCGGCCAAAGGTCAAGGTCATAGAGACCTTTATTGGTAAAAGGATTTTAAAGCTTGCCCAAGTGATAACTCAACAATGCCTAGACCATACAACACAAACACAAACACCAAAAAAAACTAACCCTACATAAACAAAAACAAAAACTACAAACAAACCCCCTTATCAAAACTGCTTTACCGTTAAATGAAGACATGGAGACATGATAATAATTATAATATAATGATACTGTGGAGCTAGAGTCAGTGGATTGACAATGACCGGAAGAAAAAGATTGCCAACGAGGGGTTGGCCTGGGTCTTGGCTCAACCAGGTTAAAAGCCACAGACGTTTTATAATAAAGTTGATAACAATTATTATAAAAGTGTTATTATAATTATGCTTTCCAGTGATTTTTAGATATTTATCAGTGAAATAAAATTGATATTTCATTGTTTCAAACATTGAAAATATCAATTTGATATTTTTCACTATTTTGAAATTTTAGCCCATGACTCAATTTACAAATTGACTTTACTTGCACATACAAATAGGCGGGTTTTTCTAAAAAGTGTTATTAAATTCAAAGATCGATAGCCTATTATCCCCATGAAATATTCTGTAAAATCAGAAAAAAGCATGGGTTCTGAAAATGTAGGAATACATGAAAATTAAGAAGTTTAATATTTCTGCTAAGTAGCCTTTTAACCTGAACCTTGTGTCTGAGAGGCCTACAGACAGAGAGACAGACAGATAGGCGCGTTTCTGTCCAAGCATTTTACAGTCTGAGGATTGAATGGGAAAATCTTTTCTTTTGTATTGAAAAAGGAAATAAATAGTAAGTAGGCAAGTATTACATTGTAAGAGATGATGATGTCATTCCTAAGGCATAGCAAAATGAAATTATTTTTTCTGTTTTCCTGACCTATTCTAAGTTTTTATGTCCAACTATAACATTTAAAAAAAAAAATTCTCCTGAAATCTTTTGGTAGATTCTTGATTTGGAAAGATGTTTTAGGTAGATTCTTCCTTCAAATTGTACGTAAATGTATTTAAAGCTGCACTCTCACAGATTGAACATAATTTTAACTTTTTTTTTGTCTTTTAATAAGCCAATTTTTGCGTAAATCCATGGAAACCAGTTATATAACACTGCTGATAAAAAATTAGATCGCAGATTTAATATTTAAGTTAAAAAATGGATGTTTTATGCATTTTTCTTAAACCGTTAAAAAAATTACATTTTCAGATTAGCAAAGAGCATATCATCCCAGATCAAAGATCGTCTTAACAAATCCCACGATGCCTTTCTGACAGCACTCAAGCAACTGGAAATGAAGCACTCGGGACGACTTACTAAGATCAAAGAGGAGCGGTTGAAACTACGGAAAGTGCATGCACCGAGAGTTGCCAAGGTTGCGCTTGAAAGCACCTCGCTAAAAGATGTCATACTTTATGGTAAGGCTACGATCGATTATTAGCGTGTTTGGTGTTTTCCTGCCAACTCATTAAGTACCCACTTAAAATCGTTTATTAGGCCTCATTTTTATTTATTTTTATTTTTTTTTCATTATGAAATCAAGGAGTTTGTTCTTAACAATCTATTTATTAAAATTAATGTGGTCGCAGAGTTATTATTTTAAGTCCAATTATTTCACAGGCCCTGATTTTTCGAAAGTTCTTAAATTTCACAGACATAAGTAGCTTTATAATATTATGTTGATTAGCAAATTTTGTACTTCTGATTTTGATAAATAAAACTTTAAAACTTACTTTTTTGTGATAATCAGAAAGATCTCTTCAATATACAGTCAAAATACCCTTACAGAGGCAAACATTTCACAAAATTTAGAAGAACAAAAATGGTGAGCTACGATTAGACAACTTGAAACAATTTTAAGTAGTTTCGAGAAATCGGCCCCAGTTGCTTTAAGTTCAGTGTCCTTTTTAGCTTCCAGAAACTTTAACTTCACTAATTCTTGACATTCACAGAGCAGTAAAGAATGAATATTAAATTCAAAATGTTTAGTCTTCCAAGAAAATTAGTACTGCCTTTTTGTACTTTGTTTTGTTATAAATTGTATAGTTTTTAGCTCACCTGAGCATGAAGTGCTCAAGGTGAGCTAATGTGATTGCCCTGTGTCCGTCGTCCGTCATCGTCGTCCGTCAACAAATTGACTGTTAACACTCTAGAGGTCACAATTTGGGCACAATCTAAATGAAATTTGGTCAGAATGTTACCCTCAATAAAATCTTGGACGAGTTCGATATTGGGTCATCTGGGGTTAAAAACTAAGTCACTAGGTCAAATTAAAGGAAAAGCTTGTTAGCACTTTAGAGGTCACATTTATGACTGCATGTTTATGAAACTTAGTCAGAATGTTTATATTGATTAGCTCTAGGCCAAGTTCGAATCTGGGTCATGTGCGGTCAAAAACTAGGTCACCAGGCCAAATAATAGGAAAAGCATGTTAACACTCTAGAGGACACATTTATGACTATATGTTCATGGAACTTGATCAGAATGTTATTCTTGATGATCTTTATTGGAACAGGTGAGCCATACAGGGCCTTCAGGGTCCTCTTGTTCATCAAAATTTACGAATCTATAACTTTGTCATCGTTCCTGTCATGATTCTTTTCAGGTATGCCACAGATGGGGCGAGAAATCGGCCGTGGTCAATACGGAGTTGTCTACTCTTGTGACTCATGGGCAAGTTACACCCCCTGTGCCATAAAGTCAGTTGTTCCTCCGGACGAGAAACACTGGAATGATCTTGCTCTTGAGTTCTTCTACACAAAGTAAGTAGTTTCTCTTTATTCATTAATGGCTCGTCCGCTCATTGGCTTGACTGTTCATAGCCTCGTCTGTTTTTGTAGAAGGAGAATAATTGAGTTATACCCCTTTAACGAGAAAACAACATTGGTATTCCATTCATTTATTTGTGAAATAAGTCACCCTTCCCTTTCTTTCAAATACACGCCTTTTACATGGAAATGAAAATAGACAAACTTATTTTAAAACCCTTTAAATGAGTGAGTTCATGTTATACTTTCAGAAGCCTAAGCAGTATTACTCATCATGAACGAATGAAAAACAGACCTTACTGTCAGTGACATCTATAAAGTAGAGATCTTACCAATTTGTTTAAGCATTATTTCTGACCATGACAGAGGTGTAAATTGTTACGTGGCTCTCTTATCAACTCAAACAGCTACGGAAGAAGTACTCGAGCTGTATATATATGAGGCATCCTAGCCGATTACCATTCAATGAAAATTATGCTGAGAATTGTTTTCAGACATAGATTTAGGAACATCCCTAATCATACATAAGTTGTAACGCGGTGTGACTCAATGATTTACAGAGCTTGACGAAGTTCCCAAGAGGTAAAGAGGCGTCCTAGCTCACTCATATTCTGTTAGATGAAAGTTGACAATTAATTTATTGGTTTGAAATATTTTCAGGAATATCCCCGACCATGACAGAGTCGTTATGTTACGTGGCTCTGTTATCGACTACAGCTACGGAAGTGGTACTCCCGCTGTATTGTTCATCATGGATCGACTTCAGAGAGATCTGTACTCGGCAATCAAACAAAATCTGGACTGGGTCTCAAGGTAAGCCTGGATAGACTGACTGGATTTCAAGGTTTGCTGAGTAGACTGGTTTATTTAATTATTCCTAAAGAAGCGGTATCCCAGCGGTTTTACCTTTCATGGATCTACTACAGAAAGATCTATACTTGGCAATCAAAACAACTCTGGACTGGGTCTCATGGGAAGGCTGGATAGACTGGTTTATTCAATTATTCCTAGGAAAGCAGTATCCCGGCATTATTTCTCATCATCTTTTGTCTACAGAAGAGAGATCTGTTCTCGGATTGTGCTTCAAAGACTGAATAGACTGGTTTGTTCTTCTTGATTAAAATAGCTTGAGTGAGAAGAAATATATTAATAATTAAATATCTTTAAAATGGGACTAGAAATGTGATGCAAGTCATTTGTTGGTCCTTGAAAAATAATATGTTTTATCTGAATAGCGTACAGTTATTGTAAACAATGGTGATGTTTTTAAATGTGATGATTCAGCCAAAATGAGTTCAGTGGAGGTAATGATCATCAACAATTTTCCATATTTCAGATTACAGGTTTCTATCGATGTGGTCGAGGGGATACGGTTTCTTCATGGTCAGGGCCTTGTTCACAGAGATATTAAACTGAAAAATGTCCTAGTAAGTCAACCTTATGTTGTTAACCAATTATGCAGCAAACACTAGATAAATTATTCACAGTGGGTCAATTGTGTAAAACCAGGATAAGTTATCCACAGTAGGTCAATTGTGTAAAACCTGGATAAGTTATTCACAGGGCGAATTGTATAAAACCTGGATAAGTTATCCACAGGGGGGCCAAATGTATAAAACCTGGATAAGTTATCCATATGGAGCAAATTTCATAAAAACCTTGATAATTTATCCACAGGGGGTCGATTGTATAAAACCTTGATATGTTATCCACAGGGCCCAATTGTGTAAAACCTGGATAAGTTATCCACAGGGGGCCAATTGTGTAAAACCTGCATAAGTTAACTACAAAAGGCCAATGGTATAAAACCTGGATAAGTTAGCCACATGGGGCCAATGGTATAAAACCTGGATTAGTTATCCTCAGGGGGCCAATTGTATAAAACCTGGATATGTTATCCTCAGGGGGCCAATGGTATAAAACCTGGATTAGTTATCCTCAGGGGGCCAATGTTATAAAACCTGGATTAGTTATCCTCAGGGGGCCAATTGTATAAAACCGGGATAAGTTATTCTCAGGGGCCAATTGTATAAAAACTGGATAAGTAAACTACAAAAGGCCAATGGTATAAAACCTGGATATGTTATCCACAGGGGGACAATTGTATAAAACCTGGATAAGTTATCCATAGGGGACCAATTGTACAAAAACCTGGATAAGTTATCCACAGGGGGCCAATTGTATAAAACCTGGAAAAGTTATCCATAGGGAGCCAATTGTACAAAAACCTGGATAATTATCCACAGGGGGTCATTGGTATATAACCTGGATAAATTAGCAACAGGGGAGCCAATTGTACAAACACCTGGATAACTTATCCACAGGGGGTCAATGGTATAAAAGCTGGATTATTTAGCAATAGGGGAGCCACTTGTACAAAAACCTGGGTAATTTATCCACATGGGCCTCAATTGTATAAAACCTGGTTAAGTTAGCCACATAGTTGAAAATTGTACAAAAACCTTTGTTAAGTTATCCACAGGTGGCAAATTGTACAAAAACATGGATACCTTATCTGCAGGAAATTGTATAAAAACCTGGATAAATTATTCACAGGGGGCCAATTGTATGTAATGTGGATAGGTTTGCCACAGAGGGCCTATTGATTAAAACCTCTGTAACTTATCCACAGGGGGCAACTGTATAAAACTGGATAACTTATCCACAGATAATCTTTTGGTAAGTTTGCACATTTAAGCAATTTAATTGGTCAACAGTCATTATTGGATAAATATTGACCAATCTATAACCATTTTAACTTAATTTAACCAAACCAAAAAATGAACTGTTTTCATACAATTGGCTGGGTTATCTTCTACCCAGTTTGCACATTTAAATGATATCAATAATTTTGTTAATTGTAATTATTAGATAATAGTTTGCCAACCAATACACATTTTGGACAACTTTAACCGTACCAAAGAATTTAACCAGTTTCATTCAATTGGCTGATGATAGATTAATCTGGTCTTAAGTAGAATTCAAACCAGTACCTATTTAAGATTAGGCAAAAATATTTCTTCAACTATATGGTTTTAGTTACCGTGGTATACGCCTAATTATATGACAAAGTTTTTCTGAATTCATAAACATCAATGGCATGTCTATAATGTTTAAGGTTATTGAAAATGCGTTAAAAAAAACTGTGTTAGACGTTGAACGTTTGATTGTTTAGAAATTAAGCATGGAATAATTATATTTCTTTACAGTTGGATAAGGACAATCGTGGGAAAATCACAGATCTTGGTTTCTGTAAGCCAGAGGCAATGATGAGCGGGAGTATTGTGGGTGAGTATGTCTGCTATCTAGTTCTTTGTTAATAAAGTAATGGTATGTTTCAGCTACTTTTGACTTTAGACAACTGGGGAGACAAGCGGATCTTGGTTTAAGCTAGGCAGGAGTATTTTAGTGGGAGTGGGAGTATCACTCAGTGGGAGTATTTAAGTGGGAGTATCAGTCAGTGGGAGTATTTAAGTGGGAGTATCAGTCAGTGGGAGTATTTAAGTGGGAGTATCAGTCAGTGAGAGTATTTTAGTGGGAGTGGAAGTATTCATATTCATCAATGGGAGTATTTTAGTGGGAGTGAGAGTATTACTCAGTGGGAGTATTTTAATGAGAGTATCAGTCAGTGGGAATATTTAAGTGGGAGTGGGAGTTTTACTCAGTGGGAGTATTTTAGTGGGAGTATCACTCTAGTGGGAGAATTTTAGTGGGAGTATTACTCAGTGGGAGTATCACTCAGTGGGAGTATTTTAGTGGGAGTATCACTCAGTGGGAGTATTTTAGTGGGAGTATCACTCAGTGGGAGTATCACTCAGTGGGAGTATTTTAGTAAGTGGGAGTATCAGTCAGTAGGAGTGTTTTAGTGGGAGCAATATGTTATCAGTTAAGGTTAAGGCAGGGGTTTAGAATATTTATCTAACTAGCAGTCTTTCAATATTTGAGATATATATAATTGATATAATGCTTTTCATGATGTAATCTATTTAAATGAAATACATTCTTTCCTAAAACTACAAAAATGCAGTTCTGTAAAAAAGATTCTTTTTTAGGTACTCCAATCCATATGGCACCCGAGCTGTTTTCGGGACGATATGACAGCAGTGTGGATGTTTATGCATTTGGAATTCTGTTTTGGTACATCTGCGCCGGTAGCGTCCGACTGCCACAGAATTTTGAACAGTGTGCCAACAAGGAGCAGCTTTGGAATTACGTAAAAAATGGTACATATGTGTGTGAATTATGTAAAGATTTGAAATGTTATCATTAAAAACTATTTAGCTCTAACGAGTCTCCAGGAACACCCCCAAATATCAGTTCCATGTTCGTAAAAACCCTTAGATATTTAACAACCTTTCATCCTTTTTAGCTCACCTGTCACGTAGTGACAAGGTGAGCTTTTGTGATCACTCTTCGTCCGTCGTCCATCCGTCCGTCCGTCTGTCCGTCCGTCCGTCCGTCCGTCCGTCCGTCCGTTCACAATTGCTTGTGAACACAATAGAGGTCACAATTTTGACCAAATCTTTATGAAACTTGGTCAGACTGATCATCTCTATAAAATCTAGGTCAAGTTCGATATTGGGTCATCTGGGGTCAAAAACTAGGTCACTAGGTCAATTAGTAGAAAAACCTTGTGAACACAATAGAGGTCACAATTTTAGCCTAATCTCAATGCAACTTGGTCAGAATGGTCATCTCTATAAAATCTAGGTCAAGTTCGATATTGGGTCATCCGCGGTCAATAATTAGGTCACTAGGTCAATTAGTAGAAAAACCTTGTGAACACAATAGAGGTCACAATTTTAGCCTAATCTCAATGCAACTTGGTCAGAATGATCATCTCTATAAAATGTAGGTCAAGTTCGATATTGGGTCATCCGCGGTCAACAACTAGGTCACTAGGTCAATTAGTACAAAAACCTTGTGAACACAATAGAGGTCACAATTTTAGCCTAATCTCAATGCAACTTGGTCAGAATAATCATCTCTATAAAATCTAGGTCAAGTTCGATATTGGGTCATCCGCAGTCAATAACTAGGTCACTAGGTCAATTATTAGAAAAACCTTGTGAACACAACAGAGGTCACAATTTTGACCTAATCTTTATGAAACTTGGTCAGACTGATCATCTCTATGAAATTTAGGTCAAGTTCGATATTGGGTCATCTGGGGTCAAAAACTAGGTCAGTAGGTCAATTAGTAGAAATACCTTGTGAACACATTAGAGGTCACAATTTTAGCCTAATCTCAATGCAACTTGGTCAGAATGATCATCTCTATAAAATCTAGGTCAAGTTCGATATTGGGTCATCCGCGGTCAATAACTAGGTCACTAGGTCAATTAGTAGAAAAACCTTGTGAACACAATAGAGGTCACAATTTTAGCCTAATCTCAATGCAAATTGGTCAGAATGATCATCGCTGTAAAATGTAGGTCAAGTTTGATATTGGGTCATTCACGGTCAATAACTAGGTCACTAGGTCAATTAGTACAAAAACCTTGTGAACACAATAGAGGTCACAATTTTAGCCTAATCTCAATGCAACTTGGTCAGAATGATCATCTCTATAAAATCTAGGTCAAGTTCGATATTGGGTCATCCGCGGTCAATAACTAGGTCACTAGGTCAATTAGTACAAAAACCTTGTGAACACAATAGAGGTCACAATTTTAGGCTAATCTTAATGCAACTTGGTCAGAATGATCATCTCTATAAAATCTGGGTCAAGTTCGATATTGGGTCATACGCAGTCATTAACTAGGTCACTAGGTCAATTATTAGAAAAACCTTGTGAACGAAATAGAGGTCACAATTTTAGCCTTATCTTAATGAAACTTGGTCAGAATGATCATCTTAACATAAGCTAGGTCAAGTTCCGTATTGGGTCAACCCAGGTCAAAAACTAGGTCACTAGGTCAATTAGTAGAAAAACCTTGTGAACACAATAGAGGTCACAATTTTAGCCTAATCTCAATGCAACTTGGTCAGAATGATCATCTCTATAAAATGTAGATCAAGTTCGATATTGGGTCATCCGCGGTCAACAACTAGGTCACTAGGTCAATTAGTACAAAAACCTTGTGAACACAACAGAGGTCACAATTTTAGCCTAATCTCAATGCAAGTTAGTCAGAATAATCATCTCTATAAAATCTAGGTCAAGTTCGATATTGGGTCATCCGCAGTCAATAACTAGGTCACTAGGTCAATTATTAGAAAATCCTTGTGAACACAACAGAGGTCACAATTTTGACCTAATCTTTATGAAACTTGGTCAGACTGATCATCTCTATGAAATCTAGGTCAAGTTCGATATTGGGTCATCTGGGGTCAAAAACTAGGTCAGTAGGTCAATTAGTAGAAATACCTTGTGAACACATTAGAGGTCACAATTTTAGCCTAATCTCAATGCAACTTGGTCAGAATGATCATCTCTATAAAATTTAGGTCAAGTTCGATATTGGGTCATCCGCGGTCAATAACTAGGTCACTAGGTCAATTAGTAGAAAAACCTTGTGAACACAATAGAGGTCACAATTTTAGCCTAATCTCAATGCAACTTGGTCAGAATGATCATCGCTATAAAATGTAGGTCAAGTTTGATATTGGGTCATTCACGGTCAATAACTAGGTCACTAGGTCAATTAGTACAAAAACCTTGTGAACACAATAGAGGTCACAATTTTAGCCTAATCTCAATGGACCTCTACCAAGATTGTTCAAATTATGCCCCTGGGGTCAAAAATGACCCCGCCCCGGGTCACGTGGTTTACATAGACTTAGATATGGAAAACTTAACAAATCTTCTCCAAAACTAGAAGTCCTAGGGCTTTGATATTTGGCATGTATAATTACTTTATGGACATCTACCAAGATTGTTCTAATTATGCCTCTGGAGTGATAAGAGGCCCTGCCCGGGGGTCGCAAGTTTTACATAAGCTTATTTAGTGAAAACTTAAAATCTTGTCTAAAACCACAAGGCCTAGGCATTTGATATATGGTATGTAGCTTTACCTTGTGGTTCTCTACCGAGATTATTCAAATTATGCCCCTGAAGTGATAAGAGGCCCCACCTAGGGGGTCACAAGTTTTACATAGGCTTATATAAGGAAAGTGTTTAAAAATCTTCTTGTCTGAAAATGCAAGGCCTACGCATTCAATATTTGGTATGTATCATAACCAAGTGGTCCTCTACCAAGATTGTTCAATTTATGCCCCTGGGGAGAAGAGGCCCTATCCTAGGGGGAGTCACAAGTTTTGCATAGGCTTATATAGAACAACAAACTTCTTGTCTAAACCAACAAGACATTGGCATTTTATATGTGGCATAACCTAGTGGCCGGCTACCAAGATTGTTCAATTTGTGCACCTGTGGTGAAAAGAGGCCTCACCCTGGGTGTCACAAGTTTTACATAGGCTTATATAGGAAAAAACTTTAAAATTTTCTTGTCTGAAGCCACAAGGACTAGGTCTTAAATATTTGGTTTGAAGCATTGCCTACTGATAGGGTCATGTGGGGTAAAAAACTAGGTCAGTGGGACAAATAAAAGAGTGGCCTCTAGGGGCCATACTTTTCATTGGATCTTTATGATAATAGGTCAGAATGTTCACTTTATTTAGCAAAGCTACAGGTGAGCGATACAGGGCCATCATGGCCCTCTTGTTTTACATTGTTGCCGCTTCATTGACAAACCCCAAGCATATAAATAGCGATACACTTGCCGATCTGTATGCCGCTCCATCACTCCTTTTCATCGCATAGCGCCATATCTAGAATATTTATATGTTAAAAACAAGTCTTGAAGGACCAAAAGTTCATGTACTTGGATTATATTATTAAGAGTGAAGCAGTCAATTGCTGTTGATTAATATTTGCACAGTTTACTCCAGGGTGACAAGTAATTTTGCCGTTGAAATAAGTTTGTCATTGAGAAAATTGCATGTTTCCTTAAAATTTGGGATGTTTGTGTATTAGTTTGCAAAAAATACTTTCTTTAAGACATAATTCAACCAAAGAAGAGGAAATCCAATTCTGCTACAAAGTTCTAGGCCAGCAATGTTTTTTAGGTTAGCCGTAACTTGATTGATTTCTTCTCCAGGTTTAAGGCCAGAGCACTTGCCCGTGTTTGATGACGAATGTTGGGACCTGATGTCGAATTCTTAGGAGTGTGAACCAGCCAAACGCCCGCTGCTCGGGGAAGTGCATGCAACACCTCAGGTTACACAATACCATTTTAATTTCCTTTGATTATAAACCAGGTTGTCTGAAAACTTTGGTTATACGGTTGTGGTATGACCTTGGGTGGACAGATTTATGATCTGGCAGACAATTGGGATGACTTCTCATTTTCTGGGCAGTAACTTGGTCATGCATAAGGGGATTTTAAAATAACTTTGCACTAATGTTCACTATGACAAGATTATGTGTTGCTGAAAGACCAGCCTCTGTAGGTCAAGGTCACATTTAAGGGTCATTGGTTAAAGTTCTTTGTAATTTGACTTAGAGGCTGTAACATAACCATGTATCATATAGTGAACCATATAGTATATAGGTTGAATGTCATGGCCACACTTAAGGATCATTGGTCAAAGTTCTTCGTAATTTGGCCAATGGGCTGTAACTGAACTATGCATAAGTTGATTTTAAAATAATTCTGCACCAAATGTTCACCATAACAAGACAGCATGTCCAGTGAACCATGTAGCATATGGGTTAAAGGTCATGGCCACACTTAATGATGTTTGGTCAAATTTCCATAATTTAGGGGTTGCCAGGGGGTTTCATGGCAATGCATTTGGAGACTAAGAAAACCCATGTACTTTGCTTTAGGGAGCTGTGGCTTGGTCATTTTTTGGCTGATTTTAAAATTGTTGGCACGTATGTTCACCATAAGAAGTCAGTGTGTCATGTGCAAGATCCATGTCAGTAGGTCAAAGGTCAACGTCTCAAGGGTCATTCATCAAAATTCATTGTATTTTAACCTTTCCTGGCTTAAACTTTGAATCCACACTGTGTGCTTTTGTATATGGCATGTCATTTGTTTTTTTAGGGCATCTACGACAGATATCGAAACAAACCAGGCGGACCAACGAAAACAGCGAAAGAATCCCCACCGAAACCGTTGACCCAAAAGAATGTTAAATATAAATTGAAGGACAAGAAGTGACTATCTAACAGTAACAAGGCAGATTGGAAAACCAAGTGCCTTTATGGAACCATTTTTGTCCATGATCATTGACTTTGTGACAGACTTGTCTCATAATTTAAGGGTTTCATGTTCAAAGCAGGGTAAAGGGCTTAGGGTTCTTCCATTTAAACATTTAGGCACTTTTGAATTATATAACCACCCTTTTGGGGTCCAAATTAGTGAAAAAAGATACCCACCCCTATACTAAGAAAAAAATTGCCTTCACCCTGTGGGGGTATATGAAATTGTAGCCGATGCAATTGATACTAATTTGTAGTTTTTTTTTCTAATTTTGATGCAAGTGTGCAAGCAAATATCAGCTGTAAAAAAGTCATTAGCTCTCGATTTCAGGGCTCATCTTGGGCCCGTATTCACAAATGCCCAGGGACCATGATTACAAACAGTCTCAAGTCAAAGTCTACACTAAGGCTAAAAAAGGCGTTATTATGAAGGAACAAAAAATCATATTTATTACATTTCTTTTACAAAAAATAAGTAAATAATTGTAAAACATTCAAAAAGTTATATATTTCAGCAAAATTCATCATCAATGTGTTGATACTAGGAAAATCACAATGAAATGATGTTCTGCCATAAGGAGTCTTGAGTCTTAAATCTGACATGAGACTGTTCATAATCACTGCCCCTTCCCATGGCCCCAGGTAATTTTGGCTTCAATAACGATTGAGTTTTGAATGAGTATAAACAAGAAACGAGCATAAGCAACCATTTACAGTGCTCCTGTTTTCATTTTTAGTTCTCCATAACCTCATAATTTTAAATACACGTGACAATTTTGTTAATTGGGTTATGTTTTAAAGGAAGGTATTATTGCAATATAGACAATGTATAACATAATGTATAATGAGATTCAATATTTTATTAAATAATATGCACTGAATTTAACATTAATGCGCTTTTCTTCATTTCATTCATGTTTAGAGCTTTGGGCCGATTGTTCAGAACTTTGATAAAGTTAACAACAAGAATTGCCACATTGTTTTAAATTTTAAACTTTTTCTATACGATGAATTGCTCACAAATTAAAATATGAACAAGTACAGCTGAAACAGTTGTCTCAAATCTTGTTAGAAATACAGCAGATCACAAGTCTAGAATACGATTTGAAAGTTAACAACGAGAACATTAACAACATTGTTAAAAGCTTTTCAGTAGTAGCTGTGAAAATCTTAAATCTGTTGGATCATCACAGATGGCATTGACTTATCAGCATTTGTTTCTTTCTGCTATGTTTTCATCTTTAATACAGAATACAATTCATTTCATACAAAAATGTTGTAGAATAATAAAAATATGACATTAAGCGGATTCAATTTTACGCCTAAAATCATTATTAAACCAGACTCCAGATATGTTATCAAACTTGGCACACATGGTACCAAAGCATTCAAAACTCCTCAGCTATTTTCCATCAAAAACAACCCCGGATGAATGCCGGTTCATCAGTAGAAGTAGTTTGTAACATTTTGACGATGAAAACATTGACAACATTGTTAACTTTAACAAAGTTCGAAACAATTTACCCAGTATTGGTTTGTTCTAATATGCTTGTAGTTCATCAGTATTGCACATTTCAAAAATGGCATGAACAATGACTTTGAAAAACATATACATGTATGCACCAACTGTTCTAAATAATTATTATCCCATTATTAACCATTCATGTAATTGAGCTGTAATAAAGGGAAATGTATGTTCTTGAGTGGTAATAATTGTTCTTGGGTGGTTACAAATCAATGATCTTGATGATGTTGGTTTGAAGGTTCTTTTTTTTCAGTGGTGATCAATGTTTTTGTTCTTGAGTGAAGATTGTTCTTGGGTGATAATGTAGGTTCTTATTTTTCAGTGGTGATTAATGTTCTTGTTCTTGAGTGAAGATTGTTCTTGGGTGATAATGTAGGTTCTTGTTTTAGAGTATTGATGTTTGTTCTTCTTGAATTAAGATTTGTGTTCTTGAGTTTAAATAAAGTTCTTGAGTGGCAGTGAAGATCTTGAGTGATTATATATATATGTTTTTATGGTAATTATTGTTATTGAATGTAGGTTCTTGTTTTAAAGTAATGAGGTATTTTTCTTGATTGAACTTCATGTTCTAGATTGAAGCTGTTTGATCTAGAATGGAAGTGAAGTTTTTGAGAGGTACTGTAGAATCTTGTCATATGTATGTTCTTCACTTGAGGAGGTAATATGTGTGTTCTAGAGTGGAAATGAAAGTCTGAGTTGTAGTATATGTTCTTGAGTGGTAATTGTATGTTCTTGTTAATAAAATAATGTTCTTGATTTCATATGTATGTTCTTGGGTAGTAATGTATGTTCTTGAGTGGCAATGTATGTTTTTGAGTGGTAATGTATGTTCTTGAGTGGCAACGTACGTTTTTGAGTGGTAATGTATGTTCTTGAGTGGCAATGTATGTTTTTGAGTGGTAATGTATGTTCTTAAGTGGCAAGGTATGCCCTTGAGTGGCAATGTATGTTTTGAGTGGTAATGTATGTTCTTGAGTGGCAAGGTATGTTCTTGAGTGGCAATGTATGTTTTGAGTGGCAATGTATGTTTTGAGTGGTAATGTTTGTTCTTGAGTGATATGTATGTTCTTGAAAGGTACTGTTTGTTCTTGAGTGGTAATTTATGTTCTTGAATGGTAATATATGTTCTTGAGTGGCAATGCATGTTTTTGAATGGAACTGTATGTTCTTGAGTGCCATTGTATGTGCTGGAATTCAGTAATGTTTGTACTATACATGTGACAATGCAAGATAATGATTTTGTGCAATACTCTATTTGCTTACCAGCAGGCTTTATAGTTGTATAGGATCTACCATTTTACCACTATGTTTGCAAGCCTACATGTTAAACTTGTGTTGAAAATTATTATGTTATTTGATGATGTGTTATTTGATGATGTCAAAGACATTTCTCATCAGAACATTTATAATAATCTTTAGTGAAGATATACATAGAATATTTGCATGTCTAATCATTGTTATGTTATGTACAAATCATTGTTAACCATTCCCAATTAAATATAACTCTTGTTTCTTCAAAAAGAAATCAGGGTATTGCCACAACTTAACCTTGGTCCATCTTCACTAACATTGTAAGCCTGAATTTGAGACTTGGGCTCAGACAATTGAAATCTTAATTATTTCCAAATATCTATTATATAACATTGTTTATACAAAAAATGTCTGTTTGAATGTAGAACATTTTTGTTTGTAAAAGGCATAACCACTTTTATCATCTTCGCTCCTATAGTAGCATTTTTACAACAAAATCTTTATTTTGCTTTTTTGAGCCTGGCCAAGTGTCAAGATAAGACTTAAAATTGTTAGTAAATACGGGCCTCGCCCTGTATGTAGGTGTGTAATTTTTGGCAGGTGATATGGGGAAGAAAAACACTTGTATTGTTGTATGTAAATAGATAATCAGGTCGTTACAGATATAGATTTATCTTTTAAGGCCACTTATATCTGTCATTGGGCCATTTGTTCAGAAATTTGTTAAAGTTAAAAACATGATGAATGACATCATTGTTAACTTTTAAAGCTGCACTCTCACAGATTGAACATTTTGACAACTTTTTTATTTATTGTCTTGGAACGAGCCAATTTTTGCGAAATTCTATGAAAACCAGTCATATAAGATTGCTGACAAAAAATAGATCGCAGATTTTTATATGTAAGTTCAAAAATTGATGTTTATGCATATTTCTTAAGCCGTTAGTTTAAGCCATAAAACACTAATTTTTGAACGGAAATAGAAAAATCTGCGATCTGATCTTTTGTCAGCAATCTTTTATAATTGGTTTGCAGATATTTACGCAAAAATTTGCTCTTTTCAAGACAAAAAATAAAAAAAAAAGTTGCAAAAATGGTATATCTGTGAGAGTGCAGCTTTAAAGGTAAAAAATAATATGTTGGGCTCCTAAGTTTATAAAAGGCAAGTTCATTTAAAACAATTATCTCAAATCGTGTTATATAAGGAATACGAGGGAACATAAGCCTACAATGAGACCTCCAGAGGAATATCGATTTGAAAGTTAACAACGGTGATGTTAACAATGTTGTTAACTTAAACCAAGTTCTGAACAATTGACTCAATGTCACTAAAACGTTGCATTCAACTTGCTTTAGTGTATTTATAGACCAAATCTCAAAAGAAAATATGATAAAATATTTATATGAATATATAGGTCAGATTAAGTCAATACCATTGTTAATATAGTCCACATGCTGATAAATATTTTCTTTTCTTCATAAGGCCACACTAAATGATTTGTTAAATGGTTTTACCATCCCTGTTATTTTAGAAAAATTAAGTGTTTATAAACATTTTTGAAGGACTGCTCCTCTTTTTTCAGAAGAAAAAATCGAGAAAAAAATGTCCGTTGAAACAATAGATCTATATTAAAAAATTAATTAACAAACTTAAATACCATAAGAATTTTGTCGCATCAAATCAGGCAAAATGTAGGTCTCTGGCCTTTTAGAAAGGCTGAAACAGTTTTTAATTTTTAATATCTTGAAAGTGATAATTGTATTATATATTAAATTATTATAAATAATTGTATAGAAAAAAACAAGTGTGCTTTTGCCCACTTCTGTTTTTAATTGTATTTTAATGTATTTTCATTTCACCCACTTGATTCCATTGTTTTTCGCCAGAGTATATCGAACAAGACATTTGTTGAATGTTTTTTTATTCTTTGTGTATACAGGATGATTTATACCCTCTTGATTATGTAATTATAAGCTGAATATCCAATGTTCTCCCTCTATTTATTTGTTTTATGTATCAAATTGTTACAGATGTGTGATTTTCTACAATAAAGAACACTCACTAAAATAATGGGCGTTTGTTCAAATCCAAGATAAATATTCTTTCATAATCCAAGGTCAATATTTTTTCATAATCCAAGGTCAATATTCTTTCATAATACAAGGTCAATTTTTTCATATTCCAAGGTCAATATTCTTTCATATTCTAAGGTCAATATTCTTTCATATTCCAAGGTCAATATACTTTCATAATACAAGATCAATTTTTTTTCATATTCCAAGGTCAATATTATTTCATAATACAAGGTCAACATTCTTTTATAATACAAGGTCAGTTTTTTCATATTCCAAGGTCAATATTCTTTCATATTCCAAGATCAATATTCTTCCATATTCCAAGGTCAATATTCTTTCATATTCCAAGGTCAATATTCTTTGAGCAAACTAGAGCTATCACAGAAAGTGATTAATGATTTTAAAATCTGATGTATGACAAAGATATGGTAGGGACACAAACTATTATCAGTAAGGCTTATATAGCAAAACATACTCAGTTCAGAAGGTTGCTGTGACCTTGACCTTAAATTAGGGAATCCTGTCTTCAACCCATCTTCATCCTATTGTAGTCACTACTGCCAAATAATTTTGAAATCTGACCATGAATGAGAAAGATATATATGGACCGGACACTATTTTTTTATCAGTTAGGCTTATAGAGCGAGACATACTAAGTTCAGAAGCTTGCTGAGACCTTGACCTTGAAAGTACGGAAACAAGTCTTGTGCATGATTTGTCCTTATGTTTCTGCAGTACTGTTACTTCTGCAACATATTTTGAAATCCAACCATGACTAAGAAAGATATATAGTAGATGAAAACAGAACAGACCGACGGACACACTAAGTTCAGAACATTGCTGTGACCTTGACCTTGAAGAAGGGAAAATCTAGTGAGTGACACATCTTCATGCTTTGGTGGTAACTTCTGCCAAATAATTTAAAACCCTGACCTTGGAAGCCTAGAAAGATATGGAATGGGTGAAAACCGGACGGACCATAATACACACTAAGTTCAGAACATTGCTGTGACCTTGACCTTGAAGAAGGAACACCGGTCTTGTGCACAACACATCCTCATGCTACGGTGATCACCATGCCAAATTAATTGAAAATCTGACCTTGAATGAGAAAGATATGGAACGGACAAAAAGAAACAGATGGACGGACGAACGAACATGATCATCACACAATTCCTATGTAGTCCCTACATCACTTTATGAAGCTGGGATTTAATGTCATAACAGGTAGTTTATGTCATAACAAGAAATCTATACGTTCCAGCACTGTTTGTCTGTTTATTATAAACAGCATATCTATATTCAAGACAATGCAATGTACAATCCAGTCAATTGTTTTGTTTTTTAAATTGTTCAATAGGTATAATAACACAAAAGTATTTCGGCTCATTTGTTTTGCAATTGTCACACATGCTTTATTGTAAATATTTGTTCCTTAACATTTCTTTTTCTTCGCCTTCAATAATGTATCCATCACCAAATCATGAATCGGTAAATAATAATCGGCATGTCGATTCTTGCGAATGGCTTGGTACGCTTTTGAAGTTCTAACAAGTATTTGTGAAGGGTACAGTAGGTTGTTGAAAATAGCCGTTTCCCAGTCAATACCAGCTTCGACATCCCGTAGAATCTCCAACTGTTGAACCGGTGTTACGACTATCTCATCTCTGTTAGGATTATTTGTCAACCTGAAAATGCATAAACACATATACAATTACACGTGTATAGAGCAAAGAGTTTTCTATGTGGTTGACTGGTTAGCGTAGTGGTTTACGCACTCTCTTCTCACCAAGGCGACCTGTGTTCAAATCCCAGCCTGGGCACATGTGAGTTTGGTTAGTGGTCACCAAGCCGGACAATTGGTTTTCTCTGGGCACTCCAATTTTCCGTACAACACAAGACCAAACTCTCGCGCAACATTGTGCCAACGAGAGTGACTTTGTTTAAATTATCATAACTTATCATAACTTTCTACACAATCGTTGTAAAATACATAATGTTAAAACTAAAAAGTATTGTTCAATATTTATAGCACTTCACACAGTTCATGAGGTATTTAGAGTCTTGCACACAATATAGTAACAGTAAAAGTTGCACTCTCACAGATCGACCGATTTGACTTTTGTATTTTTTGTCTCAGAATCAGCTCAATTTGACATCTATGCCTTCAATTCAATCATATACATGTATTAAGATAACTCACAATATAACAGATCTGAATCGTTTGGAAAATGCCAAAAAAATATTTTTTCTTAGAGCGCTAGTCACGCTTTTAGCCATTAATCACCAATTTTCAAATGATTTTTAACTTGTGATCTGATATTTTCTCATCAAAATTGTTTCTATATTTCACTGTATGTGATTGATACCCCCAATTGCCGCCCTGATAGGAAACCGCATGGAAAAATTTAGAAATGCCATCTAAAATGTCAATGCTGTGGAGGGGGGTATTTTTATCTTTTTTTATTTTTAAACCTTCTTCTTTAAATAAAGATATTTTTATATTCTGCAATAACAAGCGTACATGGCAATATATTTACGTACTAAGTTTTTCAGTTATGCAAAAGGGACATTTTTTGATTTCAGGATGGGGGTCATTTTTTTCTAATTTTTACGATAACGATTTTTAGACCAAACTATGAAAATAGATATATTTGTAACTATGAAATGAATCTGGTCTATTTTGGCGCTACTTTCAGTAAAGAAAAACAAACATGTTTATCAAATCAAATGAAAGAGGTGACTTACATTACAAACTTTGATATCGGCAATGTGGCATGCCTAATGTTATTTCTCATGGCGTATTCTAACACAAGATCTTGCCGAATTTCTAAACCGAAGTTGAATATCACAGGAATATCGTCCGTGTTATTTTCATACACATTGGGTGAAGAGTTCGAAATGAAGACCAACTTTTCCCGTGGAAAAATTTCTCTTTCCTGATGTACATGATGAAAATTTGATGAAGGAAAGTCCTTTTCCGATTGTCCAATGTTAATATTTTTCTGACATACAAAGTGCAAATTCAAAGGACATTTATGACTTCTGTTCATATCAGTATAAATGTTTGTTGAATAGTTGTTAAAAGCATTTCGGCAAATGCTATTAACTGATATATGTTCACGAAATGAGTTAATCCCTTGACAATTCACTACGACATTTTTTCCAAAACAATTCGCTAATCTGTCATTCCAAACATTCGCTGACAGTTGACGTGAAGTGTTATCCTCAAAATCCAGATAAAATGGATTTTGTAATGAAGTCTCACTCTCGGTAGCTTTTACAAACTCTTCGTCATTTTGGATGTGTCCGAGTTTAATTCTTTCAAGAATCTCTTCCTCTTGTTTGATCGACTTGTAAAGCAAGCTGCTGGCATTTGGATCCAGGTTTCTCAGCGCATACCAATCTTCTGGTCTCATAGATTTGGGCATCTAAAAATATATAATGAAATTCATAACTAAAATGTTGGATTGTAAAAGTGCTTGCCTCCCCCATTGTGTGGTCGTAGCTGAAAAATAATCGTTGATGGACATGAAATTGGTAATTTTGAACTTGGGACAAACCTATAGTGACCTTGTTTGACCTATTCACCCCTATTCAATAGTGAATATCTACTGCATGAGATCAATGATCCTATAAATATTAACAAGAGCTGTCACAGAGACAGCGCGCTCGACTATTCTGCCGCTTTTTGGTGTATGGATTGAAAAGTTTTGGCGAAACATGCAAGGATCACTGTTAAATTAGATTTCAATCTAATGTGCTGAGAAATTTACATAAATTTAATTTGAAAATATTTGTGGTAAGCAAACTTTAATGTAAATTCTAAGTCGTAAAAGGGGCTTAATTTTGTCAAAATGCATGATAGAGTTACCTCCTCCTGTGTACAGGTTGGGGGCATGATGGTGAACAAGCCTGCTAAGTTTCAAAGCCAGATGTCAATGGACTTTGAAAATATTTGAGGTGGTACAAAAACTCTTACAAAAACTTTAACATAAGTGGTTACGCCTACGCCGACCCCGACGCTCGGGTGACTAGGATAGCTCTCCTTTCTTATTCTTTGAATAGTCAAGCTTTAAATTAATGGATGTAAGAAGTACCATCTTGTTTAACTGATCTCAAAATCAATAAGAGTCATCTACAAGTCATGACCAACTGGCATACCAAGTATGAAGTTCCTTGGTGCAAGTATTCTTCAGGATATAATAAAGCGGAAACCTGATTATTCAGCTTATGATCAACGCCTAAAAATCATATTTTACCTGAAGGTAACGGCAACCTTGACCATCAACCTACTGATCTGATAACCAATAGGGGTCATCTACTGGTCATGACCAACTGGCATACCAAGTATGAAGTTCCTTTGTACAAGCATTCTTTAGAGTGAGCTGAAAACATTTTTCAGCTTATGTCATCACAACCTTGGAAGTTGACCTACTGATCGCATAATCAATAAGGGTCATCTACTAGTCATGAACAGCTGGCTTACCAAGTATGAAGTTCCTGGTAGCAAGCATTCTTTAGCTTATAAAAGAAGGAAAACCATCTTCCAGCTTATGGTCCCCACCAAAAAATAATTTTTTAACCTGTTGGTAACGGCAACCATTGACCTACTGATCTCATAACCAATAGGGGTTATCTACTGGTCATGACCAACCTCCATAACAAGTTTGAAGCTCCTGGGTCAAAGCATTCTACTACGTTATAGAGGGGAAACAAAGTGTGACATACGGACTGATGGAATGAAGAACAGGACCAAAACGATATGTCTCCCCATGAATGTGGGAGAAGTAATATCAGTCTTAATATAAGTCATTATGACATTGCAGGCCTTGAGGTCATGCAACACAATTTGCATTGCAGGACCGTGTTGGTATTTAAAGGACCAATTAAAATTTTAGTCCTGCTTTTATTAAAGATTCAAATAAATCTTAGTATATACAGATACTGTCATTTACAAACATATTCAGTCTACAGATTGGATGCCAAATTTGGAACTTTAATCAGTACTGTTTGTGTTTTATTTTTCATAGAAAAAAAATCAGTATTTCTTTAAACATGCCTTTTTAGAAGAATAAAAAACAAATCCTTCAACCTGAATCTTTTTGGGCATGTGACCAGAAACAAACCTATTTTTTATTTGGCTCTAAGTTTTATTTTAAGTGAATGTTCAAAGAAGCTGGCGCATGTACACTGGGTAGAATAGAGGCATTCGATAGGGAATTCATGATGAACACTTAGAAAAGAGGCAATTCTTTCTGGTCTTCTAAAAGATAAGCCAGCCCCAGGCTGTGTTTGGCCTGCCAATTGCAACCTAATCATTTAGAAGATAAAAATAATAGCATATTATACTGTGTAAAGAACAAAAATGGTGTCTGCTTATTTGGACATTTTTCAATGAGTTCTACCTATGGTATTAATGTTTTTTTACCCAATTGTTCAGGTATTTTAATTTTGCCCCGTCCTATTTATGCTGCGTCCTATACATAGTATAATATGGTTGCTAACTATTACCTATGGAGTTACCTATGGAGCCATTATTTATGAAATCATTCTAGTCAAAATAAAATAGATGTGAACATGTATACATGTACCTGTATATTTCCCGTAGCCTTCATAACCTCGTACTGAATTTTCAGGACTTCAAGAGGGTCTCTCTGTCCTGGACTATTGTCATGTCTGTATACATTAGGGTCTGCACTGCTCTTTTTGAACTTCTAAATAATATATGTAAATAAAAATATACCGGTATAAAAAACAAGAGGGCCAAATGGCCCTGAATCGCTCAACTGTCATATATTGCACATTCTTCCATTATATACAAATATTGAAAACCTAAGCCTATGAACACGTATAGAGAAAACCCATCAGCCCCGGGGTGTGGCCAATTTTGACCCCAGGGCCATAATTTGAACAAACTTTGTAGAGGTCCACTAGACGATGAATCATGCCAAATATCTAAGCTCTAAGCAACGTAAGTTCAGAGGAGATGATTTTTTAAGTTTTCACTATAAACATATAGAGAAAACCCATGACCCCCCAAGGGGGCGGGGCCAATTTTGACCCCAAGGCCATAATTTGAACAATCTTTGTAGAGGTCCACTAGACGATGAATCATGCCAAATATCTAAGCTCTAGTCCAAGTAAGTTCAGAGGAGAAGATTTTTGAAGTTTTAACTATAAACATATAGAGAATACCCTAACCCCACGGGGCGGGGCCAATTTTGACCCAAAGGCCATAATTTGAACAATCTTTGTAGAGGTCCACTAGACGATGAATCATGCCAAATATCTAAGCTCTAAGCAACGTAAGTTCAGAGGAGATTTTTGATATTTTTTACTATCAACATATAGAGAAAACCCATGACACCCCAGGGGCAGGGCCAATTTTGACCCCAGGGCCATAATTTGAACAATCTTTGTAGAGGTCCACTAGACGATGAATCATGCCAAATATCTAAGCTCTAGTCCAAGTAAATTAAGAGGAGAAGATTTTTGAAGTTTTAACTATAAACATACCAAGTATACCCATGACCCCCAGGGGCGGGGCCAATTTTGACCCCAGGGCCATAATTTGAACAATCTTTGTAAAGGTCCACTAGACGATGAATCATGCCAAATATCTAAGCTCTAGTCCAAGTAAGTTCAGAGGAGAAGATTTTTGAAGTTTTAACTATAAACATATAGAGAATACCCATGACCCCCAGGGGCGGGGCCAATTTTGACCCCAAGGCCATAATTTGAACAATCTTTGTAGAAGTCCACTAGACGATGAATCATGCCAAATATCTAAGCTTTAGTCCAAGTAAGTTAAGAGGAGATGATTTTTGAAGTTTTAACTATAAACATATCAAGTATACCCATGACCCCCCGGGGCGGGGCCAATTTTGACCCCAAGGCCATAATTTGAACAATCTTTGTAGAAGTCCACTAGACGATGAATCATGCCAAATATCTAAGCTCTAGTCCAAGTAAGTTCAAAGGAGAAGATTTTTGGAAGTTTTCACTATAAACATATAGAGAAAACACATGACCCCCAGGGGCGGGGCCAATTTTGACCCCAAGGCCATCATTTGAACAATCTTTGTAAAAGTCCACTAGACGATGAATCATGCCAAATATCTAAGCTCTAGTCCAAGTAAGTTCAGAGGAGAAGATTTTTGAAGTTTTAACTATAAACATATAGAGAATACCCATGACCCCCCCCCCCCCGGGGCGGGGCCAATTTTGACCCCAGGGCCATAATTTGAACAAACTTTGTATAGCTCCACTAGACGATGAATCATGCCAAATATCTAAGCTCTAGGCCAAGTAAGTTCAGAGGAGAAGATTTTTAAGTTTTCGCTATAAACATATAGAGAAAACCCATGACCCCCCGGGGCGGGGGCAATTTTGACCCCAAGGCCATAATTTGAACAATCTTTGTAAAGGTCCACTAGACAATGAATCATGCCAAATATCTAAGCTCTAGTCCAAGTAAGTTAAGAGAAGAAGATTTTTGAAGTTTTAACTATAAACATATCAAGTATACCCATGACTCCCTGGGGCGGGGCCAATTTAGACCCCAAGGCCATAATTTGAACAATCTTTGTAGAGGTCCACTAGACGATGAATCATGCCAAATATCTAAGCTCTAGTCCAAGTAGGTTCAAAGAAGAAGATTTTTGAAGTTTTCAATATAAACATATAGAGAAAACCCATGACCCCCCGGGGCGGGGCAAATTTTGACCCCAAGGCCATAATTTGAACAATCTATGTAAAGGTCCACTAGACGATGAATCATGCCAAATATATAAGCTCTAGTCCAAGTAAGTTCAAAGGAGAAGATTTTTTAAGTTTTCACTATAAACATATAGAGAAAACCCATGACCCCCCGGGGCGGGGCCAATTTGGACCCAAAGGCCATAATTTGAACAATCTTTGTAGAGGTCCACTAGACGATGAATCATGCCAAATATCTAAGCTCTAAGCAACGTAATTTCAGAGGAGATGATTTTTTAAGTTTTCACTATAAACATATAGAGAATACTCTAACCCCCTGGGGCGGGGCCAATTTTGACCCCAGGGCCATAATTTGAACAATCTTTGTAGAGGTCCACTAGACGATGAATCATGCCAAATATCTAAGCTCTAGTCCAAGTAAGTTAAGAGGAGAAGATTTTTGAAGTTTTAACTATAAACATACCAAGTATACCCATGACCCCCCGGGGCATGGCCAATTTTAACCCCAAGGCCATAATTTGAACAATCTTTGTAGAGGTCCACTAGACGATGAATCATGCCAAATATCTAAGCTCTAATCCAAGTAAGTTCAAAGGAGAAGATTTTTGAAGTTTTAACTATAAACATATAGAGAATACTCTAACCCCCCGGGGCGGGGCCAATTTTGACCCCAGGGCCATAATTTGAACAATCTTTGTAAAGGTCCACTAGACGATGAATCATGCCAAATATCTAAGCTCTAGTCCAAGTAAGTTCAGAGGAGAAGATTTTTGAAGTTTTAACTATAAACATATAGAGAATACCCATGACCCCCAGGGGCGGGGCCAATTTTGACCCCAAGGCCATAATTTGAACAATCTTTGTAGAAGTCCACTAGACGATGAATCATGCCAAATATCTAAGCTTTAGTCCAAGTAAGTTAAGAGGAGAAGACTTTTGAAGTTTTAACTATAAACATATCAAGTATACCCATGACCCCCCGGGGCGGGGCCAATTTTGACCCAAAGGCCATAATTTGAACAATCTTTGTAGAAGTCCACTAGACGATGAATCATGCCAAATATCTAAGCTCTAGTCCAAGTAAGTTCAAAGGAGAAGATTTTTGAAGTTTTCACTATAAACATATAGAGAAAACCCATGACCCCCAGGGGCGGGGCCAATTTTGACCCCAAGGCCATAATTTGAACAATCTTTGTAAAGGTCCACTAGACGATGAATCATGCCAAATATATAAGCTCTAGTCCAAGTATGTTCAGAGGAGAAGATTTTTTAAGTTTTAACTATAAACATATAGAGAATACCCATGACCCCCCGGACCGGGGCCAATTTTGACCCCAGGGCTATAATTTGAACAATCTTTGTAAAGGTCCACTAGACGATGTATCATGCCAAATATCTACACTCTAGTCCAAGTAAGTTCAGAGGAGAAGATTTTTTAAGTTTTCACTATAAACATATAGAGAAAACCCATGACCCCCCAAGGGGCGGGGCCAATTTTGACCCTAGGGCCATAATTTGAACAATCTTTGTAGAGGTCCACTAGACGAAGAATCATGCCAAATATCTAAGCTCTAAGCAACGTAAGTTCAGAGGAGATGATTTTTTAAGTTTTCACTATAAACATATAGAGAATACTCTAACCCCCTGGGGCGGGGCCAATTTTGACCCCAGGGCCATAATTTGAACAATCTTTGTAAAGGTCCACTAGATGATGAATCATGCCAAATATCTAAGCTCTAGTCCAAGTAAGTTCAGAGGAGAAGATTTTTGAAGTTTTCAATATAAACATATAGAGAATACCCATGACCCCCCCGGGGCGGGGCCAATTTTAACCCCAAGGCCATAATTTGAACAATCTTTGTATGGGTCCACTAGACGATGAATCATGCCAAATATATAAGCTCTAGTCCAAGGAAGTTCAAAGGAGAAGATTTTTGAAGTTTTCACTATAAACATATAGAGAAAACCCATGACCCCCAGGGGCGGGGCCAATTTTGACCCCAAGGCCATAATTTGAACAATCTTTGTAAAGGTCCTCTAGACGATGAATCATGCCAAATATCTAAGCTCTAGTCCAAGTAAGTTCAGAGGAGAAGATTTTTTAAGTTTTAACTATAAACATATAGGGAATACCCATGACCCCCCGGAACGGGGCCAATTTTGACCCCAGGGCTATAATTTGAACAATCTTTGTAAAGGTCCACTAGACGATGTATCATGCCAAATATCTAAGCTCTAGTCCAAGTAAGTTCAGAGGAGAAGATTTTTTAAGTTTTCACTATAAACATATAGAGAAAACCCATGACCCCCCGGGGCGGGGCCAATTTGGACCCAAAGGCCATAATTTGAACAATCTTTGTTGAGGTCCACTAGACGATGAATCATGCCAAATATCTAAGCTCTAAGCAACGTAAGTTCAGAGGAGATGATTTTTTAAGTTTTCACTATAAACATATAGAGAATACTCTAACCCCCTGGGGCGAGGCCAATTTTGACCCCAGGGCCATAATTTGAACAATCTTTGTAAAGGTCCACTAGATGATGAATCATGCCAAATATCTAAGCTCTAGTCCAAGTAAGTTCAGAGGAGAAGATTTTTGAAGTTTTAACTATAAACATATAGAGAATACCCATGACCCCCCCGGGGCGGGGCCAATTTTGACCCCAAGGCCATAATTTGAACAATCTTTGTAAAGGTCCACTAGACGATGAATCATGCCAAATATCTAAGCTCTAGTCCAAGTAAGTTCAGAGGAGAAGATTTTTGAAGTTTTAACTATAAATATATCAAGTATACCCATGACCCCCTGGGGCGGGGCCAATTTTGACCCCAAGGCCATAATTTGAACAATCTTGGTAGAGGACCATTTGGTGATCCTACCTACCATATATCAACGGCCTAAGCCTTGTGGTTTGGGGGAAGAAGATTTTTAAAGTTTTTCTTTTTGGTTGTCATGGCAACCAGAGTTCTGCATGGAATTGAATTCTTTGAACAACTTTGATAGAAGACCACCCAAGGACCATCCCTATGAAGTTTTATTAATATTGGCCCAGCGGTTAAGGAGGAGACGTCTTTTAAGTAAATTGTTGACGGACGACGCACGATGCACTACGCATGACGCACGCTGGACTCCGGACAAAAGGCGATCACAAAAGCTCACCTTGTCACAAAGTGACAGGTGAGCTAAAAACACACACACATTGTTTTTTTTTAAAAATTCACAATATTATCTAAACCCTTCTGCATTACATCATCAGTTGACAAAAATATACATGTTTACAAGTGACAGGATAAAAAACAATCAGAGAAAGGAAGCAACATCAACAGTATGATGAGTTTAGTGAGAGCATGCTGTTTTATTAAAAAAAAAAGTATTTGCTAGATTTTCATCCATTTTTTTTAAATGGGGGATGGGGGGTGACATTTTTTCTTTCTTTTTTGATGACAGTTTCACCTTTGAATATGTGTTCATGTTCTTGCTTATTGCATACAAAACTTTAAACATGTGCAGACGAGCCATAAACACAATAGTAACATTTCTCCTTTTTCAAATGTGAATGTTATACATTGACACCGTAGGTATGAATAAACACCACTTCCAGACAGTACCAGACAGGTATGCAAAAACAGACTGAGTTCAACATTTTTTATTTGAGTCAATAAAACTAAAAAGCGGCGAATAAAAAGAGCAGGGGGCGGGGATGAAAATCTAGAAATTAATTTATAGTCGCCTTCAAAATATTTTTAGATATGAGGCAATCGGCACACCATATATTAGTAAAATAGATTTTTTATTCGACAATGGATTTTTTTAATAGATTATATCGATAGTGGGCAGTAATTAAAAATTGCTTTTTACTTTCATTAATTGTATATGGAGCAGAAATAATTAACTTGCATCAATTGGGATTTATGTTTATAAAAAAAAAAAAACTGTGCATTTAAATGTTGACAAGTTTCATGAAAATTTGATTTAAATGTTAAATTTATGACAGAATGGGGGGGGGATATAGCCATCAAACTAACTTCAAAAGATAGGATGTCCATGCTTGTCTGTTTTTATCAGTAGATCAAGGTGCAGAACTGTGCAAATATCTCAGAGTGATGGAACTTGCTTATAAATATTGGGAAAAAATAATATTTTCTTAAGCTTCAAGAGGAGCTGAAAAAATTTAAGCCCTATATATTTCTATAAACAGTAAGTAGTTCCAAATGTTTTTGCTGGATATCCTTACCTTGCCCAATGGCAAAGATAAAAAATATCCACATGGAACAACCTTTTCTTCACTTGTAACACAAAAAAGAGTTCCAGCATAAAAAATACATTTTTACTATACGGTATTTAGTTTAACTGAGGTGGGAATAATAGTATCCACCATGGCCGCTTGTGTAAAATAGTTCATACCAACTCTTGCAAAAGGGTGTTCTCGGAAAATCAGTAAACATCTTTTTTGTAAAAAAACCTATGCTTGGGTTGGGATGAACCTTTCTTACACTCTCGACCAATGAAGATACTTATTATCTAACATAATATTTCACACACTCTCTAGTGAACATATACCTGGGATGTTCTTCTTCTGGGTCGCAGTTTCTGCAGCATGTAGCTGAAATGCCTGTCCTTTGAAGTTTGGAACTGTTCGTGAAACAACAGTGGGTATCGATCAAACGCTTCATTTCGACAGCTTCTAACAAACTGGAGAAACATGAAAAGAAATATAAAGTCAAACAAGCGTTTTATCAATGTTATATAGTTGTATTGCCCAGCTGAATTAATTACGTATTAAAAGACCACTCATGTAAATTTGAAATTAGGGAAACAAAGAAGTTATTTGTTTCCACTCATGCACCAGTCAATAGCAACCATGCCCCCCCCCCCCCCAGGATCGGGGTATACCACTGATAAAGGGGGAAATGGGCCATGTTATTATCTTCCAGGTGGCACTGCATTGCCAAGTGAATGTGGTAGGGGGGGGGGGTGCGCAAAAAATAGCAAGGAATGGGCCTTAGCTAGGATGTCCCTGGGGTGCAGGGGCATTTGGCGGAGATTTGACCAGCAGTTTGTCCACGCAGGGCGAGGTTTACCTGGGATTGGCTGGACCAAAAGTCCCCACTATTCCCAGGACCAAAAGGAGGGGGGTGGGGGTGGGGGTCCGATTGGTATATAAATCCAAGATTAAAAGTTTAAAACAATGTGATATTAGTTGTCATACATTGAGAAATTAGCAATTATATAGTTATGCATTTATATATATATATCTCAATTAATTGAAAATAACAAGTGAAATACCTTCACTAATGTTTTATACACTTGAAAACTCGGTCCAGATTTTGCTCCAGACAGTAGTGACATATTGGACTCAAGTCTGAAAAATATCAGAAAATCCTGTCAGCGTTGCTTACTTTCCCTTGGGTAGTGATAAGTATACCTTATTACACAGAAATGGTGAATGATAACAAATTAAGAGTTACCACAAATTAAATAAAAAGTTATGTGCAACCTCAATGTACATACATGTATATATTTATATCAAAATAAAAAAAGTATCCCTGAAGGCACATTATTGTAGCTATAACCACATAACAGGCATATGTTGACAAGCATCAGTCCTTTTTTTACATGACTGAAATAAGTATTGATTTTTTGAGAAGATCAGTAGAGTGACTGATATCCAACTTTTAACTCTTTTAACTTTGAAAGGCTTAAGAATATTGATAAAACTGGATTGAATGACAAAGGCGATGAATGCAACAAGTCTGCCAATACCAACACTGGAAGAAGCATGGCTAGAGTAGAGTGGCATGACTGTAGCCTCATCCACCTAAATGGCTATCAACGAGTCTTTTGACAATTTTATCACTATGGCAGACTTGAGACGTTACAGAGCAACAAAAGAAATGTCAAAGTAATAAAAATGTATCCCTGTTCTCTCATTAGTGTAGCTAGGCAGCAACCTGCCCTGTGAGTTTCTCCAAAAGTACTATTCCATTTAAAAAAAGCCAGTACTTCAGAGTATTTTTGGTTTTGGCAACTCTTATGTTAAGGGAATATATATATGTATAATGCATGTTCAAATAATAAAAAAGTTCCCTTACATGGTATCGTCAATAACACGATTTTTGTGGTTACCACACTACAGGCAGATGGTTATTTTTTACCTGGGTTGAGAGTCAATTTTCATACAACCAGACCACGGACCCGCAGTGGATTATACTTATTGCTAAGCATCCTGACAGATGATGAAAATAAATAGTCGCGAAATTGAATGATATTGAGAGTGGTGCTAAAAGCCGAGACCCGGTGTCGATATTGAGAAAAGCCGGTATGACTGTTTATGATATCTACCAGAGTATGTTGATACCGGGTTTTTCGTCACAAACGGTACCGGGTAATATAATATTCCCTTCATTCGGAACTCCTCGGCCATTTTTTCAAAAACAACCACGGATGTATGCCGGTACATCTGTTGAAGTAGTCCGTATTTTTTTTAATAAAAGCATTAATTAAATGTAGTGTTTAAGAGTTGTATTAATTGCTCTCAGTTTAAATTGATTGCCAGTGAAGTGTATTATTGCAAACATAGTTACGATTCCCAAGAGTTAAGTCATAACATTTAACTACTAAATAAGATTACAACGCGATCTATTTGCAGCGGACTTAAACGTACCACTTTTTAAGTATGTAAACCGTCCATATACATCCGAGGTTGTTTTTGAAAAAAATGGCCGAGGAGCTCCGAATGTATTCCCTTAAGAAATTCCGGTATCGATAGGCCCGGTATCAATGTCCCCAACAATCAACCATGGCCTTTAAAATTGTTATTTATGCATGCATGTTTATTTATTTTTTCTTTCACTTAAATATGCTTAATTAATATGCAATTAATCATGATTAGAAATAATTATTACTATGTCACATGATATATAATCTAAATTTAACTTATCATGTAAAAAGAAAAAATATGTTTACGTTTCTTAATAAATATGTTTGAATCTTGAATCGTTGATTATGTTACACAAATACAACATAATAGTTAGTTTGATGAACGAAGAATAGTATGATTAACCTGTATTAATATGTTGACAGTCCCCTTAATATTCACAATTTTAACAAGTTGTAAATCTTGAATATAATACATTATAATTTGATAATAAATGACTTTTGGTTTTTATTGTGATATTTGAATAGAAATAATTCATTTGAATTAACATCCAGTGTTGATCTTCAAAACGCCGACGTGCTTATTCGTTTTTTCTCGGTAGGTTTAAATCTTATATGTATGAAAAATCGTAAAAAAGAAAATTCCAATTTTGTTGTCTGTCAAGCCTTTAAAACATGTTTTTTTTAGTATACATTTCTTATAATATGTTAACTTCAAGCATGAGCAGCAAGATATTTCCCCTTGTTTATTGCACTTGTCTCACGGCATGGGGTCAATTTCCTGTGTATCTGTTTATTGGTCCAGTGCCTTTTAAAGTTGACACTTTCAGATGTGACAATATCATTGTCTGACTAATACATATCCAATTCTTGTATAATCATTATACATACGGGATTTACATCACAATCGGTAACGGATAATAAAATACTATCTTCAGAAATCCCGGTATCGATAGGCCCGTTATCCAATGTCCACCGATGGTCTCGTGATGCATGTTTAAATTATAACATTGATTGAAAATGCGTTTGGCACATAATGGTTTGTGCAATTACCTATGTTTTTTGTGTTTGTTGATATTTTCATTATATGCTTACGAACTTATATCAATCATGCGTGTTTAAATTATAACAATAATTAAACATGCGTTGTGCACATCTTTTTCCGTGCAATTACCTATGCATTTTGTGTGAGAGTTCGCTATTATTTGTTATTGTCGCTAGTTTGCCTATCTTGCAATTCAAAAATATGACAGTAAACGATTTTAAATGGTTGTTTATAACTCAAAAAAATACAATCAAGATACAATAGAACAATCAAGCATACCGCCAACATCAAAGATCATTATCCGATAATGATACCTTCAGAAGGCAATACAAAAGCGGGTCATGTCATAATGAGATTAGTCATCTGATAACATTGCGGTAGCACTCAATCCGGTATCGACAAGTGGTACCGGACACCGGGCGATACCGGATACAGGGTAACAGCTTTTAGCACCACCCGATATTGAGGGGTCGTGCTAAAGTGCTGACCTATTAGCTGACGATATAGAAAAAGAGGATATTTGCTGACCAATTGCTGACCATATATGTTTTATGTTTTGGTTGACAAGTATTCAAGTTATAGTAGTGAAAGACAAACACAAGACGTGAGTCTGCTACTAAGTTTATTCCACAAGTGAAGTCCAGTGGTTAAACAAGGGTACAAGTATTAATAGATCTATAGTCTGTTTCATAATAGAACATCTCCCTGTTTTAAAAAGGAAAACATATATGATATTCATAATGTTCATCAAATCATTATTTATATGTTTTATCAACTAACAGTATTCAACAGTGTTTTAAAGAGCTTCCTTCTTTGTAATTTGATACATACATATACATGTGTCTTTTAATTAAAGTGTTATATCTAAATATATTTTTAAGTAAAACATTGTCTTTTTATTTAGACTTCACTATCTGATGTTATTGTTCATTCTCAATTCACCCATTCACTTCCTACATATTTTCGGTTGTCACGCACTAATCGTCCAGCCCTTGTTGAATATCCAGAGTTTACTGGCGGGTCATTATTGTTATCTGGAACATTTGAGTGTTTTGGGGGAGACACAGGGGTAACAGGTATTTGCTCATGTTGCAAAACTTGCGCTTGGAACGGTTCAATGTCATTCGTGTTTTCGCGCGTTTTGTGTAATACTGACCGATTTCTTCGATAACTGCTGCCATCAGGCATTTGAACCTGATATGATCGGTCACTGTGAACTTTCACAACTTTTCCTAATTTCCAGATTTTTCCGAATTTTACACGGACAGATTGACCTTCACATAATGGTGGTAACGATCGTGCTGACTTATCAAAATTTGACTTTTGTCTTTGTTTCGATTCGATCATTCTTTTTCGTACTTCATGATCATTCACCAAAGTTGGTTTTAATGCTTTGTTTGTTATCGGCACGATTGATTTTGTTCGGCGCCCTAACAATAATTGACTTGGTGTGTATCCGCATTTCAACGGAGTATTGCGATATTCTAGTAACGCTAAATAAGGATTAGATTTAGTGTCCTTGGCTTTTTGCATTAACTTTTTCGCGATACCTACACCTTTTTCGGCAAGGTCGTTACTTTCGTTACTTTCGGCAAGGCCGAACACCTGGAGATGAGGTTCGGTGTTCGAAACCCCACTCTTTCGCGAAGTTTTTAAATTCAGCGCTGGTGTACTGGCTAGCATTATCTGATACCAATACATCGGGAATTGACATTCGCGACATGTGTTTTTGTAATTTTAGAATTACTGTCTGTGACCTTGTGATTGGTAGGTAATCTACTTCAAAGAATCTACTGTAGTAGTCTATTGTCAATAGGTATTCTTTTTTTCATGAAAATGGAAAAGATCCGTCGCGATTTTTTGAAATGGCCTGTCCGGGAATTCAGTTGTGATCAATGGTAGCGAAGCATTCGCATCCCTGTGGGCAAGGCAGATTGGGCAGGTTGTTACATAATCAGTAACTTGTTTAGACATGCCTGGCCAGAATAATGAGTCTTTCGCTCGTTCAAGCGTTTTTGTAATTCCCAGGTGGGATGAGTGAACCTTTTCTACAAGCTCATTTCGCATTGATTTCGGGATAACAAGCGTATGACCTCGAAATATCAGACCATCCTCTGTGCTTATCTCATCGCGATGAAATTCCACGATACTTGGATCACAGTTTGACCTACTCTCTGACCAGCCTTGACTTATAGCCCGTTTCAATTTTATCATTTGTGGGTCTTTAGCAGTTTCGGCGCGTATGATCTCGAGTCGTTTGTCTGTGACATGTAATTGTTTTTGCACTGTATGAACATGATAGTCCAAACCGTCGATCATTCCGGGAAATGTATCGGGTAATGATTGTCTCGAGAGACAGTCACTTACAGGTATGTTTTTGCCGGGTACGTGGCGAACATTTACCTCGTATTTTGACAGTGCGAGTAACATTCTAGAAAGGCGCGGCGGGGCAGCCGACAATGGCTTTTTCATTATCGCTGAGATTGGTTTATGATCGCAGTGCACAATAACTTCTCTGCCATAAGTTAATTGATGGAATCTTTTTAATGCAAATAAGATCCCGAAGAGTTCCTTTTCTATGACAGCGTAACCTATTTCAGTCTGCGTTAATGACTTACTTGCGTACGCGATGGGTTTTCCGTCTTGCATGAGACAACAACCTAGTCCATATTTGCTTGCATCCGTTTCGACGACAAGCGGCTTTTTAGGGTCATAATAACCTAGCACTGGGGCCTGTGTTATTATTTCCTTGACCTTTGAGAATGCTTGCTCTTGTGGGGCGTCCCACAGGAACTCTACGTCCTTTTTCAGGAGGCTTCTGATAGGCGCGGTAACCTCTGCTAGGTTCGGGGCGAATTTTGATAGGTAATTAACTAATCCTAATAGTGTTTCAACCTTTTCGCGGCAATCCGGCCTTTGCAATTGCGTAATTGCCTCGATTTTCTTAGGATCGTCCATGAGTCCAGTGTCGGTGATCACGTGACCAAAGAATGGAACTGATTTCACACCGATTGAACATTTCTGTGCGTTGAATTTTATCCCGCGTTCGCGTGCGCGTAGCAAGACTTGATTGAGGTTTTTGTCATGTTCCTCAGGGGTTCGTCCCCAAATCAAAATGTCGTCTACCAGCGGGTGAATGCCTGATAATCCCTCAAATATTTCGTTGACCTTCTGACAAAAAATGTCAGACGATGCTTTACATCCATACGGCAAACGTAAGAATCGATATCTTTGAAACGGCGTTGCGAATGTAGTTAGGTAAGAAGATTCTTCGTCTAATTGTACACTCCAGTATGCATGTGTCAAATCTAATAGGCTAAATTGTGTCGCGCCGGCGAGTTTAACGGTCACATCATCTAGCGTTGACATTGCGTAGTTCGGTCTGCGTATCGAGTCATTGAGAGGTTTTGGATCCAGGCAGATCCGTAGCTTTCCGTTCGGTTTTTCAACCACTACAATTGGATGAACCCAGTCGGTAGGTTCCGTAACTGGCGATATGATTTCGTCTTTGAACATTTGATCAAGTTCGGCTTTTAAACGCGACTTTAAAGCTTCCGGTACGCGTCTGGGTGGCGTTATTACCGGTATAGCGTCTTCACGTAAATACAGTTTGCTTTTTCCGGGTAGTATACCTACGCCCTTGAATAGGTCACTATATTCTGACATGACGTATTCTTTGTTAACTGGCTGGCCATGCTCTCGGTCAATTGCGTAAGTCAGTTGTATTAATCCTAGATCTACAGATGTCTGTAGCCCGATTAACGGCGGTGCATCACTGCTTACAATATAGAACGTTGTGTTCACGGTTTTCGAACGATATTTGCACGCGAGTGTAATTTTACCGTCGACTTGTATTTTGTTACCAGAGTAAGACGTTAGATTTGATTCGGAGGCCTCTAATGGCGATTTGACATTGAGCTTTTCAAAGTGGCGTTTTGGCAAAGTATTTACGCTGCTTCCTGTGTCAATTTTGAAACTAACGTTTTGAAAATGTGGACCAATGCGTAAATTTACAAATGCACGATCTGGGGCGGACGATTGTGTATGACTTACCGTATCTAAAAAGTAATTATCCATCCAGGAATCCTCCTCCTCTGAATTGTCATGCACACTCATCTGCGACACGTTATTTGTCACTTGGTGCACATCTTTCTTCGACCGGCATACAATTTTCCAGTGATTGTATTTCTTACACCGTATGCATTGTTTTCCATATGCTGGACACTTCCTTCTGTCTGATTGGTTGTGTATTGTCCCACATTTTCCACAAGTCGGTTCTTTCCTCCTATTCTGCGGCGAATTTTGCGCTCTTGGCATCTCAGGTCTGCGTCCATGTCCACGTCCACGACCTCGGCTGTTGACGTAGTTGACATCTTGGGGTGATCTTGCATTAAGAATATTCATCTGTTGTTTACAATATTCAAAATTTTGAGATAGTTGAATGGCCCTTTCTAAGGTGAGTGTTTCGCCCTCATTGATTAGTTTCTCTCTTAGTTTTTGATTACTAATACCAAATACAATTCTATCTCTGATCATTTCGTCCACAGTATTTTCTTGATATCTGCATTCCGTTATTTTTAACTTTAGTCTGGTAACGAATTGTTCTATGCTATCCTCTCCTTGCCTTTCGTTGTTAAATTGGAATCTGGCGAATACTGGGTTTAGTTTCGGCTGAACATGTTTCTTGAATTTTGTGAAGTATGTGTCAAGTTGTTTCTGTTCTTCATTTGTTAATGTCCATGATTGTGAAACATCTTGTCCTTTTTCTCCGACCCAAATAAGTAAGAATGCTACTTTTTCTTCTTCGGTCTTGTCTTTTAAAGGTCCTGCGAATATCAGTTTTATGTGCCTTTCAAATTTTTCCCACGTGGTCGGCAAGTTTGTACTGTCCCAATTCATCACAGGTGGAGATATTCCAGATAGAGCCATTTTGCTGATTAGTGTTCACTTATAAGAGCTTTTATTTTATAATATCCATTTTTGTTGACGTGAATTCGATAATTTCTGACACCATGTTTTATGTTTTGGTTGACAAGTATTCAAGTTATAGTTGTTCTCAACAGCTGGTGTAAACGTTGGCGTGTGATGATTAATACGTCAAAATCAAAATGCATGCACTTCCGGAAAGGACGTACTCAACGAACACAGTTTAATTTTCACATCGGTGAAAATGTCCTTGAAATCGTGGACAAATACAAATACCTCGGTATCGTTTTCCAAGATAAAGGCGACTTCTCGTTCACTTGTGAAGGTCTCTCAAAAGGGGCCGGCAGAGCACTTGGAAGTGTCATCAGTAAAGTACACACACTGAAGGACCTTGGATTTAAACCCTATGAAAAATTGTATAACGCATGTGTTGTGCCCGTCATGGATTACTGTAGTTCGGTGTGGGGATACAAGCAATTTCAATCATCGGATAACGTCCAAAAACCGTGCCCTACGTTACGCTCTTGGTGTTCATCGATTTGCTCCAATACCCGCCCTAACCGGGGACACCGGATGGATTCCCACCCGCTACCGCAGATGGAGTAATATGCTACGCCTCTGGAATAGACTCGTGCTAATGGACCGAGACCGGCTATGCGCGCAAGTATTTGAAACGGACTATAACAGATGTACTACAAACTGGTCAAGCGAGGTCAAGGAGATCATGATGCATATCGGATTATTGGATAAATTCAATGCTAAGCTACCTGTTGAAATCCCGACTGTGCATATGCTTGTGCGAAATCATTACATTAATAACATTTGGTCAACAGATGTAGGATCCATGCCAAAACTACGAACATACCGTGAATTTAAACAAGAATTTAAATGTGAAACGTATTTGAGCTCGGCTCTTAAGAAGAACGAACGTTCACTACTTGCTCAATTTAGGACTGGTATATTGCCACTACGAATAGAAACAGGTCGTTATTTAGGTGAACCAGTCAACTCCAGACTCTGTAAACTTTGTGATTCCCAAGAAGTGGAAAACGAGTGCCATTTTGTCCTGAAATGTCAATTGTACAATGCTCCAAGAACTACATGTTTAGGACCACTTATGTCCAACGATGAATTTGTAAACCTCTCTGATACAGGCAAAATCACATATCTCATGCAAAAACATGTCAGACAGTTAGCAAAATATATTGTGAAGGCATACACCATAAGGAGAAATACGTTATATTCTTAACGCATGAATGACATTGTGTTTCTATTCAATATACATGATAATGTTTATTTATTTTGCCTCCATATTTTTGCACATGTACACGTTTGCTTTCGCTTTTTTCATTTAATCTTTATCGAATGAAATTATTACCTCTTTGAACAATCTCCATATTTATAACTCATAGATGCTACATATGTATAAACTTGATTATCTATACCAGATTAACTGCACTGTAACATACAAATTTAAAAATGTATATCTATAAATATATGCTTTACATAACGTTAATATTTAGGTGACTTATAGGTCCGATGGACCGGGTGTAGAATGTACTATATGTTTGTATTGAAAATGTAATTATGTTATATACACATGTCACTATAATAAACAATTTACTTACTTACTTACTTACTTATAGCAGTGAAAGACAAACACAAGACGTGAGTCTGCTACTAAGTTTATTCTACAAGTGAAGTCCAGTGGTTAAACAAGGGTACAAGTATTAATAGATCTATAGTCTGTTTCATAATAGAACAATATAGACAAAGAAGGAAAAAATATTATTGAAATTATAAGTTTTTTTTGGGTGGGTGGGTAGGTGCGTGCGTGCGTGCGTGCGTTTGGGTGCGTGGGTGGGTAGTTGGGTTGGTGAGTGAGTGAGTGAGTGAGTGAGTGAGTGAGTGAGTGAGTGAGTGAGTGAGTGAGTGAGTGAGTGAGTGAGTGAGTGAGTGAGTGAGTGAGTGAGTGAGTGAGTGAGTGAGTGTGTGAGTGAGTGAGTGAGTGAGTGAGTGAGTGAGCGAGCGAGCGAGTGAGCGAGTGAGCGAATGAGTGAGTGAGTGAGTGAGTGAGTGAGTGAGTGAGTGAGTGAGTGAGTGAGTGAGTGAGTGAGTGAGTGAGTGAGTGAGTGAGTGAGTGAGTGAGTGAGTGAGTGAGTGAGTGAGTGAGTGAGTGAGTGAGTGAGTGAGTGAGTGAGTGAGTGAGTGAGTGTAATATAGAACAGTTTGGATATAATGAATTCAACGTCTACATGTGATATATCCACTGGTGCTTTTACACAATGATTATGATACCATTGGGAACACTTCTTACACTGTATTTGATCACCTTTATTTATAGAAATTTAACCTAAAAAAACAAAAGTAATTGGAAACTCAAGTAATAATGTCAAGATGTTTTAATGATTCCTGTCGTTATTATATTTTTAGAATAAGGTAAGTATTAGAAGGCCTACAAATGAGCATGCCAAAATGTTTCAAGACATTTTGATGGAGTGGGGGGATATTAAATGCTTCTTAATGGACTGGTTGGTTGTTGCAATGCGTTTTCTTGGACAATGATTCTTAAAATGACACTCTCATTTAAAATCAATACATACACATGTATAAAAAAAACATAAATTCTGAGTAATAAACCTTCAACTTATTACTAGATGATGCATACATGAAAATATTAATACAGGTAACAAGTTTAGAACCGTGTATTTAAAAGCTGAAAACGCAAAAATATTACATGATTGGTGAATGCTTAAAGATTTACTGCGATCTAGCATTGTTTCATAAGGTAGAAATACCGTGTTTTCTGCACCGTTCTTTCAAATTAAACAAAGTATCCTTCATAGGAACCATTCTTTTGAAATTAATTAATCCTTTTTGGTAAATTAAAACAATTGTATTAAACGTGGTAAAACTTAGTTGGGTGAAAAATTGCATCTTTAATGAACTAGTGGATTGATTTTAACGCGTCTAAATGGACTGGTTAGGTGATTTCAATGCGTATGATGGACTGGAGGGAATGATTCAATGCTTTTTGATGGACTGATTGATTTATTAAATTTTATTTCAATGCGTTTTGATGGACTGATATAATGATTTCAATTATCCTAAATGGCCTGGTTGATTAATTTCAAGGCGTTTTATGCACTGGTGGAATGATTTCAAGGTTTATGATGGACCTGAAGTGAGAATTTAAGTCTTTTTGATGGACTGTAAGAAGGACTTGTATGATTCGAAGACGGCATTCGGATCCTCCCACTGCGGGTAGTGTCCTATCGCTGCGTCTAGTACAGTAATACTCGGGGATGGCACTACTTTTCTGCAAATGAAAGCGTAGATAACAGTTATACCCGCGGATGGCACAACTTTCCTGCGAATTGAAAGCGTAGATCACAGTTATACCCGCGGATGGCACTATTTTCCAGTGGAAATAAAAAGTAGATCTCAGTAATAATCCAGGATGGCAATACTTTCAAGTTAAAATAAGAAGTAGACCCTAGTTATTATCGGGAATGGCACTACTTTCCTGTTAAAAATAAAAAAGTAGACCACAGTGATGAGTCACTACTTTCCTGCAAAATGAAAGCGTAGATCACAGTTATATGATTCATATACAGATAAAAAGATATTAGCGATTTTTTGGCGCCTTTTCTAACTGTGGAATTTGTGGCTGCGTAGCTATGAATTCCAAAACCTCATTTAGTAAGGCTGCACCAAAAATCATATGCGATTTTTTGTGTTTATCATTTAATTCAAATGAGTTTAACATGAAAATGCTTCAAAACTATTTTTTTAAAAATACGTCAGCCTTTATTGTGCGCCTTAAATGTGAATAAAAATAATTAATAATAAATCGGTTAATATAACACAATAAAAGATGTTTAGCATTTACAGTTTTCACATAGAACTTTGCGTACATGCTACTGACAAAAACAAAACAACGCAATTGTAGAAGGCTTAAGTAGTTTGGTTATCATAGTTATCGAGTTTTGCCTCTTAAAAATATGAAAAAGTCATGCAAAGAATTGAAATTAGCTGTAGGTTAATAACCATTCAAGATTTTAACATGATTCTTAGTATACAAATTACCAGTGAGAATGTGCAAATGTGAAACAAGGCCCTTAACTCTTGCTTTAATAAGTGCCGATTCTTTTTATATTTTTGTCCGAATCATGTGAATTCATCCGCCTAGTCGCGTAAAGTCAATTTAAAAAACAAACATTAGGTGCAAACATTGAGAGTAGGTCGGTAAACCGAAAACAAATACTTTTTTGATGCCTTTGAAAATTATAAACTTATTTATAACATGGAATCAAATTCATTAGTTAAATTTATATCATTTAAATGTTTTGTCGAGATGCATGAGTTTATTTAACAAGACATTTTGTATTTTAGATTGATAAAATATCTCAACCAACGGGCAGAAAACAAGGACAGATGGGTCGGTGCACTTGTGCAAACGAAACTTCCGGGTGATAAACTTCACATCATTTTGTACATAACGAATTGCTCTATTGGCAAAATAGTATTAAAGTTTAAAGAAAGAGTGAATAATTTTACAATTAAAAGCATGAAAACTATAGACTAAAAGAAATATATGAAAATCGAGGACCAGGCAGTATGCGATTTGGCGGTTCTTCATGAAGATGGCCGACATTCGGCAAAATTGACTAAAAAACAATGATTCTATTTGTAATACTCAGCGAACTATTTAAATTATTTAATGATATATATTCTTATTTCTGTTCACATGATATATGGGCCATCTGATTCAGTAAACCATGGATACGCCTTCGTTGATCATTACAAGTAAAAAAACATTTTCACACATATATTATTGTGTTATACAACTGATTAAATGTATGATTTAGCTTATTTTATTCACATAAAAACAAGAGCAAACAATAGAAAAAGAAAATAAGTTCAACACCATGCAGAGTGTTACTGCGATATTCTTTTTCTTCCATAGAAAAGAAGTTCAATCCCAAAGTGTTACTGCGATATTCTTTTTCTTCCATAGAAAAGAAGTTCAATCCAAGAGTGTTACTGCGATTTTCTTTTTATTTCCACAGAAAAGAAGTTCAATCCAAGAGTGTTACTGCGATTTTCTTTTTATTTCCACAGAAAAGTAGTTCAATCCAAGAGTGTTACTGCGATTTTCTTTTTATTTCCACAGAAAAGTAGTTCAATCCCAGAGTGTTACTGCGACATTCTTTTTATTTCCACAGAAAAGAAGTTCAATCATAGAGTGTTACTGCGATTTTCTTTTGATTTCCAAAGGAAAGAAATTAAATCCCAGAGTGTTACTGTTTTTTCACAGGAAAGTAGTGACATCCGCGAGTATAACTGTCATCTCCTTTTTATTTTCACAGGAAAGTAGTGTCATCCGCGAGTTTTCCTGTCTTTCTTTTTATTTCTACAGGAAAGTAGTACCATCTGTGAGTATAACTGTCATCTCCTTTTTATATTCACAGTAAGGTAGTGCCATCTGCGAGAATTCCTGTCTTCTTTTTTATTTCTTCAGGAAAGTTGTGCCATCCGCGAGTATAACTGTCATCTCTTTTATATTCACAGGAAAGTAGTACCATCCCCAAGTATGACTGTACTAGACGCGGCGATAGGACACTATCCCCATTGGGAGGATCCCAATGGCGTCTTCGAATCCTACAAGTTCTTCTTGCAGTCCATCAAAAAGCCTTAAATTATCACCTCAGGATCATTAAAAACCTTGAAATCATTCCACCAGTGCATAAAAAATAATTCATTCCACCAGTCCATAAAAAAGCCTTGAACTCTCTAATATATTTATCTTAAAGCCTTGAACTATTTCCCCAGGTAATTGAAATGATCTTGAACGTTCTTCTCCAGTCCATCGAAAAGTGCTTTAATTTTTCATCATATATTCAATCGATCAATCATAATGTCCATGGCCTTGGAATACTCGAAATATTTGAACGACGTGAATACATTTTAAATTTTCATAAAATTGTTAAACAATCAACTATTTAATGAAAGGTTTTGATATATTTTAAAACTTAAAAAATTGAGAAAAAAGCCGCCTTCGTATTATCAATATTTCCAATCTCCTTTGAAACAGATTACTTTACCCATTTCTATTAAATTCTTGCATAAATTCGTGAAATGTCCATAAAGTAAAAAAGCCAATAAAGGTCTTGAACAATTTTTGCCTTTATTTTGGGGAGTTTTTTTCTCATATAAAGAAATGAAAGTTTAATGTAGTTGACTGCTTGATAATTTGTATGTGAGAGTTAATGTTGGTTATGATTTCCTTAACAATAACCTATATTATTTTTTTGTTTAACGGTGTCTTTTAATTTTAAATGAGTATGCTTGTATATCCGTGTGTTTGATAGGGTGAACATCTTCACATTTGTTAGATGTTATTTGATTTGTGATATTCTTGCACTGAATACCGTTGTGTTAATCTTGTATGTGCACTTGTTTTTGTTGAACAAATAGCTTATTTACCATAACAGATAAATACATACATGGCCATCATGTGCTTAAATATTGATGAGTATTTATCCTGTACACTTTTGTTTGACCATGATTCATAATAACCTTAAAGGGACTAGACACCAGATGGTCCAAAAATCGTCAAATACAGTATTTCCTCAAGACTAGCCTAAAATGTCGATACGAGCTGGTATGAGGCCTATAATTCATTATTTTACAGTACTAAAAAGATTTATCGCTGTCTCAGCTACGTTTACCCGGTTAAAATTCTGATTTCCCAGTATATAGTGTATACTTTTAGCATGTGAATTTCCCGTGATTAGCACAGGTACATAAACCGACGCGATTTTTGGACTAGGGCACTTGTGGCCTAGTTTATAGCCATACACGCGCTATCTGCATTCTCAAGCCGCATCTGGGGGTCCACTGACGTAATGTATTCATACGCTGTATTTTGATTGGAATGCCGTTAGCGAATTTGAATAATCAAAGTAGTACCAGAACTGATTACAATGAAAACATCCAATAAAAATAGTTCTCCTAACAATTCAAGATAACTGTATGTTCTTTTAATGAAGCACAAGAAATTCATACGTAGCGAGTGGGTTAATCGGGTTAACTACATGAATATTCTTGCATACGGTCAGATTATATGCAATAAGAATATGAAGATATTGGAAAAGTATGCATCGATAGTTTTCCGTTCAATGCTCTGTATTGATAGACTGGTACCCTCTTTCTCTTTTATCCGAAAAGAAACCAGTATCAGCTAACCGCGGTGCCCGTCGCTCATTCGAAATGTCTTGTGAATTCATTCGTAAAGCGAATAAAGCGTGCGGTCTAAGTAGAAAACAACCAGGAAAATTGGTTTAAAAAATATTGTTATCCTTTGCATACAATGTTGGTATTCCGAAGTCGGTCCCTGTTCTTTTTTTCGACATAATTTGCATGTTTCCGTGATATTTTATTTTCGATACAAAGTTTTTTTAACTAATCATCGCATGGCACTTAGCACATTTTTAAATACAACATGATTTTTGGTATTTATTGTTCAAATACTATTAATTTTAACTAAAAACCATATGCCGCGTACCTGTATAACTTTATATTTTTGAGGAAAAAGTAAATCAGGGTACCAGTCTACTTATTGACCTCAAAATTTACTCTGATCGGAGCGGCCGAATGATTCAGACATACATGTATGTTATCACTACTTCCAGATGCTGATGATGTGAATTTCATAGTGTTTTATTGAGGAAATTTATCAATAAAGCCGCTATTGAATAATTACCACCATCAAACGGATTTATTTTCATCTTACCGTGGGTAGCATTTTTAATTCGACACGTAAATTTTCAAGCAATACCAATTCGTTTGAAAAAATCATGTTATTTCAATTTTGCAAAATGGAGATAAAAAATATCAAATATGCGCATACTTATTTATGAAGTTTCATTCTAAATGAAGCCAAATGTATGAATATGTGCACAGCATCTGTGAATAAGATGATTGTTTACCTATGTGCATAGAAAAGTCTTGGAGCCACTCTCAGTGTAAGTACATGACATTGTGATAAACCATCGCCATTGATAAAACAATCTTGCATGCTCAATTTTGATTTCCTCTCTTACCACAGGGGAAGGTTGCGTTGTTTTGACACAAAAGTTTTGATAAAGTTATGGCCTCTTAAACAGGGTCATGTCGGCAAATATATATGGAAATTCAGGGTCAAGTCGTCCCCCTTTACAAAGATAATAACATAAATTTAAAAAAATGCCAATTATCACAAGTTACAGTTACCACATCATATTCTTACTAAAAATTGATAAAAACAACAACAAAACGGACAGGGGTGTGGTGTGTCAAAACAACACAACCTACCCCTGTGAAATGTCAAAAATAAATATCAACATTAAAGTTATGGAAGCCAGAACTTGTGTCCCCGGGTGATTGCGGTGGTTTTGTCTTCCCTCAAAATATATCAGGGAATTGCTCTTACCTTAGGTCCCCAGGGTGCGGGGGGGGGGTATTCACGGGATTTTACCACCAGTTCGTTCTCACAGGGCAGGGATTTTACAGGGGATTGACTGGACCGAAAATCAAAGTACCTGCTATTCCCTAGGGGGGCGAAATTACAAGTGACTGGTGCATAGTTTACAAGTTCTTTTTCTGAAGACGCTTTGTGCTCACTTTTTGTTTTCTAGCCAAGAAAGAAAATCAAAAATCAGTGAGAGATACTGTATGGTGATGCATTGTTGTTGATAGATCAATATAAATTTGTGAAATATTTGAGGGAAAGGTATTTGGTTAAATAACTTACAAGTGTAACTTTTGAGTTTTATTTAACAATGCAGTGCCGAATATTGTGGAGATAGAATTGAATTTGTCATGATTAATTAATCAGTTGACTTGTGGCGTTTAGGGAACAATATTAAAATCAAAATATTCAATAAAGTTCCCTTATCAGGCAATGTCCGGGACCGGGGGGGGGGCATGGTTACAATTGACTGATGCATTAGCTTGTGTATTCAGATAAAGTTAAGAATATATATTTATTTATATAAGTTATACTTTGCAATCTTAATCAAAGATTTGAAAAAGGTATCCTTTATCAATAAATGCAAGTATACATAAATGACTGTGCAAATCTTTATGTATCATCCAAATATGAGTACCTTGCAGGGTGAATGTTATTTGTAAAAAAATATACTAAGTGAGCTTTCAAGATTACCTTTCCAATCGCATACACAATGCAGTTTGAAACCTGGATAATTAAAACAAATCTTGGTTGTAGACCATTACTATTAAATATTTGATAAGTAACAGACATTATAAGGTACAGTTTAAAGGGGCTGTACTCAGTTAATCTTCTCTGAAACTGCAAATAACAGACATTTGATATAAAAGGATTTGATCAAATTAAAGAAGTATGTGTGCCCCCCCCCCCACCCCCTTACTCTACACATACTTAACTAGATTTTTCAAATTACCTTTGCAGCTTGCAAGCAGTTTTAGTCTAAAGTTTAAGCTAGCCCATTAAACAGTGACCCCATGTGATGTGAGCCGATTTTTTCAATGCTTAGAATATGGTTGTCAACATTCCCCTGAATGAAGCCCTAGTCCATCAGTGCTTTCAGCACTTTGATTCAATTCACTGGGATTTACGTGATAGACAAACCAAGTGAATTTGGCATTGGAAAATATGCAATCAATGCGAAGGACATCAATGCGTTATCGGTTTTATGTAATTTTTTGACAATTTTCTTTTTTTCATACAATGGTTTTATCTGGTGTCTTGTCCCTTTAATCTACCTGTATATGCATTTAATTTATGTCCCCCCCCCTTTAACATTTGTCTGACGCATTTGTAATAAACAATAAACTGTATGTACAGAATGTATTGCTCACACTAAATGTGTGCAAACTTGTTGAGTTTATTTTAAAATTTAACTTCTGAACTAAACGTGTACGGACCCCATTCACGAATACATATACGGAACGCCACCTGTATGGACTTTTGTACACTGTACCCGTAGCCATTAATATATACATGTATGGAGTTTTCAATATCTATGATAAAAAAAATCCTTTTATTAACGTGTTTTTAACAAGAGAACATATTTCATCCGTAGCATTTTTGGACAAAAATACGTATGTATGTACGGAACCCGTACATACGCATGTCCGGGATGAAAGTACAGACCCCGTACACTCGCATGTTCGGGATGAAAGTACAGACCCCGTACACTCGCATGTTCGGGATGAAAGTAAGGACCCCGAAAAGTGACGTCATCAACGTCTGAAGTAAGAACGTAGTCACCATGCCAGCCGCCGTCTAAGAACCAAGTACTATACACCGATCTTGGGGAGGGGTCACATGAATCCCGGTATATCCCAGTTATTGATATAAATAATGTGTATTGGCTGCCATAAGCGTGTAAAAATAATGACAAAATATAAGCTTTTATGAATGTTTATTTGTCACCTAACACCTTATTTATGACATCCTTAAATAATAAATGTTTATTTGTCACCTAACACCTTATTTATGATATCCCTATCATAAATTATGTGTGATTAATAATAAACAAACGGAAGCTTTTCACCTGTCTTTATAATATTTTATTAGCATAAAGATTTCAATCTGTAAGATATGCGCAAGTAAAAAAGTTACTACATGTACATAATCAATATATACCTACCCCTTTTACTTCTTTTTCATTAACATTTTGTGTCAAGATTTTCATTTCAAAAGTAATATTTCATACATTTGGAATTGTGTGTACTCATTAATTTATTGAAGATTAAAAAACAAACGTTTTCGTTTGTCTTGAAAAAGTAGACAATGTATGTAATGAAAGTTAATTTATATTATCAAATTTAACATTAAGAGTTATCCATTTACCAAAAATCACTTATCTATATGACTCATTTTGCAAAGTTCATATTAATTAAAATATCTTTAAATTAGGCATATTTCTCAGTAAGCAAGGTGTGAGAAAAATTACAAAAACGATTTTTCCCTAAAAAAACAAAAGACATTTTATCCAATTAATTATATCATAAACGTGTTCTTTTTTTATATAGGTCATAAAATAGTAAACTTAAAACTTAACTTTATTTTAATACACTTAAACTTTAAATTCAATAGTTTGCTCTTATTCTATATTGTATGCGTTTCTTAACACGTTCTTTGTGTATGTTGTATGCAAAGTTGGAAACCCTTCTTTGCATTTGTAGTATGCGTTACTATATAAATATGTATGTATGTTGTCTGCGTTTTAGTCTGTACCCCAAAATCAGTCACATGACCTATTACGTATGTGAGAGATAAGTCGTCATAGTTAAAATCTATACGAACGATACTCAAAACTCACATACATACACAAGTATCGTAAAGTGGACCGTTTGCCGCAAAGTGTTATTACTTTCGTTTCAGGCATAGAAAATGAAAGTGTAAATATCAAAGAGAAAACTTTGATTGATTTAATCAATAATATAAGAAACAAAAAGTTTACCACAGAGCTATCATTACCAAAATTAATGTGTACATAAATATGACATAAAAGACTCGCTAGAAACTGCCCTAGAGGTCATGAACTAAATTCAACATTAAAATATGTCTCTTGGACAACATATAAAGGTTTTGGCCGTTCTTCGACTAAATGCCTTTTGAGAACTGTTTAAATACAAACGTAAATAACATTCTGAGGACATGTATTGCAGTCTAAGGGAACGTAAATACCATCGATATGAACATCATCTCAGTCTATCCAAACGTGAATTCAATTTAACAGAAAACTAACGTTTGTATGGAATTTGTTTCATTAAAGATTGACGCAAATGTAAAGAAATAAAGAGTCATTAAAAGGTTGATTTCTCTCATTAAATATGTTCAATTTCTTCATATATTCTGATTTTATACAAAAAATATTATCTAAAGGATACAATTTGTGAAGAAAATGATGTCGAAATTGTTTACGACCGAAATTTCACGGTGCGGGGTGATACAGGAATCCAGTGGATTTCACGTGGAATCCACTCAAAACGTGAAATCCACTCAGAACTCATTTATTTTAATTAATAATATTTTTTATTATTGTAAACATATTGGAAAGTGCCTCATGAAGGGTTTATATTTCAAATTTTATTGAAATTGGTCAAAAAATGAAGAAATAAGAGCAATTTTTCGATTTTTTTCGAAAATAGATCGTCAGAAATCGAGGTGAAATCCAGTTTTCGACAAGTGAAATCCACTCATAACTCATTAATTTTAATAAATAATTTTGCGTTTTTGTAAACTTATTAGAAAGCGCCTCATAAAGGGTTAATATTTCAAATTGTATTGAAATTTGTCAAAAAATGAAGAAGAAAGAGCAATTTTTCGAAAATAGATCGAAAATCGAGGTGAAGTCCAGATTTCGAGAAGTGAAATCCACTAATAACACATTTATTTGAATATGTATTTTTTCTTTTTTGTATAAATATTAAAAAGTGCCTGATAATTGGTTTATTTTTTGAAATTTTATTTTTCGAAAATAGATCGGAAATCGAGGTGAAATCCAGTTTTCGAGATGTAAAATCCACTCATAACACATTTATTTTAATTATTTTTTTTTCTTTTTTGTATACATATTAAAAAGTGCCTCATAAGGGGTTTTTATTCCGAAATTATTGAAATTGGTATAAAAATGAAGAAGTAAGAGCAATTTTTTCGAAAATAGATCGGAAATCGAGGTGAAATCCAAATTTTGACAAGTGAGATCCACTTAAATTTTTGAGACGTGAAATCCACTCATAACTCATTTTATTTTTACAAATATTTTTTTTAAACATATAATTGAAAAGGTTTATAATTGATTTATATTTCAAATTTTATCACAACACATTTATTTTGAAATCCACTCATAACACATTCATTTGACACCAACATTTTTTAATTGAACATATAAATGCAAAAGGCCTCATAATAGGTTTATATTTCAAATTTTATTGAAATTGGTCAAAAAATAAGAAAGTTGAAAAAATAGTTTGAAACACTATCGGAAGTCGAAGTGAAATCTACTTTTTGAGAAGTGAAATCAAATTTTGGAGAAGGAAATCTTCTTAGCATAAGGAAATAAATACAATCAAGTATGTATTGGATATTAATCAAGTAGAATCGCTCCTACGTTAACGTTATCAGCTATGACTATCGCGGGTTATTATTAGTCAGAACCTTGTAGACATGCATATCGAGTGACAATGTTTGTTTAGTTAAAGGACAATTTATTGGGGTTGTGAAATGCATTTAAAATATTGACAAATTAATAGTTATGGCATTTTCTATAAACATTAAATGACATAAATCAATCTTGTGTAATCCGTTAAATTGAAAATATAAATTTATTCAACTTCTGCTGATTTTTATATATAATAAGAATTAAGGATTTACATGTTTTAGTTCTAATTTGTTAAAATTATATTTACAGCCTAATAGACGCCCAAGAATAAAAAGGTTTAGATCTATTTTCTTATTTTTTTATCAATTTCAATAAAATTTGAAATATAAACCGATAATAATGCATAATTATTCAATTAAATGTTTAATTAAAAAATACTTGTTACAAAATAAATGATTTATGCGTGGAATTCACTTCTTAAAAAGTTGATTTCACTCTGATTTCCGATCAATTTTCAAATTATTTCTGTATTGAACTTTCTTATTTTTTGATCAATTTGAATAAAATTTCAAATATAATCCGATTATGAAGCCTATTTCATTATATGTTCAAAAAATATTTATTTGTTCAAAATAAATGAGTTATGAGAGGATTTTACTTCTCAAAAAGTGGAGTTCACTTCCAATATCCGATCTCTTTTTAAAAATATTCTACAACTTTCTTATTTTTGACCAATTTTCTTTTTAAAAATATTCTACAACTTTCTGATTTTTGACCAATTTTAATAAAATTCAAAATATTAAACGATTATCAAGCCTTTTCAAATATTTATTCAACAAAAAGAAATATTTGTTAAAAATAAATGAGTTATAAGTGGATTTCACGTCTCAAAAAGTGGATTTTACTTCTCGAAAACTGGATTTCACTTCGATTTACGATCTAATTACAAAATATGTCTACAACTTTCTTATTTTTGGATCAATTCGAATAAAATCTGAAATAAATCTATAATGAAGATTTTCAGTTATTTGATCAACAAAAATAAATGAGTTATGAGTGGATTTCACGTCTCAAATAGTGGATTTCACTTCTCAAAATGTGGATTTCACTTTGATTTACGATCTTTTTACAAAATATGTCAGCAACTTTCTTATTTTTTGATCAATTTAAATAAAATTTTAAAAATAAACCTATTATGAAGCCTTTTCGGTTATTTAATCAACAAAAATAAATATTTCTTAAAAATGAATGAGTTATGAGTGGATTTCACGTCTCAAAAAGTGGATTTCACTTCTCGAAAAATGGATTTCACTTCGATTTCCGATCTTATTACAAAATATGTCAGCAACTTTCTTATTTTTGGATCAATTCGAATAAAATTTGAAATATAAACCAATTATGAAGCCGTTTCAATTATTTGTTCCACAAAAAGAAATATTTGTTAAATTTAAATGAGTTATGAGTGGATTTCATGTCTCAAAAAGTGGATGTCACTTCGAATTCCGATCATTTTTCGAAAACTTGCTCTAACTTCTTTTTTTTGGACAAATTTCAATAAAATTTGAAATATAAACCCTTCATGGGGTTCTAATAAGTATACAAAAAAGAAAAAGAAATATTTATAAAAATAAAAGAGTTATGAGTGGATTTCACTTGTCGAAAACTGGATTTCACCTTGATTTCCGATCTATTTTCGAAACAAATCGAAATATTGCTCTTATTTCTTCATATATTGACCAATTTCTATAAAATTTGAAATATAAACCCTTCATGAGGCACTTTCCAATATGTATACAATAAAAATAATTATTATTTAAAATAAATGAGTTCTGAGTGGATATCACGTTTTGAGTGGATTTCACTTGAAATCCACTGGATTCCTGTATCAGCCTGTACCCGAAATTTCACGTTTGTATAGAATTGAGATGTCAATGCTTTTGATTGTATAGATTTGAGACGATAAGGTGTTTATTTAACTTCCTGGTTGGAAGAGAAGGCCAGGGAGAGGACATTTATAAGTTAAACCCTAAATGTGACAGGACTATGGCATCAAATTTTGAATCCTCCATTCAGAGGGGCTGTGATTTCATCCACGATTTCGTCTGTTCCCCATGCGAAGAAGATGACTTGAACACGGAAGCTCAATATTTCTGTAATCAGTGTACGAAATATTACTGCGTAAAACTGTGTCCTAGTTCACAACAAGCTATTCAAGAGACACTCGGTGCTCGACCGGACGGACATGACGAAATGGGCAGCAGCACCAGGGATGGTGGACGTCCTCGAGAGATGCGAGAGGCACCCCGGGGAGGCTCTCAAGCTGGTCTGTGGTGACCATGACCAGCTGTGTTGTCCCGTGTGCGTTGCCATGGATCATAGGTATATTTCAAAGACAACCATTAATTATTGTATTTGACATAAATGTGTACTTTAAAACTATGCTCTAATCTTATTGGTCATTATTGTCAACTAAGACTTGCTTTATAGCACACTTCTTGAACTCGTTGAATAAACTGTCTGTGTGTCTGTCCGTCTCTCTGTCTGTTTGTCTGTCCGTCTGTCGGTCCGTCTGTCCGTCTGTCTGAGCGTTTGTCTGAGTGTATGTCGGAATATACATGTAGCTCATTGAGCTAATATTTCTTGTTAACACATACCCAACTTTAAATAAAGATTATAGTTTCTTTGATGTCTGACTGTGTGTCCATCTGTTTGTCTGTGTGTATGCAGAATATTACAGTTTTATCTGTTTGTGTGTGTATCTGTCTGTGTGTGTGTGTGTGTGTGTGTTTGTGTCTGTCTGTCTGTCTGTGTGTGTTTGTATGTGTGTATACAGGATATTCCAGTCAGTGGTTTTGCGATTCTCCAGTCAAATTTTATTAGTTAATTGCAAACAACAGCTAAATCATCGAAATTTAATGGCCATTACGCCCAGCATGAATTGCATGGGAGTTATTATTTTGGTCAGTTTTTGGAAAAATCTAAGTTTCTTAGGTTTAACGCTTCATCTCAATTTGTATATTTTGATACTTGTCAAAACTTAAACAAATATTTCAACAATAGTTTTTTTACTATATTTACAGAATATAGACATGATTTTCTGAACTATAACTAAGCTAAGAATTAAATCTTTGATAGTGTTTATAATCTCTTGGGCCGTATTTAACTCTCTAAACCACACCCTTGAGTTATGTTTAAAGATTGAAAACATCAAGTACAAGTGTAACTAATTAATGATTATATTTCTTGAACTCGCAACATCTAAATGTATCAATACTAGTAGCGCCTTAAGCTTTGATTGTGTCGATTAATTTAACAACTTGATTACAGTATTGTTGTTTTAAGGGGCTATTAGGATTTGGCCTTCGTAAGGATATATTTTAACCCAAATCACGACCCAGTAATAATTCTTTACGAGCCAAATGAACCAGTCAATTGTAACCACGCGACCCCCCCCCCCCGGTCCGGGCCGGGCCGGGGATAGCCCTTACCTAGAGTCCCTGGGGTCGAGGGCATTTGTCGGGGATTTTACCAGCAGTATATCCCCGCAGGGCGGGGATTTTACCCGTAGTTGGCTGGACCGAAAGTCCCCGCTATTCGCCGGACCTTGGGGGGGGGGGGGGGCGTGGTTACAATTGACTGGTGCAAAACTTTATCGACTACCGGGTTAGTTGTCCGGTTAGCGCAGTGGTTAGCGCACTCGCTTCTCACCTAGGCGACCCGGGCTTGATTCCCGGCTTGGTCGCATGTGAATTTGGTTTGTGGTCACGAAACCGGACATGTGGGTTTTCTCCGGGTTCTCCGGTTCCCACCACAACACAAGACCCCACTCTCGCGTGAAATCGTGTCAACGAGAGTAAATAATAAAATGTTGAAATAACATTTTTTTTTACACAATCGTTGTATATGAATAAATAATATATATATAAAATAAATATGTTTAAACTTATATTTTGACTCCTGTACACGAAGAAAAATGATTCGGGGAGTCGTTTTTCTTTGAATGTAAAAATCTGCGGAAATAATGTTTTTTTTCTTCGAACCTTCATCATTATAAATACATAAATGAAGGGTCTTGCATTGAGACAAAAACGTAGTCCCTTCGTCCACAACTGCATATAGTTAATTATCGCGAGATTAGCATCAGTAGTATTAGGTATTGGATAGTTTGTAGTTGTAGAAGTAGCTGGTGCTGTTGAAGGGGCAACAACAACAACAACAACAGTATCAGCAGCAGCGACAGTTGTTTCAGGGGATGCAACATCACTTTATCGGTGGTGGTACTGGTTGTGGTGGTGGTGGAGGAGGTATTGTGGTGCTGGCGGTCACAGTGGCAGTAGCAGTAGCAGTAGTGGAAGTATTAACAGCAAAAGCCGCAGCATTACCAGCATTATTACTAAGATTTGAGAGCACAGTTTTAAATGACCAAACATGTTGACCTTATATATTTATTTAAACTTCAATAGAACATAGTCGGTTCTGTTCGGGGTTGTATACATTTTTACAGACAAGATCGTGGGGAATCATTTTATTATTTGTTTGGGGGAGGTGTAGGGGAGGATGGGGGAGTAAGTTTTTACATTGGTCACGGTATGAAGACAATGCAAGATGCACACAAAACAAAGCAATTTTCTTGATTGAATCATTTGCAAAACAAATCTTTTTTTAAGAAAATGAATTTGCAATGCCCCAGAATGTGTTCATAATGATGTAAACATATTTCAAGTAAATGTTACATTCGGAGGTTCAGTTTCACATATGATGTATTTTCAACAAGTTTCGATTGAATTTTCCATTGTGTTTACGTATACAGTCGAACCCGTTGACTCGAATTCGTTTGGCTCGAATTCCTCCTTGGCCCGAACTGGATGTTATGGGCTTGTTTCATTATACTGGAGATAAAAACTACCGCTTGGTTGGAATTTCCTGAGACTCGAGGTATTTTCGCCGGTCCCTAGGAGTTCAAGCCAACGGGGGGGGGGGTTCGACAGTAGTATAGGGGCCCCTCCGTATTCAAATTTGCATAATGACATCATCAGTTATAAATAGCCCTGCGTAGTCAATAGTAGGGGTCACGCCAGTCCACAATAAAGTAGGGGTCACGCCAGTCCAACTCTTTTGAGCGGATGATATTGAATAGCAGCAATGAATGAAGAATCTTTACGGGGACTGATTTAATGTATCAATAAAGTAGGGGTCGCGCAAGTCCAGCTTTTTTATTAATGTTAATCATGATATTGAATAGCAGCAGTGAATGAAGAATCACAAAGCTTGTACTTTACGGGGATTGATTTAATGTATCAATGAATTAGTAGCAGGGGTCGCGCAAGTCCAGTTTTTTTTTTAATAAACAGCGGATGACATGTTAATCATGATATTGAATAGCAGCAACGGTTGAAGAATCACAAAGTGTGTACGAGGACGGTTCGTCTTTATTAAACACTTGAAATGTCAATGATCACTTAAAAACCTGTGCATGAATTCAGCACTTATGTTAAGAGCTCCTTTATATAAAGTCTTGACCCTTCGCGCCTATCATTGTAGTGAGATCAGTCATTAACACACAAAGAAGTCAACTTCAGAGGTAACTACATTTATTGTACATACCAATTTGAAAATAAATGAACAAAACCTTGTACACAATTTTCAATAATCATTTTCTCAAGGAAATTCACTAAGATGTATGTTAGAAATATGAGTATGTACTTGATAGTTTAAAAAAAAACATTGATAAGAATAATGTAAATTCATAAGTAATAATGTTGGTTAAATGTTTGAAGCAATAAAACGTTATCTAGGCGACCATTTACAAAAGTCTTTGTTACATTTCTACTGGTTTTATAAAACGTATTTCAAACAAAATTTCAGATAATCACTTGAAATTGTTAATCTTTGGAGACTACACGCCATAAGAAAGAAAAAAACACAGGCACTCTACAGGCAGTTCTTTGTGTCACTACACAGGCACTATACAGACAGTTCTTTGTGTGTATTTTTGATAACAGCAGATGACGGTTAGGGTCAAGTGAGTGTTACTTATCTTGTAGCAGCTGCTTGGTGAATACAAAGCTGGCTAATTGATCTAGAGAAAAAGCGTTTCCTACTGAGATTATTAGACGCCGTGGAATGTATGTTTTATTTTCTTTGTGTGTAACTATTTTTAATAACAGCAGATGACGGTTAGGGTCAAGTGAGTGTTACTTATCTTGTAGCAGCTGCTTGGTGAATACAAAGCTGGCTAATTGATCTAGAGAAAAAGCGTTTCCTACTGAGATTATTAGACGCCGTGAAATGTATGTTTTATTTTCTTTGTGTGTAACTATTTTTAATAACAGCAGATGACGGTTAGGGTCAAGTGAGTGTAAATTTGGAGCATTTCATAGCTGATTAAACGCACGGTCCGTGTCTCATTGACCACACTTTAACTGTCAAGGGTTTGAGTGGTTGTGTAAATTAACCCTTTGTCCCGTCACTTGAAAAGGCACTTATAAAGTCCGATTCAATGAACGATATCAATTTTCACCTGCCCTATAAATTGGAGAGTAGAATATTGCTCTCATTATTGTGCGAGCCCTGTCAAAACGACCATAATAATTAAAGAAGCAACTCTTGCAGGTAAATCATATGTATTGTACAAACCAATTAATTTGACAATAAATGTACAATGTTAAAATGTTGTATGTATAATATTTACAATAATGAGAGTTAACAAACTTTGAGAGATTATAGTACATTGCATTATTGTATGTATGACATATTTTTAACACATGATTTTTTTACTAGATAGTTTTTAATAAAAAACAACAACAATGTTTTCCATAGGAGAAATGCAAATGTTGATTAAATGAAAGTCTATGAAACAATAACAAACTATATTATATGGTGGTTTTTTTTTCCAAACTCTTATCAAATGAGTATATGTATCAGTTACATTTCTACTCTCTGGTTATTAAAAAGTGTGCAAAATGAATATTTCAAACAAAGTTAAACGTCAAAGTTTAACGTCCCTAAAAACTTGTGTACATGTCTCTGTAAAAGGTTTGTTAATTATGTTTTTAACTTACCTCCGTTAAATCAATTACGTTGTGTGCATCAGACCGATCTGCAGACATGGCGTAAGTTGAAACTTTAGACCACTGAATGATATCGGTGTTTATCAATGATGACATATGATGTAAAAACAGTGTTTTAACTGCTATAAACAGAGAGTAGAATTCTAACTGATGATGCTCATGATTAAAACCTTCCAGGAAATGGCTAAATTCGTGTAGAAACACACTAATCAGCTGATCAGTACAAGGAATATAATCTAAATTCAGTACAATCATAACCGTTGTTGAATCCTCTGTCTTAATTGTAAAGCCAATGGCCTTAGTGTCAGATGAATTTATGAACTTGATTACCAAGGTTTCAAATTCGGTGGACCTTTGACCAATTAATTGCGTATACAAATTGAATATTTCCTCTACTATACGGAATGCTTTGTCAATTGAAAAAATATTTTTTTTATAAATTGTATCGTCAATGAGTCCATACCGAATTTTGTATAAATTATCAGGATACCTGAACCTTTTTTTCCGTGCTTTCTGTTTGTTTGGATATTGTTGTCCATCGGGTATCACCTTGATCAGTTTCAATTTCTGGACAACATATTGTCCCATTCCAGTTTGAACCAACATCAATAACATCAAACAAGCACTAGAAAAATATACGCCTTCTGATACATCACATAAGTATGGTATGTGGAACCTTTGAGCGACCTGAAAAAAAAACCCAACAACAATATTTAAAGGTATTATCCTGTTTAGAGACACACGTACACACACACACACACGCACGCACGCACGCACGCACGCACGCACACACACACACACACACACACACACACACAGAAACACGCACGCACGCACGCACGCACACACACACAAAAACACGCACGCACGCACGCACGCACGCACGCACACACACACACACACACACACACACACACACGCACAAATAAAGAGAGAAAAAACAATGATAAATTGTGTTTTAAAAACCAGCGGTTTGATTATTTACTATGGTTTAAATCAATGTTAAACTTCACTGCACCTGAACAGTCAGATTGACCAGAGACTTAGTAATTGCCAACCGCTGGTTCATTTAAGGACACATTAATCTCACAGAACTGGTCAAGCGATTTTATGATTTAACAGGCAACCCCATGTTAATATGTTCCTGTCTATGTTCGTTAAGGGAATTGTAGATAAAAAGACTTATTTCAATTATAGTTTTTTCGTAACATTTTAAGAATGATATTTTATCTTTATTATGATACACTTTTTATTTTTATTGAAAGGAATTTTTCTCTTCATTACATAAATTTTGAAAACATCTAATAGTTATCTACAATGACTGTTAAGAATTTTAGATATAAAGCAGCACTCTCAACACAGTTTAACTTGTTTATGTATAACAATACAACCAAACACCGACATACTGGTTGGCTACATTCATTTTGACCTGAGTAGCTTACTGTACAGGGGAATAATCTTTAATGTTTTTGAACATGACATGGTTAACAAAGTATTCTCCCATGATCTGAGTAGCTTACTGTACAGGGGAATAATCTTGAATATTTGAACATGACATGGTAAACAAAGTATTCGCCCATTGATTCACCTGTTAATTGAAATTTTGTCTAAATTGGGTCTATTCTTGAATTATTCCTTGAAAAGAACACTGAATTTTTCCAGTTTTTACCATTTTCCTTCGCTTGATGAATTATGATGATAGTTGATGTGTAGATGTGGATTGTTAGCTTGTAATTGGTATGCATTAGGGTAGCGAACAATGTCACTTTAACAAAAATAGAAAGAGTTGTTGTTTTACCCAACAACTTTTAGTTAAAATTAATGAATAGTGATGAATCATAGTGTGAATTAAAGCATACTGATTGGACTTGCTACCAATGTTGTAGAAGTAGATCAATGATTTCCGTACATGTAATTTCATTGACTAATTCCTGATTACCCATATTAAAAACATGGTTTTGTCGCATTGTGACGTCTCTTATTCATTCTTATTCACTGTCAGAAAAATATTTAAACCTAAATTCGCTAATTCGAATCTGTCTATTTTGAAAATATTTTGTCTATACTATATATGTGTATTTTATCAATCTTTATTTCCAATTCGAAATGTACACACTGTCAATTTGTGTCCATATTTGAAATACCCCCACAAGATAAAATATCAAACCTTACTTCTTTTATCACAACTAGATTTACATAAGTCAACTAAGACTTCATACAATTTAATCTATTCGAAATAGTAATTTTTTAAATCTTATTTACAATAAAAAGTTGACAACAATTTATTGTTATTTGTGTGATGTAAAAATGAGAAGCCATTTGTTTGAAAGCCAAGCTAAGCTTAGTTTAACGTGATTATTTAATTTGCCTTAATGACTTACCAGGTATTTCACAATCGCTATGAAATGATTATATGTATGGTTGAACATGTAAGTCTATAAATAGACCAGTGACTTCATTCATGTTACTATAATTAACTATTCTAGTATGTAAATATACCCACATTTAATCATGTTCATTTCTATTGTGTTGTGTTTAATTATAGTAGTGTTATATATTGAGTGTTACATTTAATAAGGGCGTCCTGTAAACATTGGAAATCATTTTACAGAAACATGGATCTACTGACCTCAACCCTCGAATTCATGCTGAACACCATTTCTAGTGAAGATGAACTGATGAATTTTGCCGCTACATGGGGTATTCAAGAGGCTTCAACTGTACGGTTACGACTTTTACAGATACGAAATCCTGAGTACGGTGGCACCTTTGTCAATGAAGAACTTGACCTCATACTTCAACATTTTGGGGGAGCATCTACATCAACTGATCAACAAATTTCTTCTGCCATGAATGCCGATTTAGACTTGGCATTTGATTATGTTCAAGAACAAGATGAAGTGGAGGGTGCCGTTCAAGCTATTTTGTTTGACGATGAAATAGAAGAGGCATCACATGTTTGTGTTGAAGACGGCCCATGGAGTCCGGTGACAGCTGTTCAATGCGGAGCAGGAGACGAACCGGGTCCGTCCAATAGATCCGACCATCTCCACAAGGCCCATCACATGAATTGGATACACCTAAACTAAAGTATACTATAAGAAAGAAAGGTGTGCGAACCTTTGCCAAAAATGCGGCAAAGGATACGACCTATGAAGTCAAGATAGATGAAGAGTATCACGGTCAACGTCTCCACGATGTACGAATTGGTCTTCACCAAATGTTTGACGATCTGTTAGGTCAGGCGCGGGGGAATTTAGCGGGAAATGGTTTGGGTAGGGTCATCATTCATCACGGGGGACTCCACGATCCGATCATTATTCCATTACAGAAATGGAGTGAACTCTGTGCCGATGTGGTCATGTCTACTATCGAAAAGGTACTTAATAGTAACCAGGGGTTGGCTATTGACTCAAGTTTTGAAATAACTATAGGATCGATCAATTTACCCAAAGGAGGCACTAGACAAAGAATCATTAAACTTAAAGGAAAAAATAATTCTTTACAACTCAAAACTTCCATCGTGACTATAGAAAATGAAGATCAACTGTGTATGGCCAGAGCTATAGGGGTCAGCTGGGCAAAATTAAATAGATGTTCACCGGAAGAATGGAAAGAGATTGTCAAAAACAGAGGAAAGAAAAGTAATTTGGAACTGATTCTGAAACACAACAAGGTTCCAAAAAGTTATTTTTCGAATTTGCTGATAAACAAACGAAATGAGCAGAGACAACTTGCAGTCATACTCAGTCGAATGGCGAATGTACCTCTGGATTGCCCAGCCAGTCTCAGTAACATAGAAGCCTTTGAAGAAGTTCTTGGTGTGAAAATAATGATAATCAGCGCCCGATTAGGTAACAAATTTATCACCAACCCTAATACAGGCGAACACCCGTGTATATATCTGTATTTGGTCGACGACAATCATTTTAACGCCATAACCAGTATCACCGGATTCTTCAGCGCAAGATACTTTTGTGACAAATGTCTCAAACACTACAACAATCTAGAAAGACATGAATGTGAGATTAAATGTCTTGTATGTAAGAAGGACAACTGTCTCATGTCAGAAAACACCGTGATATGTAAAGACTGTAACATGAAATGCCGATCGCAAGAGTGCTTCGATAGACACCGTCAAGGACCAGAGGGACTTAACCGTCAGCGAGATGACGACCAAAGTAAAGAGGTGTCACAGTGTGAGACATTCTGGAAATGTCGTACCTGTTATAAAGTCATAAATAGGACAAAGCGTAATATAAAAGATCATAGATGTGGAGAATACTTATGTAATTCTTGTAAAACATATGTGCTCGAAGATCATCTCTGCTTCTTGAGAGCTACACCATACAAACAAAACGATTCTAAATTTATCTTTTTTGATTTTGAATGTACTCAAGATGAAGTATTAGAATGTCAAGAAGGATACCGTCCAGTTGAGTGTGAACACAGTCAACCAGATTGTAATACTTGCCTTAAATGTCAGAACTGTAAGTCTTCTTGGTGTGGAAAGTCGACTCATCGACCCAATTTTGTTGTCGCCCAAACAGCATGTGATGAATGTAAAGACGAGGCGCCAGACACACCGTGTAAAAAATGTGGAGATCGTTGCGAAAACTGTCAGAAAGAGGAAAAGGAACCTTGTTTGCCGAGTTGCGGACAGCGTGAATTTATTTTTGAAGGTTGTGAGACGTTGGAAACCTTTGGGACCTGGTTATTTTCACCTCAACACAAACACTATAAAGCCATTGCTCACAATATGAAAGGATATGACGGTTATTTTCTACTTGAGTATCTCATTGACCAGTCCATACGCCCGAACAAAATCATTTACAGTGGTTCAAAAATTATGTATATGACGATAGAAAAAGGTCTTAACATCACAATTATAGACAGTTTGAATTTTCTCCCCATGAAGCTTGCTGCCCTGCCAAAGACGTTTGGCTTAACAGAGATGAAAAAGGGTTGGTTTCCTCACTTATGCAACACTAGGGAAAACCAGACTTATATTGGACCGTACCCAGACGCTAAATATTACGGATATGATTTCATGAGTGCCAGAGAACGAGAAGAATTGTTGGCTTGGCTCGATTCTAAGAAAGAAGAGACCTTTGACTTCCGAAAAGAAATGCTTGAGTATTGTCGTAGTGACGTTGATATTTTAAGAAAAGCTTGTTTAACCTTAAAAGATTTGTTGAAAACCGCCACGCAGACTTCTGCCTTATTAACGAAAAAGAAAAAGGGCAAGATTGTTAAAGAGATGTGTCCCGTCTCTGTTGACCCCTTTAACTATTCAACCATCGCTTCCGTTTGTATGGGTATCTTCAAAACCAAGTTTTTTGAAGAAGAATGGGAGGTCAAAATCAATGACGCCAAAGAGTGGACACCTGCCCGATACATTGACGGTAACTTAGAAATTCTGAAGAACGATACTTGGATTAAAGAAGGGCATCTAGAAGACGACATTATCAAAACTAAACGGTTTATAAAATCTCCTATTGCTCAAATTCCGTCTGTCAGAAAAGACAGTTTCAGTCGGATGTCTCTACAGTGGCTGGAGTTGATGTCCAAACAAGATGGTATCACTATTCAACACGCTCTCAATGGCGGAGAAAAGACATTACCGGGAACACGGTACAAATTGGATGGCTACTGTGCCGAAACCAATACGGCTTACGAGTACCACGGTTGTGTCTTTCATGGTTGTCCCGTCTGTTACGCAGAGGACACAATTCACCCATTAACTAGCCGGTCAATGCGAGAACTCTACGTCAGAAGCAAAAAAAAGACGTATATTGAGCGTCTAGGAATGACCTACAAATGTATTTGGGAACATGAATTTCAAAATCAACTCCATTCTGATCCGAAACTTCAACAATATGTGACCTCTTTGGACTTTACTGACCGACTGGATCCCCGAGATAGTTTCTTTGGTGGTAGAACCAATGCCAGTCGGCTTTACTATAAAACTACAGGTGATGAACAAATCAAGTACATCGATTTTACTTCACTCTATCCGTGGGTCAATAAATACTGTCAATACCCTGTAGGACACCCTGAAATAGTAACATCAAATTTCAAAACAATCAGTGACTACTTTGGTATTGCCAAAGTAAAAATACTACCGCCTAGAGGACTCTATCACCCAGTACTTCCTTACCGTTCAAATGGAAAACTCAAGTTCCCACTATGTAAAACATGCGCCGATACAGAAAACCAAAATGATTGCATCTGTTCGAAAGATGAAAGGGCGATAATTGGAACCTGGTGTACACCGGAACTTCAAACGGCTGTACAGCAAGGATACACAATCATTCAAATCTACGAAGTGTACCATTGGTCTGACACGACAAAATACAATCCCTCTACACAAGAGGGGGGTCTGTTTGCCAAGTACATCAACACCTTTCTCAAGTTCAAACAGGAGGCAAGCGGCCCTCCCGACTGGATCAAAACTGAGGAGGATGTCCTCAAATATATCAATGACTACTTTCAAAAGGAAGGCGTCTCGCTACAGAGTGATATGATCCTTAAAAATCCCGGATTGAGGGCGTTGGCCAAGTTGTGCCTCAATAGTTTCTGGGGTAAATTCGGACAACGTCTTAACATGCGACAAACACAGTTTTTCCACCAGTCGGAAGTGGACAAGTTTTTTCAAATATTCACTGATCCTATGAAACAACCGCAAACTTTCACATCGTCGCTGAAGACACACTTCAAATGGAATGGACGTACAAAAGACTGTCTCCTGTGAAGATAACAAACCAACATTTATTTGGCCACATTCACGACCTGTTGGGCCAGACTTAAACTCTACAGTGTATTAGAAGATTTGGATCGTCGAGTAATCTACTTTGATACCGATTCTATTGTCTACGTGAGTCAACCCGGTCAGTACGATCCACCACTAGGTGACTATCTGGGTGAACTCACCGATGAGCTGAGTGAAGGTGAACACATTGTCGAGTTTGTGTCTGCAGGTCCAAAAAACTACGCATATAAGACCAATACAAACAACGAAACCTGCAAAGTGAGAGGTTTCACTTTACATTTTACAAACAGTCAAATGATCAACTTTGACAGTGTGAAACAGATAGTTACATGCCCAGAAGCGCTATCAGCAGTAACAGTAGTTAATCCGAGAAAAATATGTAGGGACAAAAGAAAACGAAAGCTCTACAATAGAAAAGAAGAAAAAACATACCAAATGGTATACACGAAGCGTAGAAGAATAGACAACTTTGATACGGTACCTTATGGTTACTGAAAGTAATTAGTTTTGGATTGACCTTTGTTTAACATTGTAAATAAGATATGTACGTGACTATTTGTTTTTTATATGGTTTTGGCATGTTTTTGTACTGTTATTGAATAACCATTTTATTACCTGATTGTACATATATATTTGATATTGTTTTACTGTGGCATGTGTTGTTTGAAATAAAAGAACATATACGATATTTCTCAGCTTTTTTTTTTTAGTCACACAAATTAAACATTATAAGGGTCAGTTACAATGTACAAGGACCATCGTGGACAAATAAGACGTGTTTGAATAAACCATGAGCAGTAAACATGACCTGTCACATGAAGTACCGACACCACCACTCCAACCATTACCAACATCACCACCACAGAACAACAATATCCACCCCCACTCAGCGTCCAGTGAAATACCCTTACTTCCGTTCAAACCGTGTTCTAGTATGACTGTAGTGGGGCCAACCGGAAGTGGAAAAACTCGGTGGGTGAACCGGTTGTTACATCATCTTGATATGATGTATGGAACAGAGCCACCCCAGAAGATCATGTGGTGTTATGGAGTGTATCAGTCTCTTTACGATGAGATGGACAAGACTATACCCCATTTCGAACTTCATCCGGGACTTCCGACACAAACAGAAGTGGAAGAGTTTGCGAATGGAGACCATTGTTTGATTATCATAGACGATCTCATGCATCAGGTGGTTGAAAGTAAAGAGACACAGTTGCTGTTTACGCAAGGGTGTCATCATCGCCGTCTGAGTGTCATCTACTTGTCCCAAAATATTTTTCAACAAGGTAAATCAGCCAGAACAATCGCTTTAAATAGTTGGTATACTGTGCTGTTCAAAAATGTACGGGGTACGTCTCAGATAATGACCTTGGGACGTCAATTGTTTCCAGGTAAAGCCAATGCGTTATTGGAAGCTTATCAAGACGCAACAAATGACGTCTTTGGTTATTTAGTTTTGGACTTAACGCCAATGGGTCAAGATAAGTATAGAATGAGAACAAAAGGTGTTCCCCCGCGAGAACCCTATAATCTACACACTATTATAAGGGGGATAGAGCACTTTACCATTAAAGATGAGTCGACTTGTCAAAAAACATTGGAGCTACTTACAGCTTCTGATGAATACGTCCAAACAGCAACGAAAAGTACTGTTGGATACCATTACCAACGATCAGTTGCGAGCGTTGACCCAGGTCGTGGTAAATTTGCTTGGAAGTATTCTCCCTATCACACCGTCACAAAAACAGAAGCTTAAGAAACACAAAAACATTATTCGCCGAATTGGAGATACGAAGCTTGGTAGTAAGAAGAAAAAAGAACTACTGTGTAGACAAAGTGCGCTTATTGCTCAACTGTTGAAATCTGTGGAACCGCCCTACGGGACCTTATAAAATGAAATTTATACAAAAATCAGTGCTGTTAAGTTACGACAAATACCAAAGGTTACTGAACCGTCCTATCACAACCCCTACATCACAGACAGGAGGAGTAGCTGAGATTGAAACCATGGAACATGTAGAAACATCAAAGGACTCTGGCTTGACCATTTCAGAAATCTTGGAAGTGATACCAAAACGGTATCGGTCTAAAGTAGAAGCGATACTGACCTTTACGTCACGAGATCCAAATGACACAATAGGGTGGAATTCAAAGGGAGAACTTATTTATAAAGGGTCCACAATTCTTGGATCTCATATAGTCGACTTGCTGAAAGACACACAGTATCAACACAAAAGTTACACGCCCGTCGGTGCCACACAATTTTACCAGGGACTGAAAGAATTACATATACCCGTCACTCTCATTGTTAAAAGTGATATAACATTGCGACCCCCAGGACGCCCAGTTGAAAAGAAAGAAAGACAACCTAGAAAAAAGTGGATACATGTATAATGAATTGGAAAGACTATTTAGCCACCATCTACTTCAACCCCAACCATCCTGCCAGTTTTTCGGGACCAGACAAAATCTATGAGGTCGTTAAATCAGAGTCCAAATAAAAATTGGGCGTTACAGAATCCGAAAATGGTTACAAGACCAAGAAGCTTACTCACTCACTCGAGGGGCGAGACGACATTTTCAAAGATCAAGAGTTATTGTGAATGGGATAGATAGCATGTGGGATATGGATTTAATGGATATGGTTTCATTGTCCAAAGAAAACGATAATTTCAAGTACGTACTCGTGGTTATAGATATCTTTTCTAGGTACACTTGGTGTCAACCATTAAAAGTGAAAACAGGGACGGAAGTGATTCGAGCCTTAACAAAAATATTAAATGGAGATAGAAAGCCAAATACCATACGGACCGACAAAGGGAGCGAGTTTAAAAACACACAAGTATCTAAGTTTTTAAAAGGACTGAATATAAACCATATTGTGACACAAAATGAAACCAAAGCCAACTACGCGGAACGGGTCATCAAAACCATTAAGCACAAACTGTTTAGATACATGTTAAAAACAAGAAAAAAGGAGTATATGAACAAGTTACAGGACTTTGTCTATAGTTACAATCACACCGTGCATAGAAGTCTGGGCAAAAACCCAGCGTCTCTTGGTAAAGACAACGAAAGTGAAAGTAGACTACAACAATACCTACTAAGACAAAAAGGTCAAAAGAAAAATGTAATGAAAGAGGTAAAGAAGAAGATAAAAAGAAAAATAGGATATAAGTATAAATTAGGTCAAACGGTACGTATTTCCACGTCAGAGGAATGTTTGATCGAGAATATTCCCAAAAGTGGACAGGGGAACTCTTTAAAGTCAAGTCACGATATAAAAGAGAGGGAATACCTGTTTATACACTCGAGGCTGGGATGGTGAGAGTATAAATGGAACTTTTTATGAACCAGAGTTACAAGCGGTAAACATCAATGAAACCACTGAGTATCATATCGAGAAAGTGCTGAAAAAGCGAACGCGTTACAAACAAAAGGAAGTCTTAGTGCGCTGGTTACACTGGCCAAAGAAATACGATTCGTGGATTCTAGCAAAGGATGTGACAGATTATAGTTTATAAGGGTTGAGGACGGTCTTGATTTTTATACCATAATCATGACGACCAATGCTCTTATTATGGATTGTTTGGAAGAAGGCGAGGAAAGGGTGAAAGGCACTTTTAATGTCATGAAAGGAATAGGAATTGTTACTGATTGCCTTAGTATGTGTC